>NC_132784.1:103982763-104585763 GCF_048418805.1 Vulpes vulpes | reverse complement strand
CCAAATTAATTATTTAAATCTCAGGATATGGAAGAAATCAAGGCATATATGTTGCTTTATATTAAAAAAGGATACTGCTTTTTCAGAATCGCCTCACAATTCATAGATCCTTTGGCTGGAAATAGAAAACAAAGGGAAAGAAAGAGACTGAGATTGACACTGATGTTGAAATTAAAAGATTTTTTTCTTTTTCTTTTTTTCTTTTTGAGAGAGAGAGAGTGCACATGCGCACATGTGTGGGCGTCAGGGATGGGGCAGAGGGAGAGGGAGACAGAGAATCTTAAGAGTGGCCCATACCTCCCACAGGCTGATACAGTGGAGCTCCATCTCACCACCCTGAGATCATAACCCAAGCCATAATCAAGAGTTGGACCCTCAACCGACTGAGCCACCCACGTGTGCTTTTCTTTTCTTTTCTTTGTTTTTATTTGGGGAGAGAGAGTGTGAGTGAGTACAAGCCAAGGGGAGAGGGACAAGTAGGTTCCTCACAGAACAGGGAGCCTGATGGGTAACTTGGACCCTGAGATCATGACCTGAGCCAAAGGCAGACACATGACTGAGCCACCCCGGTCCCCCTCTTTTTATTTTAAAATATAACAAATAACATTGCCTAAAGAAAAGCACATGAAAATTTAATGGATATACCTATTCTGTTTACTTACAAACTCATTCTTTTTATTTCAGGATTTCTTTTTTTTTTTTAATTTTTATTTATTTATGATAGTCACAGAGAGAGAGAGAGAGAGAGAGAGAGAGAGAGAGAGAGGCAGAGACACAGGCAGAGGGAGAAGCAGGCTCCATGCACCGGGAGCCCGACGTGGGACTCGATCCCGGGTCTCCAGGATCGCGCCCTGGGCCAAAGGCAGGCGCCAAACTGCTGGGCCACCCCAGGGTTCCCCCTATTTCAGGATTTCTTTTTCTTTCTTTCTTTTTTTTTTTTTTTTAGTCTTTAACTCACTTTTTTAATAGTATAAACCTCATTTAGGTAGTAGTATTAATATTTCAGGATTTCTGATGCCCTTTCATTGGTACAGGTATTAGGACCCAAAGAGCAGCAGGACTCAAATTCCATATAAAATATGCTAGATTTGAAAATTTTAATATTACTTTCAGAAAAGTTTAATTAGTGCTTTTGGCTTAAGAACATAAAATCGCTGCTTCATTATTATGAAGAAAATTTCAGAAGAGTAAGAATACTATTCTGACTTTTCCAAAACATATGCAGTGATATGGGGCTATCCTAAATATTATAAGAATTTCATCATATTATTTTCACTTACATATGCCTATGTTTTGTAAACAAGTAAATATATTTTGGGATGTATATACAAACATGAGATAAATATCCTCTCCAGCCTAGTGAACTTGATAGCAATTGGTAAGTACAGCCAATGTCAAATTGTTTCAAGTAAAATATTAACTTACTGATAGAAAAGGAAATAAAAAAAGAATAATAATTTTGAGAGCACTGTGAAGAAGAAAAATAGAATATTAGGTTTAGGACTTCCATATTTTTTGATCAAGATCTTTTGCCAACATTAATTAGTATTCACGGTACGTTGGGAGGTAAATATTATCATCTTAATTTTAAATAAAATTGAAGAATAAAGGTTAAGTGGCTTCCCTCAGGCTACGGAGGGATTAGATTTTATTTTTTACAAGGAAAATGAAAATGACTAGTTCATAACAATGATAAATAAGATAGAGAACCTAGAAGTCCCTATTTACAATAGTAGGCATTCAGTAGGCTTATTATAAATGTGTGTTGAATTTTTTAATCATTATACTAGTTAAGGAGAAAAAGACCTTAATGTGTCTGCTTCTGTCACCCAGGAAAAAATATATATGCACATATAGTTACAGTTTTTTTTTAATTTTTTTTTAATTTTTTATTTATTTATGATAGTCACAGAGAGAGAGAGAGAGGCAGAGACACAGGCGGAGGGAGAAGCAGGCTCCATGCACCGGGAGCCCGATGTGGGATTTGATCCCGGGTCTCCAGGATCGCGCCCTGGGCCAAAGGCAGGTGCCAAACCGCTGCGCCACCCAGGGATCCCTATAGTTACAGTTTTTACACATATAGTTAGTTACTGATTAGAAGAATTAGAAAACATTTGAATGCATAAACTTATTTGTTCTTTTGTCTTTTGAGTTAGCCTCTTTCTTTGAGAGAAGAAGGCAGATGTTAGGTTTTTCAACTTCTCCATAGAATGAGATTATAGATTCTTTTTAGTACCTAATGACACCCATGTTGATATCAAACTGTGTGGTAAATTTAATCAGGTCAATAAAGAATTCAGTAAATCATTAATAGGCTTTCTAGATCTAATACCATCCCCTAAATGGCCTGGGTTTTTTTTTTTCTTCTTAATCCAATTGGCTGAAATTCTATCTAAATATATTAAGAATTCTAGTGTCATGTTGGAATAGTCTCGATGTCAGGTGGTTCTTCCTTAAAGCTACCCTACATCTACACTACATTCTTTATGTATTCTTGATTATTAAAAGATCCTTGTGTTTTTTGGTCACTGTTGGACACACACTGAGGGCCAAGGCTCACTTTCCTGCTTTCTTTCATAGTAAACAAAGATTGCTTCAGCTGTGTTGTCATATGAAAGAAATGAAAAGTCATAACAATTCTCCACCCCCCTCCTCCAAAAGAGAGAAGTCCAGTGGTCTCTGGTAAATAAATTGAACTTCTCCAGATAATTCTGTAAAGCTAGCCACAGTAGTAGTGATAAATACATTCAAAGAGAAAGCTGAATGAATTCCTTTATCAAATTAAACTTCTAAAGATTACTTAATATCAATGCCACATTTTGCTACTATTCATTAATGCCCTGAGATATTTCAGTTCATGGTCGAATAAAACAACTCAAAAGCAGAGCACGTCAGTTCTTGGCACATATGATGTACAGAATGGCTGGAAAGAGATTATTTTTTTCTCTGATTATTAGCGAAAGCTCATGTTGGAGATTTTTGCCTTTAGTCAGTTATTTTGTGAGCTGTCATGTTTACTAGAAAAAGGTGAGTTGGCCTCAGAACTGACACAACATCTGCTCTCTAGTGTGTTCATTACTATTGCTGCACGACAATGGCACCTCAAAACTTAGAGGCTTCAAGCAACAGCCATCCATTTATGTTGCGTAGGTTAGGAATTCAGGCAGGTTTCAGCTGGGCAATTCTTCTGGTCCTCATCTTATTGATGAAGATCATCAATGTAGAGAAACTTAGCTGGGACATAGGTTTCCCTGGAAGATCCACAACAGCTTCCTTCCTATACCTAGCACCTTGGTGCAGGGTGGGGAGGCTGGGAGACTGGGCATAGCTGGGGGGCTATCAGCCAGGGTACCCCATGTGGCCTCCTTAGCATGACAATCCCTAAGCAGTGAGGCAAGACAACTGGATTTTCCCAGAGCATGTGTCCCAAGAGAACCAGGAGAAACTGCATGGCCTTTCTGACGTAGCCTTCAAAATCGTATGGTTTCACATCCACTCTGCATTGGTTACAAGCAAGTTCTAGGTTTAGCCCAGATTCAAGAAGAAGGGAATTAGACCTCAACTCTGCATGGGAAAGCTGTGAGTGAATCAGTGGCCATTTCTCCAAAACTATTATCAAGGGACCCCTGGGGGGCTCAGTTGGTTAAGCATCTGACTTTGACTCCAGTCATGATTCCGGGGTCCTGGGATTGAGCCCCACATCGGGGTCCCTGCTCATTGGGGAGTCTGCTTGTTTCTGTCCTTCTGCCCCGCCCCTCTGCTCGTGTTCTCTCTCTCTCTCTCTCGTCTCTCTTTCAAATAAATAAATAAAGTATTTTTTTAATTAGGAAAAAAATAAAACTGCTGTAAACATGAAAGGGCAATACTGGGAATATAAAAGAGGTTATAATTCATGCAAATCCACATGCCATTTTATTTACAAAGAACAGATAGAAATAAACTATATATCCCTTGATCTTAATTTAAAATGAACAAAATAGTGCAAACTGAGACCACAGTTAGATCACAGTCACTAAATGAATAGAAGGGAAGAGCTTTCCCGCCTTTTCCACCTGGACATATGTGGACTCTGGAGGGGAAGGTGCCTATGGACACTGTGATGTGGTAAGAGAGAAAAAGTTTTCTTCATGACATCATTGGCACCATCAGAGTTTGTCCTGTAATTTCAGATGGCCTGTTACCCTGATATGTTTGGTATCTTGAGTTGCCTGAACTTATTTAGGGCTGCACTAAGATAGTTTTTTAAAATAAGATTTTATTTATTTATTCATGAAAGACAGAGAGAGAGAGGCAGAGACATAGGCAGAGGGAGAAGCAGCCTCCTCACAGAAAGCCTGATGTGGGACTCGATCCCAGGACTTGGTTCACATCCTGAGCCAAAGGCAGATGCTCAACTGCTGAGCCATCCAGGGGTCCCTAAGACAGTTTTTATAGGGAAAATAGGTCCAATACTAAGATTTTAAGCTCTTTTCCAATATTGATTTTTGTTACTTAGGAGAGAAAGAAATCAATGATATATTCTTTTTTAAAAATATATTTTATTTATTTATTCATAAGAGACATACAGAGAGAAGCAGAGACATAGGCAGAGGGAGAAGCAGACTCCCCACAGGGAGCCCAATGTGGGACTCAATCCTGGATCCCAGGATCAGGACCTGAGCTGAAGGCAGACGCTCAACTGCTGAGCCACCCAGGTGTCCCTCAATGATATATTCTTGAATTTATTTTTTCAAAGTTTTATTATAAACATAATCACGTATTCAAACATAAAGATAAGTTTAAAGAATTATATAGTAAAAAAAAAATAGACATTACCTCAAATGTCTTATCCTTTCAGGCTTTAGATACAATATAAGCTGCATCCAAGGACTTAAGAACACTTAGCACACACATCACTATTTTCAAGGAATTTATTTAAAATTCATTACAAGTGTGAAAATATCATATAACCTACCTACGGAGTATCTACAAGTAACATTTTGCTATACTTGCCTTTTTCTTTAGATGCATTTCAAAGTAAGCTGTTGATGTTGATACATATTGTCTTCTTGGGCGTATTTGATTTATTTTTTTTTTTAATTTTTTTTTTTTTTTTTTTTTTTTTTTTATTTATGATAGTCACAGAGAGAGAGAGAGAGGCAGAGACACAGGCGGAGGGAGAAGCAGGCTCCATGCACCGGGAGCCCGACGTGGGATTCGATCCCGGGTCTCCAGGATCGCGCCCTGGGCCAAAGGCAGGCGCCAAACCGCTGCGCCACCCAGGGATCCCCGGCGTATTTGATTTAATTTTTAAATTTTTAAAAATGTTTTTAAGAAATTCTTTAAATTTTTTTTTAAAAAGATTTTGCTTATTTATTTGAGAGAGAGAGAGCAAGTGAGAGAGAGCACAGCAGTGGGGAGGGGCAGAGCAGAGGGAGAAGCAGGCTCCCCACTGAGCAGGGAGCCTGTTGAGGGGTTTGATCCCAGGACCCGGAGACCATGACCTGATTCTTGGACTTATTTTAAATGCTCATCTTGGTGCAGGAGCAAACTATAAGAACATTATTTCCAGAACTGAATGCAACCCAAAGGAGGTTTCAGATTTTGCTGGCTGATACGCTCACGCTGAAACACTAACCCTTCCTGTTTTCGAATACGATATGCATGTTCATTTTGTATCTGACAAAACATCAAAAATAATTTACACTAAGAAATTAAAGTCATTTTTCTAGTTCAAGTTAATGATAATATCCACATCGATCTGATAAAGTCACTTGTTCAATTCCCAATAATCTATAATTATTAGTTAAGAATTTTTTAGTTTAGGAATAAAAATAGTAAAAAAAGAAAGTTAAAAATTAAGAAACAGAACCAGCTGGTTATGAAGCCTGCCCCGTGGTGCAAGCCTCTCTTGCATTCCAGCATAGAGAACGTGGCTGAGGATTGCAAACGGTATTAAAGTTCCAAATGATAGGAAGTTCTTACTCCCTTTTAATTGTGCTCGTAGGTTTTGATATTTTCACACTTGTAATGAATTTTAAATAAATTCCTTGAAAACAGTGACGTGTGTGCTAAGTGTTCTTAAGTCCTTGGATGCAGCTTGTATAATATCTAAAGCCTGAAAGGATAAGACACTTGACGTAATTGCTTAAGAGTTAGTAATTCAGGAAAGTGATAGGAACGTGGTCCCACTGACATATGGGCTCAGATTCCACATTGGCAATTGTATGTATCAGGATATCTCATCATCACAAAACTAGCTTTTAAGGAATAATGGAGGCTTGCAAATGTGAACATCTGCTTCTTTATTTTATGCTTACAGAAGAGAATATTTAGAGAAATGAAGGAGAAATAAAGTCTTTCTCCTCTCTTCCTCCATCCCTGTTTCTAGCTATAAAAAGTATGCCCCATGGAATTTTCTACCTTAGTGGCTAAGTGGACTCATAGAAAAAATTATCCAATTATACCCAAGGACCCAAGATGCCCACACTCAATAAGAATATTTTAAAAATTCTTAGCTAATAATATGACCTGACCATCTTGACAAAATGGTCTATTAAGTAAACTAGGTTAAAAAAATTGAGAACACACTATATATGTATTAGTCATCTCTACATATATAGAGATTCTTTATCTCTCTATAGGATCTGTATATATACACAGATTATTTTATTAATTATTAATTATTATATATTAATTATATATATACAGATTATCTCATAAAGCCAATACTCCATTCAAAATAATTGAGACATGTTTCAGTCTTTTTTTTTTTTAATTTTATTTATTTATGATAGGCACACAGTGAGAGAGAGAGAAGCAGAGACATAGGCAGAGGGAGAAGCAGGCTCCATGCACCGGGAGCCCGACGTGGGATTCGATCCCGGGTCTCCAGGATCGCGCCCCGGGCCAAAGGCAGGCGCCAAACCGCTGCGCCACCCAGGGATCCCTGTTTCAGTCTTTTAAATATTATGAATAAGTGTCCCAACTTTGCTTCATTTTGCTAAGTGGACTTGATTATTATGGTCAAGTTGCTAAACTCTCAGGTGACCCGGGCAGGTGCACTCACATGATGGTTTCAGTAATGTGAGAGAAACCTTTAATTGCTATGGGTAAAGTCTGTTGCCATAGCATTCACATCCTTTTTAAAGAACTATCTAGATTTCACCCTCAAGCATTTCTCTTCTAGATCAACATGGATCACAGGCAAATTGGGAAACACTCAGGTCAAATTTCCTTTCTTTACACACACACACACACACACACACACACACACATGCTACATCTTCTGTCTTTCAGTGCAAGCACATAGACACCTTAATAACCTTAAAAGCATCAAATTCTGCCAATATATAATTTTTAGAATATGGCATATCGATTCTGACTTAAAAGAATAATATTACATAATATAAATTTATATTAATCTGTGTCCAATGAAAAGCCTCGAATAGGAATTATGGTTTTTGCACAAAAAGCACTTCAAGGGTTAAATTAATAGCACAGTGGCTTTAAATCCTTGCTTAAAATATGCCCCTTCTTAAGGGGGGAAAAAAAGAAAGAAAAATGATGGGTATTCACATGATTGACAACCTTTCCAAATAGAAGTGTTGCTATAATTAAGCAATAATGTATGAGTGAGTGTACATTATGACAAATTGGAAGCTTGGTTGATTAGATTGAGCATATAAGCTGTCAGTATAATTATCATATTTTAATCATTTTTCTCCATTTTTTATAACAGCATTGTCTTCAGCCTCACTTGGTGCTTATTAGATTGATATTCTAAGAGGAATTGTACAACATAAAACATGTCCTTAAACAGGATGAACTTTAGATAAGGCTTTAGTTATGTCTATAAACATTTATAATGATTGCTGTTATGTTTCTGTTTCTATCTGCTGTTTTACTTTGTGTAAGAATGAAAATATCTTTTTCAAGATAAAATGGATAAACTTGAGCATATATGTCTCTGTGAAACACCACTATATTTCAATAGAAGCATATAAAATATTTATTAAAACTGCCTTCAAAATGTGGAGCTTTTTCCTTTCCATTGCCTGTTCTATCACAGACAGATCGTCTAAATGGCTAACTCAACCCTTTAGGCTGAATACTTTGCTTCTATTATTTGGTCTGACTTTTTCTAATCACAAATGTTGAATCTGTGAGCCACACAGGAAAGAAATTTGGGGGTGGGGTTGGGGGGGCAGGTAATGGTCCAGCTTCTGCTTACTAAAAGCTGCTCATGCAACCAATAAGAAGGGATTATTAAGGAAAAGGCAAGAAACCAGACACGGCTTAGTACCCAAGTTTTAAATACAAAGCCTGTAAAGGGATTGCGCTGATGTTATGATGTAGACATTTAGGAAAGACATCGAGGGACTTGAATATTAGTGTTTGTTTCTCTTCCCCAAATCAGGATGCTCACTGGACAGTCCCAGCAATCCATCCTTCCAGCATGGGAAGAAAGGACTCATGAGGCTCTCAGGTCTATATTTTTGTCTTTGTGAGCCACAAGTTAGAGTAGTCTGAAACACAAGGTTTGGAGGGTCTATGGACACATTCACTTGAAACTTGGTAGAGTTTTTTTTTTCTCCAGTGTTTCAGTGTTTTAAGAGACACGCCAGAGTTTTGAGTACAGCCTTCCAACTAGGTATACCCTTACTTCAATAGGGCGTGAGCTACAGTATTTTCCCATTTATTCATAAACTTTTACTGAGGCTCCCAAAATGGACCTTGTTAAAGATGTTGGTTGCATGGAAGTAAATGATATGGTGGTATCACTGCCTTGTGGTAAGAGCAGCCCAAACCATTAATTGAGTCAGTTGACATACAATGAATCCAGAGTCTCAGGAAGTAAGTGGAGAACAGATCAGTCCTCAGGATGCCCAGATATCCATATTCCCAAGTGGTCTGTCTGCTGTACACAAGTACATTTTTTAAAAAAAATTTGAAGTTATACTGAGAGATTTTGTGTATGTTGATCACAGACTAAAGTTCTGGTATAGTCTCAGGCAAGCAGGCACCTATGGTATGTTATGTGGCATCTACAAGTTGAATTAATTATTAATCATACTCTGGAGGAGATTAACATGGGTACACAGGTTACTGTATGCAGTTGGTAATATTTTTATAAAAGCATAAATTCACAAATTTGAACCCTGGACTGTTAAGAGAAGAGCAGAACTTTAACTCAGAACAAAGGCATATGAGGGAGAAAGAATGATTGACTTGATATTCTCTTGATGTCTGCTATGGACTGAATGTTTGTGTCCCATAGAAATTATTGTGTTAAAATCCTAACTCCCAGTGTGATAGTTCTAGGAGATGGGGCCCTTGGGAGATAATGGAGCCCTCAGGAAGGGGATGACTGTCCTTATAAGAGGTGGGAGAGAGCTTTCTCTCTCTCCTCTCCCCAGCCCCGTCCTTTCCACCATGTGAGGTTACAATAGGAAGATGGCCATCAGCAAACCAGGAAGAGGGCCCTAACCAGACAACGGATCTTAGACTTTTCAGCCTCCAGAACTCTGAGAAAAAAATGTTGCTTAAGCCACCTAGTCCATGGTATTCTGTTACAGCAGCCTGAACTAAGATAACACCTTAATTTAAACTTTTGATCTGACTTAACTCTTTTTCAACACCAGAATAAGTTTGATTTCTTTAGCAAAAGCTGTCCGATGATCACATTCTTAATTTTTTTCAGATCTAAGTCCAGGATTTTAAAATAGGAAGGCATCTAGAAAACATGTACCTCTATTTTAGATAGATTTTTAAAAAATTTATTTGAGACAGGGTGGGGGAGTGGAGGGGAGGGGTAGGAGAGAGGGAGAAGGAGAAGCAGACTCCTTGCTCAGCAGGGAGTCCCACACAGGCCTGATTTCAGGACCCTAGGATCATGACCTTTTTTGAAGGCAGATGCTTAACTGACTGAGCCACCCAGGAGCCCTTACCTCCACATTAATCTGTTGGAGATTTAGTTTTTCCATCTCTAAAATGGGGATACAAAAAAAAATAAAAATAAAAAATAAAATGGGGATACTTTTATCTATCTCTACCTATAATTCATGCAAGGTATAGCACAGTCCGTGTCCGGACACACAATAGCCATTCAAGAAATTTCCCCCCTTTTACATTTAAGGAAACTGAGACCAACAGAGTTTAAGTGATTTGAGTAGAACCCGACGGCTAGTATGTATTAGAACCAGAATTGTATACGTTGTGGCTTCTTCCTGAAGTCTCTGTTTCAAAACAGAATTATTTTTAAATGCATATCTATTTTTTTAACCAAGCTTTAGACTTACTTCTCTCATACTTTAGTGATGTTTTAGAGGGAAAATCAAATCATATTCCCTCCATTATTAGCTGTGTGGTTTTGTGCATATTGCTTACCTATCTATAACTTTGTTTCCTCATCTGCACCATGGGATAATTCTAGAACGCCTCCTTCTTGAGCTTACTGGAAAGATGACATGAGATCATCCATGCAAAGCACTTGACACATTGCGTGTCACATAGTAAACTCTCAATAAATGTTCTGTGTCTTGCAAAACTTTACTAAGTGCCTGACTCTGTAAGTCAGCACTAGAGACACAAAAATGACACCATTTCTGCTCTTTGCTGGTGCCTCATCTCCTGGAGAGTTGTCAAAACAACATGCACCCGGAGTGCAGTGGGTGGTTTGGAACTCAGGCTAAGGCAGTCGGGGAAAGAGAGAGATGTGTGTGGAGCCTCGAGGGACCAGGAGGAGGCGGGTACAGGTGACTTGGGTAGGGAGAAAACAGAACAGATAGGTTGAGGCATGAGAAGGTGGGCAGCTTGCGAGCACTCCAGCTAAGATTTTGGGAAGTCAGAGATGAGTCATGTGATTTGAGATGCGGGAAAGTGCCATAGAATGTTGGCCTGATGTATCAGGATGAGGAAGTTTTCTGTTTTGATTTTGAGTTATTATTGTTTTTTATTTTGTCTCGGGAGCCATGATTTTGAGGGCCTTTGAGAAGGATCACTGACTAGGTTTGGGTTTTAGAAAGATTACTCTGACAGTTTTAGGAAGATGACTCTGTTTGGGAAGAAGACCAAAGCAGAAAATCACCAGAGCTAAGTTCATGTTGCATATTTATGAAGCTTCTTTTAAAGAATGCAATACATATATGAGTTTGTACATAAGATTAAGGTTCACTTCATTGAATGTTCAATAATGAATGAGTGAATCGATTAGCTCACATAATCAGCAAATACTTAATGAGCATATAGTATGTGTGAAGCAGGCCAGGGGTTTGGCTGCAAAGTTGAGTAGGTCCTCAAAGATCTTTCCATTTGTTTACATAATGAGGCCATCTCACAGAGATAGGCCAGAGAGACAAATGGCTTCTCTGTTACTCAAATTAACCTAAAAAAGCCAGTTAACACAAAAGCTCTCATCCGGGACTATTATTCGAGTCTCAAATAACCTAGTTTTGCAATCTGAAAGCTGTTAGTTACCCACCAATACTTGTCTCCTAAGTGTTTGAGCTTGATGGATTTCAATGTCAAAGAGTCTTTTTCCATCTTTACCCAAGGTGTGCTTATGGTAGAAAACACCAGTTCATATTATACATCCTGTTAGACCTCATAAGGTGTGGATTAGGTAGGTGTTCAAATGGATTCAGTACGCCACAGATACCCACTAAGTCCTGGAATATTTGGACAAAGATCGAATTGCAAAACTTAGAAAGTACATCTGCTGATATTGTTAAGTGAAGCTTGGTCTCCCAATTATATCAGCTTTAACAGGAGCCCAAAATCCAAGAAAGAGAGTTAATTCCTTACTAGTGGTTTGTGCCTGCCCAAGAATGTCACCCAAGTCCCTGGGGGTTGAATATGCCAGCATTAGGGTGAATGAGACTGATTATTTAGGTCACACAATCAAAAGCATTGCTTAAACATCCTGTCTCCAATGTCCACGTTGCATAAAGGTGTACAACTCATTCATCACAAAAACAAAACCAAACAGAACCAAATACTGGCTTTCTACACTCTCCAGCATTCCAGGAACCTTCCAGTGTGATGTCTTCCAGGGCTGGTTTCCACTGGTCAATGCATCGCCATCTTCTGGTGAGGGTCTTAGAAATACTGATTCCTGGCTCCCACCTTGAGAGATTCTAAGTCAGTTAGTCTGCACTAGACTCTAGTAATCTGTGTTTTTAAGAAATAGCATCCCAGATTCATCTGATGACAAGTGTGGTAAGCGCTGCTATATATTATAGACAAAAATGCCTCTGTAGAGAACCTTATTGAATGACAAACATAATTATAATGAATCAGATCAGGTGCCCAGAACTCATGTGAGCATGAATTGGGTCCATCCCACTCTAACAAGGAAAGATTATATCTAAACAGTATTGTTAGAACAGTTGACCATTTGGGGGTATATATCACTGTCTGGGTACATGCTAAGGGAGAAGACAGGGAAGAAAAGCATTATCATGGGATTCAATATTCTATTATTAGGGCATGGAAGTATTTTTATCTCCTTAAAGAGCTCAAAGCATTACACAATCAGATTTTAAATTGAATAACTCTCCAATGGCAAACATTTCAAACCTTGAAGTCATACTAAGGTGGGAAAATGGAACCATTTACTGAGCATCTACTAGGTGGTGGATGCAGCTCTAGGGGGACTTGACATTCTAATTAATCCTCACACTCTGAGATAGGATTCATAATCCGTGTTTGCAGATACAGAAACGAGACATATTTAAGTGGCTGGCCCAAGGCCACACAGCTAGTATTTGGGAGAAGGAATCAGTATTCAAACCAGGGCTACCTGATGCCAAAGTCCACTTGATGTCTTCTACTCATAAATAGAAGTTTTACTGGGAAAGCAAGTTAATAGTCATTTCATGTGCCTACTCATCCCTCCATAATAATAACAATAACAGCTGTTATTATAAAAAAATGGAAGACAATTCATTATAACATCTAGAAACAATAAGCAAACTGAAAGTAATGGGTATGTCCACGGTCTTGATTGTGGTGGTCAATATATCAAATCATGCACTTTATTCACAATTTACTATATGTCAATTATTCCCCAATAAAGCTACTAAAGAACCCTTACACTGCACACCGGTTAAGTCAGTTGGTTGGATAGTTGGAACAATAAGGTCGCAGTTCTGGTTTAAACTCCTACACAGTCCAGAGGACTTCAAAGTTATCTATTCTTTGTCTTCAGACAAATCTACGTTCTCTTAAACAAAGGTCAATAGGTGAGGCTGAGGGTAGATTAGAAAAATAATTCAAAGAGCACACCTGGGCCCGGTTGCACATCTCCCAGCCTACTTCTGACTTTACGATTAACCTTTCCCGTGTGCGTAGGCACTGCCTCTGCTGCAGGCTGTCTCTGATTTTTTTCTGCCTTAAAGCTTCCTTCAAGGTCTGCCTCGCACATGCGAGCGCATCTTAAAAGCAAAGAAGAATTCTCAATCCCTGGGCAATTCACAACTTTTGCCGGACAGGAACATGTGGACAAATGCTCGAGCTTTCCTTCTTTGGGAGGGACAGTCCCGAGACCGATTCTAACATGTCCTACGTGGTGCTGCAGAGGGTCCCCGTGAGATGGAGCCCAGTTGCTCAGAGTGATTGCTAATAGGGTAGCCTGGATGGGCTCTTCCATTTACCTGACTCGCCTTGCTGCCTCACTCATGCTTCCTAGGATCACTTCCTACATAAGCCACCTGCACTCAGGTCCTCTCAAGGTCAGGTCTCAGAAAAATCAAAGGCAACACTCAGCTCTAATTTTTGTTTTTTTGGTAGATCGTAACATTACTTACCATTTTAATCAAATAATAGTTCCTGTTTACTTTTGTTGTCCCTTGGTTATGAGGTGACACTGGGACAAAATGGGCAATATTGAGGGCTTTGTCTCTTGGGAGCACATATTGCACATGATTGTGATAAGGCTCAGGTCAGCTTGGTTTAGAATCAGTCACCTTGGCTTATGGCTCTTGTGGTTCACCCAAACATATTAAACAGTAAAATTAATATATATTCTTTAATAGTCAATAGTTTGATGTTATGATTTAAAAAAAGGATTAAAAAATGAAGAAGTCCACAAATTACTAACATGAATGTCATCAAACTGTTTCCATAACAATGTTATGGCAGACGCTCAACCACTGAGCCATCCAGGTGCCCCAAGAATTATAGAATTTTGAAAATGTATTTTATATAATCAAACATTATGAGTATTGGCTTATTTTGAAGATGTCCCATGTTGATGTTTCATGTTGTGCAGACACTACATTAGGTTAAACTAGAGGCAGTCCTTTTGGATGCCTTAAAGGATTGGTCCTTGAAACAACTTGAATTTCAAAATTTCACCAAGTATCATAATACTAATGGGATGCAGAATAGAATTCAGAACACATATTCAATAACATGCATTGCAGTTATTTTTATTATCGATCACATGAAAATTTTTTCATCTTATAGATTTAAGCAACATGTTTTACATTTTGTCCTGAAAGGAATTGTTCATTCATGTATGTATTCTATTTATGCTGATTTCACTTTTTCTTAATTTCATATGTACAACTGAATTTTTACTTCTAGCTGTGTAACATGGTAATATTTTACTAAAATAGGAAAGGTTATATTGTGTTGCTATTCTACGGCTTTAGGGTATAGAATCAACATTTCTAATCTAATTCATCAACAACCTCAGGTGTTCACAAAAAGATGGAGACAGGAACTCAGAGCTGGCACATCTTTATGTGAAGTGACCAGAATCTAGCCTCTTGTCACTAATAAAATGACCTCCTAGTTTTCTTGACTGTTTAATACCACATGGCCAGGAGTCTCATTTTGGACTTAACCCACCTAAAAGGATCTTTTCTTCCCCACCTTGGTCTTCCCACTTAGGTTTCCCAGAATTTGGATACAGGTTCTCTTTCCAAGCAATTTCCTATGTCCTCCTATAACATTATTCCACAGATTTGCTAGTTGAAATAAAATACTGCAGTGACCTTTTTAATTCCCCTGACTTTTTACAATCTTGGAAATTTAACACAACAGCAGGAGTTTAATCATATTCACTGATGTAAAAGACAAAATAAGGCACCTTTAAATTCAGAGGGAGATGTGACCTCCAAGGTATCAGAGCTCAGAGACTCCCCAGCTGTCTCTAGGAACCCCTGCGGCTCTGCTCTGTGGCTTTCTCATGGTACCTCACTACATTGTGGGCTGACACGTCTACCCACTGCTCATTCTTGAGCCTATAGGCCACAAACTCTTGGATCTGTTCCACATTTGGAAACTTCCTAACCAGAACTATGACATTCCACATCCACTTCTTCTTTTCTGAGAAACTACTTTTTGATTTATTCAGAATGATATTCATTCAAATGTTTCACAGCCTTTGATTTAATTTTGAAAATGTATCCCGTTACATTGGATATTAAAATCTTTTGCAACACCAGAGCCTATAGCTAGATGATGCATGATGCCAAACATTCATTTGTTTACATGAGTATCTAGTAACCAGGGGACTGATCTTTAAATCAAACAGAATGGTTAGCCTGATTCCTTGTGGGTTTAGCAGAGCCCAATCATTTAGCCAAGTGTCATTATATGTGTTTTTTAGTTTTAGGTCTCAATTGTGGTGCAGTTCAGTTGATGGATGAGATAGCCTAAAGAAAAGTAAGAAAAAAAAAAAAAGAACAATGTTCTTCCCATAGCCCAAAGTGACAGAGCAGATCAGCTCTCCTAAATTCCCTGTCCATACAGCCATTGTGATCAAGGTGATTGATGAAGAATCCTACCAGCTCTGAGCTGTTTAGGTGTCAAACTGATAGGAAAAAGCAGTGCTCACTGTGTTCCTGCAAACAGTTTTGAGAGGTCAACGGCTAGCGTATCTCTACAACTCGATGTGGGCTTCCGTCCTTCAGATACAAGCAAGTGCTTATCAATTTATGTTTGTTGTGAGAGTTTGTGTCATAGGTGGTCACCTTCAAAAAGCAAGTCACTGCATGTTCCATCTTCTGTAACTACTTATTCAAGGTCTTTCGTTGAGCTCTGCTAATGAATATAGGTATGTTTGTGCAACTGAGAAATTATGATACCATTTTTCCTAAGCTTGCACACACTTCTTACTGAGTGCATCTCGTGAATTATCTACTCACAGTGGTAGGGAGGAGGCTTGCTTCCTTTCTACCACAGAGTCTTCCTTCCCAAGAGAATGTGTGTCTTCCAACAGCCTGGGTGGTCATAATTAGCCGCTCAGACATGAGTTCCCATGAAAATGGAAATGAAAGAGTAAAGGAAAGGAAAGATAGATGGACTGTATTTGATTTACTTCTAGGCCTTGTTAGTAGGCTCCAGGGATATCATAATATAGATGCCTGAAGAAAAGATTCTTATTTCTCTTTATACTGTAAAAACAGATTTTTCAGTGAATAATTAATTAGTTCAAACAGAAGATAGGTTAATGTTACCCAAAACCAAGTAGAGTGGTAAAAGTATGTATTTAGTGAATTTATTTTTTTTTATTTTTTTATTTTTAGCATAAAACAGTTTATTGTTGATCTTTAAAACATAAAATGTCAACAATTCCAGCTAATTGCAACAAATACAGTACTGAGTTCTGCTTGTTGGCCTGTTTTTGTATTTAGTGAATTTACAATCATCTTAATCTTTGGTAAATACTCAAACTCTAAAATATCACAAATTCCTGATCATTGACCTACAGATTCTTGGCAAGGGAGTTCTTTCCCTATTGAAAATTGCTTGTCCCTTGGTTGTGCTGGAAGTAGCAGAAAAAAATAAAAACGATGTCATTACCAAGATCTGAGGCTGGGAAACTCTGGGCTTCATAAATTTGTTTTATTTGATCGAGATTAGGCAATAGATAATGTAAGTGGACACAGTTGACAAGAAATTATTTATTATTTAAAGAACTATTTAAAGAGGCACAAGCTCATCAAAGAAGATTTAGGGGAAAAGTGGAAACATAAATAGAACATGCAAATATACCAATAGTTCTAGCACCCAAATTACAGGTCACATCTTGCCAGCATGTTAGTGTTGCTATTTAGTCATTGAATATGCCAAAATTTTTTTTTAAATATAGTTCTGATAACTTTATATATACTTTAAAAAATTCTGATTATTTCATCTAACATGTACGAAGATGCTTCTACATTGTAGAACAGTCTTCACAAATTGAATAACGATGTATTTCTCATAAGTGCTCTTGACAGACACTGTTCGTTGGTTATTAAATATCCTTTCCTCCACTGCATGCTTGGTAGCAAAGCCCCAGTTTGTTCAACTGATTATCCCTTTCTTACATGATTTAGGGAAGAATGATGTTTTCCCTGAAATACCTTGGATTGAATATCAGTCAGTCATCATGATCTTATACCTTTGTCCGTTGATCAGCTCCAGGGTGCCATGTGACCCACTTACGTCCAGTGAAATAGAAGGTGAGGTCTGTTTTGCTAGGAGCACTTCAAGGACTTCAAACCCTTAGGCTATTGGCCTGGTATTTATCAGATGCTAAATAAATAATTGTTGAATGAAAGGGTTTTTCATTCAAAATAAGAATTCACTGGAAGATCTTGCTCTTTCTAGACTTTGCTGTGTCTGGATGTAATGGCTTGAGCCATCTGGCGATAGTATGGGATGAAGTCAACCCACTAGTGAGACAGACCCAAAAGATTACAAGGAGTAGAGCGCAAGCAATCCTTGCAGATCTGTGACTTCTGGGTTTCTTGAGATAATAAATATCCTTCTTGGATAAGCCAATTTGAATTCAGGGTTTCTATCGTTTACTGCTGAACATGTTATTTTATATCAGGATTTACCACATTTTTAGAGTAATACATTTAATTAAAAGAGTTTAACTGACCTTTATTTGGCCATCAACCATTACAGACTTAATAATAAAATCTCTTGCTAGATTTAATAAAGATGTGAATGCTGATTTTTAAGAGATTATACTAATGTGATACATATTTTATTAAATTCAATAGCATTTAGCAAATTATGGTAAAACATAATGATAGATATCGCTGTACTACAAATATCACCAGTTGGTGAATTAAGGAAGTCGTTTTTTCTTTCTCTGCTGCTCCAGGATCACTTGGACTTCATAACAAGGGTCAGACTAAGCTCAGAAAGTGAAAGACTACAAGAGAATAATGGTGAAAGAAATGTGAGTTTGTGAAAAGAGTATGTTTCAGTATTAGTAACAAGAATTATCACGCATAGTTAAAACCAAAAATATTAAGACTGGAAGTAAGCAACAAATATGAGGGAAAGATTTTTTAAAGCAAATATTTATAACAGCAGTTAATTTTCACCCTGAAAAAATTTTTCACCCTGATTAAGTCTGGTTATAAGCATATATCATAACATCCAAGCATCTGCATTCAAAATTTTAGGATCAACAACTTCATATGATATGGTTGATGACATACATTATTTGACAAAGTTATGCATTTGATTAATGAGATAAATGTTTAAAAGAAAAAATTATAGTAAATTAGAAGTATATATTAGAAATAAGCAAGTTTGAAGTGTGCCTAGGTGGCTTAAGTTGGTTGAATGTCCGACTCTTGGTTTCATGGTCATGGTCTCAATGGTCTTGAGATTGAGCCCCCCATTGGGCAGGCTTGGCACTCAGTGCTGAGTCTGCTGGGGATTCTCTCCCTTTGCCTCTCACCCCACTCACTCCCTCTTTCTCTTTTAAATAAATAAATAAATAAATAAATAAATAAATAAATAGGGCAGCCCCTGTGGCTCAGTGGTTTAGCGCCGCCTTCAGCCCAGGGCCTGACCCTGGAGATTCGCGATCAAGTCCCCGGGCTCCCTGCATGGAGCCTGCTTCTCCCTCTGCCTGTGTCTCTCCCTCTCTCTCCCTCTCTGTGTCTCTCACGAATAAATTAATAAAATCCTTAAAATAAATAAGTAAGTAAATAAATAAATAAATAAGCAATTTCTAGAAACACACAAGATTCTTCATGAGAATCACACATTATTTTACGAGGAAAAGTATGAAACCCTGTTTAGAAAAAAAGCCAATTCAATCTTTCAAGATACCATAGAAAAATTAGAACAAAATGAAATTCTAGGTGATGGTAACATCCCATCTTGTATGTAACTAAGCCAAATATAATGTGCTCTTTTTGTAGAATTTCCTCTTACCATGTGACTCTGTTGAAGCCATACTTGCTTTATTACCATATCTAGAAAAAACCCACAAATCCAATTTCAGAAATGTTTCTAAGTAACATATATCTTAGGGGGAGATGCAGGAGGGTATTACACTGTACATCTGTTTGACTCAGCACAACCTGGGGCCACCTCTCTTTGGGCCCAGATTTACTTTGGTTCTTTTAGATCTTGTAGTTCCTACTCAAGCATTGTGTTTAACATGTGTTATGAACATAATGTGTTTAATTATCTGTCTCTCCCATTTGATTACATGGACATGAAAACAGGGATTGTTCCTGTCTGGCACACCTCGCAGAATGAACGGAAAACGTTAGTCATGGTTTATTCAGAGGAAAATAAGTGTGTGTGTGTGTGTGTGTGTGTGTGTGTGTGTGTGTCCATAGTGGAAGAGGAGTTATGTAGCAATCACCCTGTTTCTATAATTCCATAGAGCAAAACTAGATCTGGTGTGGATGTATCAGCAAAACAGGTTTCACATCATTACAAAAAAGATCTTTTTACAAACACAAGCTTGGCAACAATGGCTCAGGTTGCCTTAATATGTGGTGAGCCTCTGGTAATGAAAATATAAGCAGAAACCACATGAGTATAACTTAGCAATATTATAGAATGAATTCTTGTCCTGGGTGGACAGTGAGATTGAACAAACCCTAAATTTCATCTAACACTAAGAATCTAATCCTAGTAAGGTGTCAATTCTCAATAGAGTGGATAAGAAAAAATAACACTTACTAAGCACCTAGTATAGGCAGACATAGCCCTTGCCATTGAGGATATAGCCTTAATTAAGGAAGAAAAGTCCCTGTCCTCATGGAACTTAGAATCTATTGAAGTGGGGCCCCTGGTGGCTCAGTTAAGTGTCTGCCTTTGGTTCAGGTCCTGGGATCAAGTCCTACATCAGTTCCCTGCTCAGCGAGGGGTTTGCTTCTCCCTCTCCCTTTACCCTTCCTCTTTGCTCATGCTTTCTCTCTCTCTTCCTCTCTTGCTCTCTCCCCGCCCCTCTCTCTCTAATAATTAAACAAAATATTAAAATAAAGGAAAGATCTACCGAAGGAGTTGCTTAAAAAAAGTAAAAAAAAAAAATCCTGAAAATTTAGTTTTAGATAGTAGTTAGTGCTATGAAGAAAAAAAAAAAAAGCTAGGTTAACTTACAAAGAATGACTAGGGTCAGGGCCGGATAGCATTAGATGAGCCAGCAAACAAGAAAACATTTATGTCTCACACAATCTGTATTACATTTTTCTATAAAAACAAATATCCAGGATATAGTTAGTGCTGGCACTTGAGAAGTTAACATTGTCTCTGAAAACCCTGGTTTTCTATATTGTGGGGATGCCACAGAGGGCAGACACACAGCGTCATCTGGATAACTTACAACCATTTAGGAAAGACAACTATGTCATTAATGAAATAGTTAAATAGTAAAATAGGGTCATGGATGGTAAATGAGAAGCATAGGGAGTAAATAGCATAGGATATAATCAAAGGGAAAAATAATCTCAGGAGTGATTTGGAAAGATGTGGAAATTAAGAGGGCTCTAAAAATATATAATTTTACAGTAAAATCATCAGAAAACCAAATGTTCAAATTATGGTTAACATGATAATGGAATGTCTATTACAGGCACACATATTTGATCTGTTACAAATTTCTGACATGCTTCTGCATGTAAAATATATTATTGCAAGCTCAGGGCCCATTAATATGTGCAAATGTTCATGTAGCAGATGGCATCTCACTGTATAAACATTATCAATGCAGATATTAGCGGCTAAAACGTTATCTATTTCACGTACCTACTTCTACAACATGGACCCAGAGGATTGCTTAATTGTGAAGCTTTGTGATATATGATTCTCATCTCTTTCATTTTTTTGGTCCAAAGAAAAGAATCTCCAAAGACTTCACACTTAACGTTGACTGTTTATTGTAATAATTTATCTTATTGCTTTTTCTCAAACATGGAGAGCTGTGTGTTGAAATTTTATGTTCTCTTTTAGGAGGAAATAACTGGTATGGGGGGGGGGGAGGAAAGTATCTTGCATTTATTATTTATTCATTTTAAAAAATCATTGAAATCCTACTATTTGCCAGCCAGTGAGAAATTAAAGGCCAGCAAAAATTGACATCATCCTTTTTCCTTGGATTTGGGCAACTAAGGAGAGAACTCATATTGTCGTAGGTAGCTAGGGTGTTAGGAGTGAAGAAGATAGACTCCTCATTTGAAGACCCTTCAGAAAGTATATGGGTGCGGGGAGTGCCTGGGTGGCTCAGTCGGTTGGGCCTCTCACTCTTGATTTTGGCTCAGGTCATCATCTCAGGGTCATGAGATGGAGCTTCAGGTCAGAAAGGGAGTCTGCTGGAGATTCTCTCCCTTTCCCTCTGCTCCTTTCTCCCCTGACCCCCGTTCTCATTCTCTTTCTCTCTCAAATAAATAAATAAATATTTTTAAAAAATGTATTCTGGAAGGGAGACAGAACATGAAAGACTCCTAACTCTGGGAAACGAACTAGGGGTGGTGGAAGGGGAGGTGGGCAGGGGGTGGGGGTGACTGGGTGATGGGCACTGAGGGGGGCACTTGACGGGATGAGCACTGGGTGTTATTCTATATGTTGGCAAATTGAACACCAATAAAAAACAAATTTGTAAAATATATATATATAAATGTATTCTGGAACAAAAATATATTAATTTTTACGAAAAAGAGAATTCGGGTGTTTTTATGAGGAAAGTGAATACCAACATTTATCAATGGACATATTGCATTGTTTTTATTCTAACATGCTTTGAAATTAATTGGATTACTTATTCCCAACTCTCTGTTAAGAAGGAATTTCTATCTTCATAACACTTGGAGAGAGAGTGTTGATACATAACATAATTGCCAACAGTAATTATTTAATATAGAATACAAAGAAATATTTCTAAAGGAAAAAAAAAGCACCCAGGTTTCTAGTATTTGATGAGCATTCCTAAAATGACCTGTGCTATAAGAACAGAGCAATGTTTTCTGTTGTTGGTAAAAATGTTTCTCACTTTTAAAAATTCTTTCAAGACGCTCTTCAATTTGTGGGAATTTCAACTTTTCACGAATAAATTAATAGAAAGGATTTTGTGCCTTTGATTGCAGGGTGTGGGGGGTCCTTCCTGTGTTCCTGAATATACCAAATATCTTCCTGAAAGTTCATCCAGCAAATTCACAATCGACTAGGAATTCAATCTCCTGCACTGTGCAAATGGCACAAATGAGGAAGGCCAATGACCAACCTTGTATGACCATCTACCCCTATAGGCTAATTTAATTTAAAGCCCTGGGGAAACTCGGAACAAGCACACACTGATCTCATGAGATTGTTGCTTCTTTGCCAGTACAGAAGGGCTTATGAAATGCTACCGTGACAGGGATCTTCCCATGTATCAGCAATATTCCCTCTTCTGAGCGTTCAACTGCCTCTTGGAAGAAGACATCAAAAAGGCAAAACAAAAACAATCAGTGTAGAACAAAACTTTGCTTTCGTACACTGAGCAAAATGGGGGTTTGAAGCAATTACCAGGATATGGTTTGAAAACCACTAACAATGTTCACACTGTTTGGTCAAATATTTTAAGGAATATAAATTACGCAAAAGCTTTCCTCTCTGGTACCTCATTCCATTTTAAATAGGCAGAAGCAGATACCGAATGCTGCATTAATTTCTAGTTTGGGTTTTTGAAATGTAACAGTCAAAATAAAAGCTTTGTGTTATTCTGGTATGGTACTGTTTTTAAAAAAATATTTGAGGGACATAATAAAATGATGAGATGAAAGACCTTAAAAAATCTACTTTATGAAATATTAGTATTACTAATTTTATTTTTAAATTGTTATTGTAATTATTTTGCATAATTGAGGAGAAATTAATTTCATACAGTAAAACATATTCCATTGTAGTGGGTGTTAGTTTTTTGTATCAACCTGGTGATTCTTTTGGACTATTTTAATTTAAAAAATGGTATTCTGGGCACAGAGGGTATTACTTATCAATAGCTTTGTCCTGTGAATAATCTTTTTAACGTGTACTAGGAACTAGGATTACCTTTCAATTGAAAGCTTAATATCCTTTTGTTATCCCTCTTGATCTTTGTTTAAAATAACCAAATTTCTCAGTGAATTTTTAATGTTTCATTTGCTTACTGGGAAAATTTAGGAAGGCATCATTTTGATTCTAAAGATGCAAAGTTAACTTTCTATAAATCAATTTTACAAGTATTAAACTATTTCTAAATACATGATCATTATTGTTTTGGAAACCGCTGCTGAACAATATTTGATCCTCTTGAAAAAATATCTTTAATACAAACAGTATTTAAGAAATATAAACATAAAACAGGACTTCCAGTAAAATCATTAGGAGGAGAACTGACCTGTAAAATGTCTAAAAGAAAAAATAGGGGAATTTCTTTTAGTTTTTAATTTGCTTTTTTTGTCCTCTAAAAGCCAGGAGGTGCTTTACAATAGCTTCCTTCTTTCCTGACGCTCCTCCTTCTTACCACCAGATGTCAGACTTTCACTGCAAATTTAAATTCCTTCATTGCATAAGACACACCGTTATCTTTTTATTTGTAAATGTTCACTATTCCGAAATCATCTCTCTTTCAACTTCTGCACACGACTTAAAAACTTGTCTTTGAATATGAATTTGCAGACATTGATTATAGCTGTTTCAGGCAGTTTCTATGTAAGTATTCCTCTTCAATTCACTCTTGTGAGTTTTGTATTTATTTTGCAGTATATACATTTATACATGCACATCAATAATAGATCTCTTAGCTTTAAAATTAAAATGACATACATAAGTGCCAAAGCAATGAGATTCTATTCTTGAAGCAAAATATAGAAAAATGGAAAACTAAATTTTAAGAATATCAAAATACAGTTTGTTTTTGATAAAACAATAACAACAACGGAGTGGGAAAATGCTATTTAAGTACTATGTTTTTTCACATAAAATGTAACTATTACAAAGGTGTTATTTTCTCACAAATATCAACAACATCTATGCCAAAATTCCTAATTTTCTCACTAGAGAAATAAGCATAATTTAGCATATCTAGCATTTTAACTGGCAAAAATTAAACATCAGAATACTATACTTTCTTTGTATGTTGTATATACAATGGCCAAATGACTAAAAGTTACTAAAATATGCATTTATCCTGTGGGCAAGTTATAAATTGTTGTGATATTGAAATGATCTAGTATAAAACTTCATTCCATGTTTTTTTTTTTAAATCACATCTTTTCTCTATATAATGCCAGAAATGCTTAGCTAGAAATATAGTATAAGAAACAAAATGTAAAAATAATCAAAACTTTGGTACTACAGTTTTTATGTGTCTTTTAGAATTTAAATTTAATTACTATCCGATATTATGGAATATAGAACCTAAATACTTTCAATAAGTGTGTAATTGGAACAGGATAATACAGAAAAAATATATTCTGTTTGGATCATTCAAAATGTTTTTTTTTAAGACACATAAATGCTATAGTAAGCATAAGCATTAAAGTATATTAGTAAATTGTTAAGGACACATAAATATGCCACTATAGTTTGTTTCTGGGTTGCCATTTACACTGGTAAATTATAGTTACTACACAACTAGTTACAGCAAATTAACAAAAGACAGTTATCTGAAAAGAAAGGAAAGGAAAAGAAAAGAGACTGTCGGAATGTGTGCACAAGAGAATTATCTTATTTGAGCGGGATCTCCCTACCCTGCTGGGAAACACTGCTCTTGACAGGGTATCAAAAATAATGAAGTTAATGTTTCTCTCTGTCTTCAGTTCTGGTACAACTTTACATTCCATTGTTCTTGCCAGTCAAAGATACCATGTTCCAAGAACTGCAAAACTGACAATGAGTAGTCCTGATTTCTTTTATGATAATCTTTAGATTTTCTTTTTAATTTTTAATGTTTGCTACAAACGAAAGTATAAAAGCCACTTGTTATTTTTCATTGTTTCTATAGCTATTTCTCAATCACAAACATACAGCCATTTCATGAAATATGCTCTTGGAATCCTTCCCTTTTTACCATAAACTAGGCATATTTATCATCAATTTTTTACCTTTAATGCTGCTACTAGATGCCCTTTTTTTTTTAAAGCCTCATTCAATCTGACCTCTTTTAATGAATATGCACATATTCCTTAGTAAGTGAATAAAACTTTGCTTTCACTTGATAGTAAGTACTTAATCCTCATTATTGAGACTATGCTGAAACCTTGAATACTTGTCAAAGATTCATTTTATAATCCTGAGGTTGGTTTGGCATTCAGTGATTTACGCAGAGGCTCTGCTTACAATAATTGATTCATTTCATACTTAAAACCCACTGATCTCATTACAATTATGGGAAGGCATTTTAGCTGTTGCAATTTAGACTTACATCAAAGAAAGAAAGAAAGGAAGACAGAATGAAAGAAGGAAAGTAGAAAAGAAGGAAGAAAGAATAAAAGGAAAAGAAGGAAAGAGAAAGGCACCCTCTACCCCCTTTGGATTTCTGCAACAAATGAAAGAATTAGGTCATATCATGTATCAAAATAAAATCCCGGTACTGACCTTTCTAGACTCAAAAGGTTGCCCTAGAAATATAAAATAATGAAACATACTTCATTTGAGCAATATTTGCATAGTTGAGAATGAAAATATTATCAACTTTATTATCTTCCTGCACTTATTTTTCCATTAGTAATTTTACAGGACTGAAGGAACTAAAACACAGTTTTCAACTGTCAATTCTAACATTTAAGTCCGTGTCTACGGAGAAGCTCTCAGTTCTAAGAACTCCAAATTATGAAATGTGGCATTTTAAAATGTACTTGCTGAATATTATGGACATGCTGGCTTCTCCTTAAAGGTGTATTCCATATTTCTTTATTTCGTATACTATTCTATAAAAAACAAATATATGCTTAAAACCAATTGATCACATAATCTATGCATCAGAACACTGTCCATTTTTTGGAGGCCTCAATAAAAGAAAACAAGTAGGTCTTAAAGAACACATGGAGAGAGCTTCTTTTATATCCTAATGGTTTGAATATTTAAGAGGACAGAGACTAATTGGTGAAAGAAATATTGGTTATTAAAGGCAAACCGAAGTAGCATTTTTATTTCATAAATCACTTAAAGGCTATAAAGGGAAGAAGGGGAGTGTTGCACATCTCTTCCAGTTTTGTTCATTTCATTGAACTTTCGTTATTGTTGCAGAGATAAAAAACAATAATTATGGCTTATGAACATCGTAATTTTATCCACAGCAGAAAACATGTTTTATAAAATGAAAGGGATATTTTTACAAGAAGCATTCTCAAGCACTTAAGAAGAGCTACACAAAATAAATACAACAGAAATTAGGCTGAGTGTACTTAAAGTTTATTGCTTCTGAAACCTACTCTTTAAGCTAATATAATCGCTCCTGTGAATCACCACCACTAGCTTGGGAGGGCATTTCTCTGGTGGGGAAAAAAAAAAGAAACTTTGAGTTTTCCTGTCAACTGTGAATATTCTTGATTTGGCTGATGGGAGTCTTGATCTCCCAATCCTAATATCTTCAAGTGCAGGGAAATCTAATTCATTAACTTTTCCAAACGTTTTAAAAGTTTCTTTTCATCAGGGACCATTTTGACCTTCTTTATCCACACCACTCTAGAGATCAGAAATACAAATGATAATAATTGATACCCATTAGTTAGTAGCTCAGAAGCCCACTCTCTATGACTGTACACTCTAAAGGCAAATTATCCTTGTACAAAACTATGCATATTTTAAATGAACTGTTATACACATGATACCATGATGACAAGTACTCCGGGATCAGTATAATATCATTTAAAAATGTTTTGATCTTAAAAATGTGAGACAAAATATTTTCTAAAATTTTGTCGGTAGCAAGATGTATTTTTAATTACCTTCAGAGAATTTACTTGTCTTTCTCCTCTCATTCATATATTTAAGTCAAATATCAAAAATAAAGCTGTCTTAATAAATGACCAATTTTCAGTACAAAGCATAAGTGTTTTTCTTTAACTTACTTCAGAATTCTAGAGAACTGAGTCTTGTTTAAACCTGTACTTGCATTAGCAAAAATGTATTACATATATGCTTTTTCCCCTAACAACCCCTTAATAGTTAGTTATATGCTGATTAATATTAGTTATATACTAATTAATTAGTATATAAGTATATTAATTATAAACACTAATAATTAGTATATAAGTATAAAATGCATTCTAAAGAATTCAATGGGCAGTATCAGATACATTTATCAAGAATTTTTAGTCATTAACCAAAGCTATTTTAAATGATTATTTCATTTTCAATATTAAATAAAAAGGTCTAATTAATTTGTTACAAAATAATCATGTTATAAGGCAAATGATGTAATACATAGTATTAGCAAAAACAAAAGGGGGTTTTGTGGTTCATATTTAGAATATATTGGAATTTTGGGAAGACAGTAAACAAATAATTTAAAGATTTTTAAAGATTAAGACAAATGAAGACTATATTTCAAGGTTACCTATGCTTTTGAGCATTATTGAATTTTCTAGACTTCAAATTTACATTTATATGTTTTTGGTTTCATAAAGCTATATATATATATTCTATCCACCAAAGGGGAGGGATATATACATTGGAATTTTTTGAACTTTTAAAACAGAAATATCAATATAAATCATTACTGTTACTTTCTTTAGCTGACTATAAATGACTTCATTATGGAGCAAAAAAAAATAATAAACCTCAACACTTTAAGCTTTTAAAATAAAAAATTTAGAATTATCTTTAAGATCAATTTTGAAGGACAATATTAGTAAGAATAAGTATAAAAATCTGTTATTTTAGAACTGAATTCATTAAGAGGTGACTATTATGATGAGATAAATATTCTTAAAAATGTCTAATTTTCTATTAGCCTTGGCTGTCCCTTTTATCTCATATTTTCAAATTTTATATACCCTAATATATCACATGTTTTGCTGGAATTATAAAACACACAACATTATCCTTAAACAAACATATAATGTACTAGTGAAGCAAACATTTCAAACTGTACCAATACTTAAAATGTCTCTGGAAAAAAAAATAGAGAAAATGTAAAGATAAATCTTGACAGATTTGCATTACAACAAGCTTTACGTTAACTAAAAAATGTATCCATCGCACACTTTTATTTTTAATATCTTGTTGAAATGGAAGACATGGACTTTTGTTACTCTTGTAGAGAAGATTTCTCCCTTTTCAAAATAACTAATATCCTGAAATCACTCTCCCTTCACTTCTATAATTACAACCATTAATAAACATTTGTCTGGCAACAGATATCACCAAGCACCGCTTAAAGTAAACCTGTACTTTACAAATTCTGGATTATGTTCTCAATTTGCACTACATTTCCTCTTTCCACTTGGTTCTATTTTTTCTACTTCCCTGGTTTATTTTCTTAATCCCATCTTCCCAGACACATCCAAAGAACCACGCTGGTTATGATTACAAACACTGGGTACAGAAACATTTGCTGTAGCCAGTTTAGAAGAGTTATCTGTCGACTTCCCACAAACCAAACGTTAAACCCCCTGAAAGACCACTCCCAAATCTCCTTCTGTGGATGGACACATTAACTTTAATTTAAAAGTTGGGGTTTCTCCCGGAGCTTGGCTTTGCGATTGGGTGTCTTCAAAAATCTCTTTGCCTTGGGAACAGTTGTGTTCTGCTGTTTTCTGTTTCACTCCGCATCATAATGCCAAGGAAGGAGGGCAGTGAATATTCCCCATAACCTGAAGTCCAAATAATGCTTTGTGTTCTGATGCCTATATCCTGGCCAGAGTTTTAGAGGAAAAATAATATGCAGATAGTAACCCCTAAAGATGGTTTAAAAAATTTTTTTTCTCATTTGCATAGCAAGATTTAATTTCCATCCCTTAAATATGACGAATTGCTGAGATTTTCTCCAGTTAATGCTTTTAACAGCTCCCAATAAACTTCATTAATCAGGCAAGCTCGAGGCCCAATGTGTAGCCTGGAAGCAGCTAATTTGCTTGATGAGACCCCGACTTTAGTGAATAAACAGGTGGATAATCTGAGGGCTTTATGGCCTTAATTACAGTCTAATCAGTTCAGCGGTTGGCGGGCAAAAAGGAAAGAACAGGAGGAGGGGGGGTGTAGCTCAAAGCCACTTTTCCTAAACTAGGGGATGTGCACCCTTTGCTAGGAGCCTCGCTGGCCGCCTCCGGTGCCTTCCCGGCCCGCCTGCTCTGCTCTCCGCCCCACTCTCGCCTTCCCCCTCCCCGCCCCCTTCCGGCCCCTGCAGCGCTTCCCCTCCTGCTCGCCGCCGCCGGTCTCCCTGCAAGCAGCCGGCTCCCCCGTCCCCGCCGCGGCCCGTCTCTCCTGCTCGGGCGGCGGGGGTCACCCGGCTGCCCCCCCGTCCGCGCCCCGCCCCCGCCCCCGCCCCCCGCCGAGCATCCTCCCTGTCACCCGGGGGCCGCCTGACAAATCACTTCAAGGGCAGCCGAACTTTGAAGGACAAGACAAAGCTTCAGCATCTGGTCCAATCCCCAGATGTCCGTCCTTCCGCGCGCTCGGCTCCCCGCGCCCCGCGCCCCCGCCGCCGAGGTGGGCGCCCACCGAGGAGTGGCTCGGCGTCTCCTTTACGCCTTTTGTCTCCGCGGCCTCCCTTTCTGGCCGAGTGGGAGGCAGGCGAGGTTTCTTTGAACCTCGTGATTTATGTGTGACCGTGCGATCAAAGGCAGGCTCCCGGGCCGTGGGGCGCGGAGCGGGGACCCCGGGGCGCGCGGAGGTGGCGGGCGCCGCGCGGGCACGGGGTGCGGCGGGACAGCGCGGCCCCCTCCAGGAGCCGGTCCCAGGCGCCCCCGCCTTCCGGGGCCCCCCGCCGGGGGTGGAGGGGAGCCCCCCGAAGACGCGGGCAGGGGCGCGCGGCTGCACCACCGACCCCGGCCCCCAGCGCCCCCGCCCCGGGGCGCGCCGGCACCTGCAGGGCCGGGCAGCCCGGGAGCCCGCAGACCACCTGCGCTGCAGAGCTGGGGCGGGGTGCAGGGTGCAGGGTGTAAGGGGTGCAGAGTGCAGGGGTGCAGAGTACAGGGGTGCAAGGTGTAAGGGCTGCAGAGTGCAAGGGGGCAGGGTGTAAGGGCTGCAGGAGTGCAGGGGTGCAGGGTGCAAGCGGTGCAAGGAGTAAGGGGTGCAGGGTGTAAGGGCTGCAGGAGTGCAGAGTGCAGGGGTGCATGAGTGCAGGGGTGCAAGGGTGCAGAGGTGCAGCGGACACCCCCCTCCCCGGGTGGGGGGCGGCCGGGAGCTGCGGCCTCCGGGCGGCGGGGGGTGGGGGCCCTCGCCCGGAGCGCGGGAACCGTCCGGGGCTCGCCCCCGGGCCCCCTGCCGGGGACAGTGCGCGAGCGGCCGTGGAGGAGCGACAGCCCGCCTTGCCCCCCGCTTGGGGCCGGCCAGACCTCCCGTCCCCCCCTCCCCCTCCCCCTCCCCCGCCAGGGGCGCGCACATCTGGCCGCAGCAGCCGTGGGGCGAATCGCGTCGGGGGCCGGAGCGCCCCGCGCGGTACTCGGTGCTCGGTGCCGCCCCCGCCTCCACCCGCTGGGCGGCGAGCGGCCCGGGAGCCCCCGGAGCGAGTCACTGGCCCCGCCGCCCCTTTCCTAATCAGCGGCCTCCGTGTGTCCCCAGCCATGCAACTTTGCTCCCTCCGGCAGCGTCCACCAAGACCGGGGCGCCGCGAAGAGGGTTCCCCGGCCTGGAGACAATGAGCCGGACGGGACCGGGGAGCCCGCGCCCCGGGAGCCGCGAGCCCTGCAGCGGTCCCGGCTTTTCCCTGGGATCCTGTTCGCCCGCACTGGGGAAGGCAGGAGGCAATGATGCCGACTAGGAAACGACCAGCCCCGGGCAGTCTTCCCGCGGCCACAAGACGTCTTACAAGTGTCAGCGCGGGGCGAGGTCCTGCGCTGCAGAGAAAGGCCCTTGGGACGCACGTGTACCCTCCAACAGGGGAAACTGAGTCCACGCATCCAGATCTGGTGTTTTTATTGTTCTGATTTTCCCTCCTGCCCTATGGTGGGGAGAGTTTTCCCTTAGTGGGGTGGCCTTTTTTTTTTTTTTTTTTAACTTTTTGGTTATTCCCTGCCCTCCAACATCCTTTAACAGGTACGCTTATTATCTGCAACAAAAGTGTTCATTTAGTCCTTTGAAGAAACCCAAACTCGAATTACGTGAACAACGGACCCAATACATTATCAATATTTTCTATTTGCGTGATAGAAAATATGCCTGGTGCTACGCAGATGGATCAACTCAAATATTGAATGTTGTAAAATAGGCACTTGAAAATATATTTCCACCACATGTACGTTTTCAATAAATGGCTGGAGTTAGCAGAAATCTATCCAAACTGTACGTACTGTAATTTCAAATTCTTAACGTTACGGCACCTACTCAAACCGTTTAAATAACAAGATTATGACATTAAATCAGTTTTCCAAAAAAAAAAAAAAACTGCAGAAGAGCTTGAAAAGTGAAAAAAAAATTTTTTTTATCCTCTGCTATCCTAAATTAGGTTATATTATACAGTCTTTTTGGACAATAGGTGAGCCTTGACCTTTTGTTCTTTCTCTTTTATGTGATCATAAAGGAACAAACGTCTGTTTTGCGACTGGGTGAGTAAGACATCTCCCAAAGAATGGCCATGGTCAGCATCCTCTACTTATCTAAACTAAATTACAGCTTAATAATATTGCACCGTGTGCTGCACCGGTGCTCTCGCACACCTGAGTGGAGCAGGCCATTGTGCTGCCTAATTTCTCTTTTGTGTTATGTCTTCATCATCAAAATGCATTATTATTTCTTTTTCAAAATACAATGGGAATCCCTCCTTCCCCGCCCCCAAGTTCTGAAAATTCTCAAACCGGCCCTGGAGAAATACAAATGCACAAAGCGACAGGCGAAGCCGGCCCTGTGTTCAGCACTCAATCATTTCCTGTCACAGGTGCAACCACTATGCATTATCCTGCCATGATTGATAGAGTGGGTTTGTGCAGACTGGGGGAGCTGGGGAGGCTCAGATGGGGTCCTGTCATTTGGGCTCCATTTCATGCTACCTGTAGGGAAAAGGAAATTCTTTGCAGGGATTGGCTGTTTAGTGAGTTTTAAATTTTAGTTCTTCGTATATACTAGAAAGGTCATATTTTCTAAAAGTCAAATATAGGCTTAAGCTTTATCTTAGCATAAACTTTATGCTGGGGGAAGAAACAAAGCAAAACCCCGAATTGTAACACAATGCATTTCGTTTTATTTAAATTGACACATTATAGAAGTACAGCTACAACTTAATTTCCCATGATTGTGTTAAAGTGTATAAAGCTATTTCTCTCAAATCTTAGTCCTTACACACAAAAAAGCCCCAAACAGGTTTGATTTATACCCCCAATGGCTTAAGTATACAACAACCTAATATTGAGATTGATGTCTATATAATAAGGTTTAAAAATGTACTTAGATCATGTGAATCACTTTACTAGACAATGAATTATGTTATCATATGCCCTTCAATAATATGCCAAATATTGGAGAATATCAAGAATAAAGCAGAAATTTTCATCATTATAGGTCGTTGCTGTATTTCATTTTAACTGGGGACCAGATTTTTTAGTTTGCTTTTGCTATGATCAGTCAAGATCTTAACTAATTAATGTAAGATCAAAGTTGACAACCATCTCACCAGTGTTATGTAAAACTGTAAAATCCTCTAGGTCCTTCATTTCTTTTTGAAATGGCTAAAGGCAAAATGATTTGCATAAGGAGGTCTCAGATTTTAAAATGTAAAACTTCTTTCATTGGGATTATTAAGTGGTTTTCAATGATGTCCACAGATGTTCATGCACCTACTGCAATGCTTTAATATTTTTCCTTGTGATTTTTATGCAGCTTGATATATTGATTAAAATGATAACACAGGAGTGGAGAATGGAATGGCCTTTAAAATGTTCACGTTTCTGGACAACAGAATATTATCAACACATCTGAATTTAAAAATGATAGCAAACAATATTAAATTTCTCCTAAAAATTTGCCAACTAAATTATGTTCTCAAGCATCAATTTATCCTTAGTGTATTTTTCTTAGCCGGCAAATTATTTATATATATATACATATACTTTAGCAGATAAAATTTCTTTCTAGAAAAGAGGCCTGCATCTATAAAGAATTTTTGTTTTTGTATTTTCCTTATTATAGCAACAATCTGGCATAATACAGCAGTTTAAAAATCTGATGGAAAAATAAATAAATAAAAATCTGATGGCCCAAATATCAGTCATTTGGGGCAAATGTTTATATAACAACATTTATGAAGCTATATTGATAAAAGGTAATTTATATTGCCATTTTCTTTTTTTTGTAAAAATTGGAATGAAAAGAGGCGTAAAAAAAGAAAAGAGGCATAAAGTCTTAAATGTTTTCTAGTAAGATTTCAATGACTAGAAAGTTAATGGACATTATTTAAATAAGCATAATGCTGAGTAAATGTGTAGATTGCTATATATATATATGGATATAATGTATGTAACTACAAACACTGTCAACTACTGTCTTTTTAAAAAATTGTACATTAGTTTCATTTGGAGAAATGCTGGAAAACAGCAACGCTTGCCACCCCCTGCCCCAAGGATTTTAAGTATTATTTGGAGGACCTTTACTATTATACCTATGAGGATAGTCCATTTTAACATGCTAAAATATAAAGAAGTAACTTTAAAATGCATATCATTTCTTTTTTTTTTTTTTTTGTAATTAACACTAGGCTGTACTGGATTCATAGTTAACTCTATTCATTTGTTTTATGTTAACCATCGTGCAAGACCAGTAGGTATAAAGTGCTCATGATGCAGAATGTGCCTTTAGTAGGTCATTTATTATTTTAAAATGAAAAATGTTCTCTTCCTTATATTACAGTATCACTATGTTATTCAAGAAGAAATAACTTGCGTGTATACCTAGAGAGAAACATTCTGTTTTCTCAAATACCAGTGAGTTTCAGTTCACTGTTCAAACCAGTTCATGTTTTGAAATCCATTTATGACTTACAAATAAAATGGATACAGATTGAAAAATGGTTATAATTAAGTGAAACAGCAACTTTGTGAGAGAATGAAGGAAATTTTGGCATTGGACGTGAATATGGGTCTGTCTTTTTCACACTGGGTTTCTGACAATCTTATTTAAGTGGAGACATAGACCCGAAAATTGAGAAGCCAAAATGAGATACCACACAGTTGACAAATGAACCTCTTTCTGACTTTATAAATATATGATATGCTCAAAAGCAGACTGGAAGCTGCTGCTGTGGCCACTAGGTGAGTCAGCCAAAGAGCCGGAAGCTGTAGCAGGGGAACATTTTCATCGTCCTCCCTGCAGGTTGTGGTGAAGACCACCTCAAGGAAGAGAAGTGGAGAGTTTTCTTCTGAATAACAGGAGGTATTGCTCAATTAATCAAAGTGTCTATACATTTCTGGTTTTCTCTGAAAACACACACACACACACACACACACACACACACACACACACACGTACATACTGGCATTCTTTAAAGAATAATACCGTAATGCCACTCTGGTGGGAGTAAAGGAAGAAAACAAGTCATATAAAGATCTGGAGCTTAAAAATTGATTTTGATTGGCTTGAATAATGTAGTTCCATTTTTTCTTTCAGTGTCTGCTTGCCTGTGGGATGCAGAACGTGGTTATCAGATTCAGTTCCCCTGCAGCACCTTTTCGTTGCAAGCTGGGACAATGCCTTTAAAAATAAATATTGAAGCTAGTTGAGTAAGCTAACTAAGGAAACCGTACCATAACCGAGCTCTCTGTGGCAAAGCCACAGTTCTTACTTTGCTACATCCCTTTTACTCCCAGTTGATCTTAATGCGGCTACTTTTTGTTTCATATCTTAGAGCTCCTGGTTCTTCACTATGCAGTACTGTGCGCATAGCTTGCTCATGTAAATTTATGAAGACTGACAAAAGGATGTGCTAGTACTTGTGTTAACATACTTAGGAATATTTCTCAAGTGCAATATAATTAGTAATATAGAGAATACAAAACAGATAGGGCTCAAGTGCCTGTCTGAGAAAAAGACAAATACTAACATGTAACCAGGTCAGGGTATAGGTGTCCATTCCGCTCAATGCATAAACTCAGAGTGTTAGTCCTACTATTTTCTTTCCAGCTAAAGAGTAATTCAGAAAAATCACCAGAGCTGCAATTCTAAATTGTGTAGAGAAATGGAATAAAGTGAAAGGCACCTAGGTGGGAATGTGATTTTTCAGTTGTATCATTGTATCATCTACTTGCCTTAGATGGCAGAAAAATTGAAAACATGTAAACTTGCAACTGTTCCGAGGGCATCCTGGCACAGTGGGATTCAGCACAGTGCTACACAAAGTGTGAGTCTATAGTGCGAGCATCACCTCACGTCCCACCAGCTGGAGCCCCCTCCAGACGTGCCAAACCAGATTTTTCAATGGGGGAGCACAGGTATCTCTATTTTAACAAGCGCACCGATAATTCTCATGTACAATGAAGTTTGAGAACCCTACCTCCAAGTGTCACAAGCTGTTTCAGTCTTTCTCAGAAATGTATTCCCCCCCCCCAAAGGTTTATACTTTAAACTTCTATATCAGAAGGTATTTCTTATATAAGAAGTGAGGCTGGGGCACCTGAGTGGCTCAGCCGGTTAAGCGTCTGCCTTTGGCTCAGGTCATGATTCCAGGGTCCTGAGATCGAGCCCCGCATCGGGCTCCTTGCTCAGTGGGGAGCCTGCTTCTCCTTCTCCTCTCTGCTCATGTTCTCTCTTGTTCTCTCTGTCTTGCTCTCTCCAATAAAATTAAAAAAAAAAAAAAGAAGTGAGACTGATTAAAAAGGCTTAGAAATTGGGAACCCCTGTCTAAATTAGTTCATGGACTATTATAATGTGCTCAAGTTGAAGTCTTCAGAAGCGAGTTAATGTACAAACTTTCTTATATGCATAATGTATAAACTTTCCTATATTTTACTAGCATGAAGCACAAATGTGTAGAGTAGTCCTATCTAAATGCAGTAGTTGTTTGGGTGTTCTATTTTTGATGACTGCATGTGTAGCCCTAAAGTCTCTGACTGGCCACCATAGTTTGTGAAGGTCTTTTACCAGCCTGTTTCTCTTGTGTAGATCACCTCTCACCCTGGATCACAAAGGAGGTAGGAGAGAGGCGGGAACAGTGGAAAAATAAAATAGTCTGAGTGGTGATGGTTGCTTGGCAAAAAGAACAAGTGGCATTTTGGGGAAATACTTTAGCTATTGAATCAAGATTGAAATGCCCATAAGAGAGTAGGCAACGTAACTTAGCTTTGGTCAATATGTGTATGTTGACCAGAAGTATGGTAAGAATCTGCTTGGAGAGCCCTTAATCACATTTTTTTTTTTTTTTTTTTTTTTTGCCTATAAATCTCCTTCTTGATACTGGAGATGACAGTGACTTCTGTACTGCAGTCCAGTGGAGCTGGCAAGCTGTAAAGTATGAGGTACCACCGCCTGAAGAGATGATGAGTTTGTCATTCAGGAATTAAACTGTGAGTGTGTGTTAAGCGTCTTTCTACACCAGCACAGTGCAAGGGGTCGGGAAGAGATAAGAAGGCCCAAAAGGGTCTGTGGTACCCTCGAGAATCTTTCGACTTTTTTTAAGAGAGCATAGTTGCTTATTCAAAGAACAGGAAAGCCAAAACAAGCAGGGTTCTGTTGATCCTAAATGCAAACTGAGTTCAAGGAAGATGGTGTTCGGTTGCAAGTAACAGAATCCTTGAGAAACTGATGGAACCCCCAGGAGAATGCTCAGCTGCATAGCCTTTGGGCTGGCCTCAGAAAAGCCCGAGGATCTCAGTGATCACCAAATGTCCTGCTTCTCCACCTTACCAGGAATGTCAGCTTTATCCTAAGCCTAGCTTGCTCGCAGCCCCAGGGTGTTTTCCAGAAGCCCTTCTTCCTACATGTTTGTGTGTGGGAAAAGAGTGCATCTTTGTCCCAGCACTTTAGCAAAACCTTAGTTTCTGTCTGCCTGCCCCTGCCTGACTAAATAATGTTATTATTTATTTATTTATTTATTTATTTATTTATTTATTTATTTATTCACAAGAGACACAGAAAGAGACAGAGACACAGGCAGAGGGCGAAGCAGGCTCCATGCGGGGAGCCTGATGTGGGACTCAATCCCAGGACCCTGGTATCACACCCTGAGCCAGATGCTCAACCGCTGAGCCACCCGGGCGTCCCCAGATCCCACTTTTAGAGCTGAGGACGGAGCCCTGCCAGACAAGCCTTGCCAAACAGCATGTAGGACTTAGGATGGAGGGAAAGAAAGATGAGGATGCAGACAACAGATGTCTACTATAACAGGTGACGAAGGCTGGAGTCATGGAGGAATAAATACTTCTTGTAAGAGCTGGCCCCGGGCCGGCTCTGGAAAGGCTGGTAAGTGGAGAGAAAGGAGAAAATAGTCCAAGCAGGGGGAAAGGCAAGGCAAGGAGGAGGTTAAGAATAAGCATGGACAATGGGAACAACGAAGCATTCCTGACTGCACCAGGCCTTCGTGTTGGAGAGTGCAGGAATGAAGTTTGGTGTTTGGGGTTACCTGGTGCAGGAAAGAGCAGTTTAGATTTAATGGGATCAGCAACAGGGAACTCCAGATTGACTGAGTTGAGCGAGTCACAGGGTAAAAATATTCACTAATAGTATTTCGTTCTTTCTGAAACAAATTTCACATACCCATTTTTTGGAGCAATTATGTGTGAGCTGCTGGATATGCAAAGATGAAAAGCACAGATCCCATCCCGAGCTCAGAGGAGTTCCCAGCATGATGCTCCGGGTCCGTGTGACACCCTCACAAAGGACCTCGCATCATTTTACCCCACCGCCGCATTTAGTAGCGATAGAAAAATACAATCCAATAGGATTTTATCTTTTCTCTTTGAAGATTCCTATTTCCCGAAGCTTCGGAGCTTTAGGAAATCCACATGCAGATTTAAAGGCCTTGCTTGATCTTCTGTTTGGCCACAGGTAAAATACACCCTCATGAGCTTTGGGTGTGAGGAAGGAAATGAGAGGCCTAAGGGGTGTGTGTGTGTGTGTCTGTGTGTGTGATGGGGGTTCAGGTTATTTGGGGGAAAAAAATCATCAACCCAAAGTGGAAAGAAATGCCCTACCAGGGAAGGTGCAGGGCCGAGAGAGCGGCCCTGGCGTGTCCCAGTGGGCAGGGCGGCCAGGCCGCACGTCCAGCAGGGACAGGTGTCAGGCGGTGCGGTGGCAGTGACGGCCGGTGAGTGATTGCACCATCAGCTTCCTGCCGCGATCCATCATGCGGCCCCAGCCGGTGAGGAATCACAGCCTCAGCCAGGTGCTGAGCCCAGCAACATATCATTAAACAAGGTTACCACCGGCAGATTTGTTCCCATGATCAATCTGGTCAATAACCGTTCCACCTCACTGTACCCCCCACCCCTACCCCCCACCTTAAAACATAAACAAGTATTATGAAAGCACTTGCAGAACAATGTATAGCTTTCTGAAGTCTTCATTTCTCCGGTGGCATTCCGCAAGCTTCTTTAAAAACCCTTATAAATCATGAAAAATAACCTTTACTACAGGATATATCCTCAGGCAAGTGCTCTACCCTAATTCCATATTTTATTACCTGATACTGACTGATTTTTTTTTTCTCCAATTGATTACTGAATAGCATTGGGACAATTTCTTTTTTTATTTCCCCTTAAGTCTGCATAGCTCACTAGTTTCTTCCCTTAGGAGGTCCCAAATGAGATAGAAGTAAAACACTTACTGCTTTTAGTGTTCAGCTTTAATTCTCCTGTTTTGCATTTAACCCTTCGCACACCCAGGCAGACAGAGTACTCGGTGGTCCTGCACATTCGCCTTCCAGAAAAAGATCTTGACTTTGCTACGGTGTGATTGAGGCTGGTAAATGTTAGAAGCGTTAGAATTTAGGAAATTGAACAGCAATCTCAGGGGAAGAACTTATTCCATTTTCTGAGCTGCTGAGTTTGAAACAGAAGATCCTAGTACATATGGGAACTTTGAAAAATGAGAAAAAAAAGAAGTCCACAAATATGAGTGGTTATTCCAAAAAAGAAAATTTATGTTCCAAATAGAATCCATCCTTTCTGGCTTGTGTCCCTGGGATTCTCTCAGACATTATGGTTGTAAGTTTATATCTATCAAGTTAAAATATACATATATTTAAAAAATATATATATTATTATATATACATATATATATGTTTTTGTGATTAGACACATTGGTGATCTCTGCCTTGCTAAAAACCGTGAGAGTCTCATTGTTTAACTTACAATTAATTGATAAACTGTGGAGAAAATTACAAATCCGAACTCCATCTAAATTCCAAAAATTTCATTACTGTGAAAATAAAGTATGTTCTCACTTCCACCTTTGGGCAGGGCCCCCTTGTGTCCGTCCAGGAAAATAGGACAGATTTCCTTCTTAAATCCTTCCAGAAATCTAAAGTAATCACATTAAGTAGAATAACCCATATAGAAACTTCAGTTGCCTAATCTCTTTTTCTTTATGCTTTTATTCAAATCCATTTCCTTCTATCTTTCCTTCTTTATCTTCTTAGTGGAGATGGATTGCAGGTGGGCGTTTATCTCCTCATAGAACACCGTGTAAGTTAAATGGTTCGGTTTATCTGAGGTTAAGCATTCGTGGAGAGAAGATAATTCCTCTAGAAGTTCATGGTACAAAACGTCCTGCTGGCTTGAGAAATCTGAGAATTCTTGCCAAGTAAAAATTTCGACATTTACTGAAAGTTGAACTCATTGCTTAGGCTTCAAAAATATATTAATTGTTTCTGCTTTTAAATGTATGATACACTTCCTGAAAACCAATGGAATTCACTCTTGCCATTATTGTTTTAAAATGTTTATTCTTTTAACCATTTGTGAATATTCTTCAGTGGTTCTTGCCAGTGAAGTCAGTTTTAAGAACATTTAACGTGTACTGATTACCAGTAAGAAGCTGATTGCCTACTGGGGTAGATTAAAAGCATGCATTGTTCATTCAGAAGAGGTGTGTTAGTCTATTCTATTCTGTCTAATAGGAGTTCCAAATTCTCCTCAGGAACATCATTTCATATATCAAGGCTGATGGCATGATAAAAGTGTTATAGATTAGTAGTTCTTAATTCATTTATAGGAGAAAAATAGAAGAGATTTGTAGTAGGCCCAGGGCATATCTGCAATTCAACAAATATTTATTGAATGCCCATTGTGTATAAGGCACTGTGTTTCAGTTTTTTCTTATAATAATTCCATGGTTACAGATTACATTGCTATGTTCTGAAGATACTAAATCTGAGTCATGCAGTGGAGACTTAATTTGGTTAAAACCTGGATGACTTATAGTCTAGACACAATATTCATGGCAGCTTGGTAATGGGCTTAGGTGGCTCTTATAGCACAATAATGCAAAAAATTGAAGGAAGCTATTGCTTCCATAATACACTATAATTTGACTTAGGCTCTGTATAGATACAGTCATCAATAACTCAGTAAAAACAATTTCACATCTAAGCATCAGCTCTAACGACAAAAATGCCTAGACCCTTGAAGGGAAGGTGATGGAAACACAAAGCATTCTTTCCAGTATCCATTTTCTTCCTTTTGCTATTGATTTAACTAATGACTTAAACCCTAATTTAGAAGGGCATAAATGAAAAAAATATATATATATAAATGAAAATATATTATAGGTGGCTTTAAAGAGTAATTTCACAGCATTTTTTATATTGCTCATAAAATTATTTGCAAGCATTAGTAAATATCCCAATACCGTTTTAATAATAGCATTTCATTTTTAATTTAATAAAATTTTTCTTTTAATCGTACTACGCCAGAGACATCTTTCTCTATTTCAGGAGGTTGTAGACATTCCTGCATGTGCGTATGCACATGTGTGTGCACGTGTGTGTGTGTCATTTTTTGTTTTTTTTTTTTTTTTTAGGTCCTCATTGTAAGCTTCAGTTGTGTGCCTCTTGGAAGTTCGATAATTTTCAAAAACCCTTCAACTCCATCTTACATAAATTTAATTCTCAGTGGAAAAGACTGTAGAAGAGTCAATTAAATGCTTTAGAAATTGTCACGGCCTTTGCCACTCATTCCACATTGAATTCTTAATTCTGAAGTTTTTCCAAAGACATACTTCTTAGGGAAGGCAAGATTTTTGTTTTGGTTTGTGTGGTTTTCAGTTTCCTTCAGGGCTAGAAATGAGCCTACTGAGGCATTTCAGGTGAGTAACTCAGTGTTACAAAGGACAGTATTTTCTGTTTTTTCGGTTGATGCTAATAAAGAGGTAAACCTAGTTATTTCTGAAGGACTTTGTCTTGGCTTTTCCATTTTGTCTCTTTCACTTCTGGCCACCATAGCTTGGATTCTCCTTTCTAGTTTCTACCTAGTAAAGCACAATTACAAGTAATCAGAACACAGAGGCCTCGGCCCCAGTACCTACTGGAGGCTTCCTAATATGTGTTATGCTAGGAGTAGAGTCCTTCAAATGGTAACAATCTCCTACATGTTAAAATTAAGGGGTCAGATATGATACCTCTACTTCTGCAGTATCAGGCAGCTGTGTGGAGTTTTGTTATCATTTCTGGATAGAGCTGTGTGCACCATGACAAAACAAGACTAATTGAGAGTTTCTGTGTGTCCAATCAGCCATGATGCATTAAGAAGGCTAAACAGGAACAGCAGGAACCTGTAAGTTCAGGCTCTTGCAATTCATCTCACTAGAGTAGACAAGTTGCAGGAAATCAGATCTACTAAAACACCAAATAAATACACTTGGTTTTGCCATGTTCTTGATGTTTTACTTTCTTGCTTGCTCATTCAACAAATACAAGGAGGATTGTCTGCAGGCTCTGTGATGACAAGGGATTTAAAAACACAGCCTCAGAAGCTCAGGGTCTCAAGCCATAACGTGAGAAGTAGCAAGATTATGCCAAGATTACATGATAAATGCAGCCTCATGGGTACACACAGGGTGCTCTGAGGGTGAGAGGCAGGGAGCTATACTTTTAGCACCATATCAGGAAGAAGTTAATACTTTAGGAGACTCCCATCCAGAGAAGGAGATGAAAGAAGCAGCATGAGAAGAGGCATAGATGTGGAAAAATTCAGCCTCTGTCCACAACCTCGGAGGTGTACATTAAGGCAGGTATAGATTGCCTGCAAAGTGCAGGTTGAGAGATGAGTCTGCATCAATGGGCAGGCCCCACCTCCTAAAGAGATGTGCTGAGAAATCTAGAGATACTGCTGAAACAGAGAAGAGTAGCTCAGCAGCCACCTTGAAAAGGATTCCTCTTTTTTCTGTGGAAGACTTCAATTTAGGATACCAACAATTTTTTTAAAAATGTATTTCTCATAAAATCATAATTGTAAAAGCAATTAGCTCTACTGTCAGTAGAAGACATACAAATCTCTGCTTTAATAGAGGTTTATAATCATTGTGCTCATTAAAGAAGACATCAACCCATTATGTCTGAAAGTCATCAACAGAAATAAAAGCAAAATCATTATAGAAACAGACAATAATCTAAAGAAGCAAGAAGGTGAGTATCATGTGAAATGAAAAGGGGACCACACATCTAGTGAAATTATACTAAAAGGGAAAATTGAATAAGTCTGCACATATGTCTTCTTCCTTCATGAATATGGCTGTCAAAAGGATTTGAAAGGACATGCCAGAAAATAGGGAGGAGGCCCTAAGTTCTTAAAGAAGGTATTGTAAAGCACTATTCTAGATGGATTGCTTGTGATAGAGAACTAGTACGATCCTCTCAGTTTCTCAGCTTTTCCTTTAATAATCCCAATGAGGGATGGGACTCCTCAAGTTCCCGCTAGAAAAGCAGAAGTAATGTTACTTAGAAACCTACAGTAAGTGGGCTGGGTTGGGCATAGGTACTGTATTCAGTGGTTGCATGATAGACACGCACTTGGTGGAAGGCAGGCTCCAAGTCAACAACAGCAAAAGTTACTCTCGTTTTATTACTACAATTAATTGGGGATTTCTTCTAAAGAGAAGATACAAGAATCATAAATGAAAACTCAAAAATTTCTCTAAGGAAAATATTAGGATAAATAAAAATTTAAAGCTATTTGGCCTTATACCTAAAACCCAAAGTAGAAGCACAAACATCATGCAAAAAGTTAAAGTGGAAATTCAAGACCTGACTTCCTGTTTACATTTCAATCTCATAGATTATATATATGTCATATGACATATGTCATAAATTATATATACTCATATAAACATATAAATATATAAGCACACACGTATGTATAAAATGATTGAAGTTAACAGTGTATTACTAGTAAAGAGATTGAATCAGTAATCAAAAACCTCCCAACAAACAAAAGTCCAAGACTATATGGCTTCACTGATGAATTCTATCAAACATTTAAAGAATGAATACCAATTTTTCTCAAACTCTTCCAGATGAAGACATCACAAGAAAAGAGAATTACATGTCAATATCCTTGATAAACAAAGATGAAAAAATTCTTAAAAAAATATTAGCTCACCAAATTCAACAATACAGTAAAAGGATCATGCACCATGATTAATTGGGATTTATTCCCGGGATGCAAGGATGGTTCAACATCCACAAATCAGGCAATGTGATGTACCACACTAACAAAGTGAAGGATAAAAATCATATGATTATCTCAGTAGATGCAGAAAAAGCATCTGATAAAATTCAATATCCATATATGATAAAACTTCTCAACAAAATGAGTATAAGGACACATACTTCCCAAATAATATTATTTTAGGTCAATTTCTATGCCTCTCTCCATGCATGAACATTTGGAGATATCAGAATGGAATCATTCAAAATATATATGCTTATGTAACTTGCTAAATTGGGAAAATACAAGTACATTATACTTGTTCACAGACACTAATGATTCTAGGAAAGATTGATGCTCAAAAAACCCAAATTGAATAAGTCTGCACATATTCTAATCGAATTGATGACAGAACATGAAAAGAACCTTAACATTTTCTCTGCTGAAGTTATAAATTCACTGTTAGGGTTAGGCCACCTTCAAAGCACAACACAAGCACATATACACATGTATTTAGTTTATCCACTAATTCATTTCAAACCTCTTGAGATACTACTATATTCCAAGTGTGCCATGTTTATAGAAATTGAATATAGTCATTCCTGTCCTCATAGAGTTTACACTGGGAAGATGGATACAAATAAACATGGGGGAAAATAGTAATAGTAATTTCAAGTTGTATTGAGTGCTATGAAGGAAATGTTATGAGATAAAATAATCTATGTAGATGGCCTATTTTAGGTTGGAGGATTGGGGAACAAGGGTGTATTATCTCCTTCATGTTTACTGAAGACTTTTTTTGAACATAGAATGTATTAAAGTATATCATATAAATGGATTCAAAAATACACATGTAAAATAGGTTTTATTTAATCTATGAGACACAAATCATAATTTGAACTGAAGAAGGATGTCCAAAGAATAGGAACATTAAAAATAGATTTCTTAAGAATGAGGTATGTTTTTTGTATTTCAGTTCCTAATTTTAAAGAAAAAACTTTAACAGAAATTCAATTGTCAGCAACTGAAAACAAAAGGTAAAAACTGTAAAAAGCCTCTACTTGATCATGATTTTAATCTCATTTAAGTATATCTAGTGACATGGAAAATAGTTACATTTTTTTTGAAAATAGTTACATTTTATAATTAAGTTAATAAAATTTAAAGTACAGATGCAGAATAATAGGTTTTTTCCTAACAAACAGAAAATTAATTTATGTTTTTAAATGAACATTTTTGTTTTTTACATTGAGTTAAAGTGGAGAATCTCTCTTTCTCTCTCTCTCTCTCTCACACACACACACACACACTCATAATACACATCCCCATGCAAAATAAAATGCAAAGTTGAGTGCTTTGCATTTTATTGCAAAATAAATGAGTGCAGGGTTGAATAAATGTAATGATGTTATCACTGTTGACTTTGGGTCAACAATTGTGTTTTTTTTTTAAGTCCACGTTACTGGATAATTTGCATTATTTCTTTATGTTGAGGCACACTTGAAAAAAAAGGAGATCAAATAATAGCAACAATCGGATGAAATGTCTTCAAAGCTCTTTGAATGTAGTCTATGTGTCTATAGACACTGTGGTAAATGGAATAATGGCTCCCAAAAGCTTCCATGTAATTCCTAATCCCTGAAATTGTGAATATGTGATCTTACATGGCAAAAGGAACATTGCAGATGCAATTAAAGATTGTGAAATGGGGAGAAGATCCTGGATTATCAGTGCAGGCCCGATGTAACAAATATACTACTAAGGGAAAGAGAGACAGGAGAGTCCGAGGACAAAACATACAGTTGGAAGGAGAGGTGGGACTGATGGCATTATGGGCTTCAAAGATGGGTTTCTAGAAGCTAGAATATGTAAGGTAAGGAAACGTGTTGTTCCTTGCATTCCTTCATTCCCCTGCACTCCGTCTCTCTAAAGGGAATACAGACTTAATCAATACTTTGATTTTAACCCAGTGAGACTTCAAAGCTCCATATTTATGAGATAAAAAAATTGAGTTGCTTTAGGAAACTGGTGCAGAGATAGAACCTCATAGATCGTATGAAATAAAGATAGCTAATAGTTAACTAAAATCCTTTTCAAATCTCAGGGAGCAGATGACTTCATGAAGTTTGTAGACAGCAAAAAAATAACTAGATTCCTTCTTTGGTTGTTACAATGGTTTACCACATGTCCTTTTTGAATCAAAAGATAAAGAAAAAATATCTACAATGCTTTAGATTTCAAATCTATGAATTTAACTTGGATAATTTTAACTTGGGACTGCTTCTTGGCAGTGCTGATTTTTCTCAACAGAGAATGACATAAGAATTACATTGAGCTAGGGCAGGAGGGGGGCAGCTGAGCGGTTAACGCTGCCTTCAGCCCAGGGTGTGGTCCTGGAGACTCGGTTCGGGATTGAGTCCCACCTCAGGCTCCCTGCTTGGAATGAAGCCTGCTTCTCCCTCTGCCTGTGTCTGTGCCTCTCTCTCTCTCTCTCTCTCTCTCTGTGTCTCATGAATAAATACATTAAATCTTTAAAAAAATTACATTGAGCTAAAAGTTCAAAAATTTCTCTTAGATATTTTCTCTTTCTTAAGTCCCATTCCCTTTGTTTAATGTATTTGTAATGAACTTTTAAATAATTTCATAACAAAAGCTCAAAAAGTTAATTAAAATATAAAGTCCTACAGAAAAACGAACTTTCCTTATGTGACAGTTTAATGAATGTTTTGGGAAGTGAATTCACTTGTCTAACCACTACTTAAATTAAAAAATGGAATAACTAGCACCACAGAAGCCCCCCTCAAACTTCTCCCAATCATTATGCTCTTCAAAGTAAACCACCATCATAAACCTCTTTTATCCTATTTTGCCTTTTATGCACTTCCTATAATCATACAATAAATATATTTTTTCATCTTGTTTCTTCTGCTTAATTTTATGTTTAGGAGATTTGCCTTATTTTATGTATAGCAGTCTTTCATTTTTGCTAGTATATATTCTACTCTATACGTATAATGTAATTAATTTATTTGTACTTTTATTTTATTTATTTATTCGTGGTAGACACAGAGAGAGAGGCAGAGACACAGGCAGAGGGAGAAACAGGCTCCATGTAGGGAGCCTGACGTGGGACTCAATCCCCAGACCAAGGATTACACCCTGAGCCAAAGGCAGACGCTCAACCACTGAGCCACCCAGGCATCCCTGTTTGTACTTTTGTTGGTAGACATTTGGGTAGTTTCTTGTTTGGAGCAATTATGGATAGTACTGCTATGAACTCATTTCTGGTAGGTATACAGATAAAAGTGGAATCTTCCTTTAGGGATACATGTGTTTAGCTATAGGGGATGATGCTTAACAGTTTTGCTAAGTGATCACACTAATTTAAATTCTCACCAGTATGTTTGAGAGCTTGTTGCTCACATTCTTCTTAATACCTGGTACTGTTTTTTTGTTTGCTTTTAAAATTACTCACTCTGGAATATATAAAGAAGTATCTCATTGGCATTTAATTTCCATTTCTCTGATGATTAATAATGTTAAATATCTTTTTAGGCTTTTATTGGCCATTGAATATACTAAGAAATGCCTTGTTTAAATCTTTTGTTATTGGAATGTCTATATTTTTTCTTGATGTGTAAGGATTGATTTGTATTGTGGATTTAAGTTCTTCCATTGTTTGTCTTTTTCATTCATTTGTTTAGTGGTATCTTGATGAATATCAGTTCTTAAAATCAAAAAGCCTAATTTTTCAATGTTTTTCTTTTTCAGCTATTGCTTTTGTCTCCTGTTTGAGAAGTTTTTGCCTATCCACAGGTCCTGCAAAAGTTTTTCTTTGTTAAATTCTAGAAACTTTGTGGTTTTGCTTTTTACATTTAAGGAATTCGGCTGGAGTTGATTTTCATGTTTTTTACAAGGTGAAGGGTCAAGATTTTTTCTGTATAGACATCCATCTGACTGTTCTTTCTCTGCTGCACTGAATGTTGCCAGTCCTTCCATATGTAAATGTGTTTTTATATTCGGCTTTATTCTATCTGTCATTTTTCCTGTTCTTATACCAATACCACAGTGTCCCAATTATTGTAGATTTTATAAACCAAAAGGTTGTGTAAGTTCTCCAATTTTGTTTTTGTTTTTTGAGATTATTATGGCTGATATTGATCCTTCATATTTTTTTAGAAGTTTTAGAATCTATCTTTCATTTACACAAAAAAATCCGCATTTTTCAAATTTTAGTTGCATTTTCCATACACTAACTTGGGGGAGAACCAGCATTTTTATAATATTGAATCTTTTAAACCATGATCATGGTATATTTCTCCATGTATTTAGATCTAACTTAATTTCTCTCAGAAGTGTTCTGTGGTTTTCTCTGAGATACTGCACATTTTCATTAGATTTATTAGTAGGTGTTTTGTTTTTGTGGTATCATTGTAAATTACATATTTTTAAAATTTCATTTTTCTAAATACTTGCTACACCATGATATGCAATTGATTTTTGATTACAGACGTTTAATCAAATTACCTGGCTAAGTTTATTTAATAATTCTGGTATTTGTATGTGGAATTTTTGAAGCTTTTCTCCATACATGGTCAGTTCATCTACACATTATGACAACTTTATTTGTTCATCATCCTTTTATCATTTATTATTTTTCTTGACATTACCACCCAGTATAATTTTCTTTCAGCATGAAGAACTTCCTTTAGTATTCTTTGTAAGACAAGTCTGCTAACAGTGAATTCTCTCATTCTTTATTAAGATGAGAATTTCTCTTCTTTACTATTTGAGGGATGTCTTTGCTGGATATAGAGTTCTTGGTTGGCAATGATTTTTCTTACAGCACTGTGTATATATCATTTCACTTACTTCTGGGGCTTCTTCTGAAAAGCAGTTGAGTGTTAATCAAAATGTTTCCCTTTACCTGGAGCATTAATCTTCCCTTTCTGCTCTAATTTTCTATTTGTATTTGAATCGTTATTGGCTATTATTTAATATTTTCATCAAATTTGGCGAAGATCTTAGCCCTTTTATTTGTTTATTTGTTTATTTATTTATTTATATATGTTATCTCCTTCCTTTTTGTCTCTGTTCCCACTACTTCCTAGACTTCTACTATATGTATTTTGGTATGCTTGATATTGCTCCAATTTGTCTCTCTTGCTCTGTTCAATTTTCTTCAATCTTTTTTTCTCTGTTCTTTAGATGATATAATTTCTCTGGCTTTGCTTTCAAGTTTACTGTTTATTCTATCATCTCAAGTTTGCCTATATGGTGAGGATTTCTTTTCAGTCATTGTAATTTTCAGTGGTATAATTTCCATTTCATTCTTTTTTTAGATTCTATTTCTTTACTGAGATTTCTTTAATGAGATGAATCACTGTCATAATATTCTGCATAAATTTTGTTAAAGTCTGGACATTTTAGATAATATACTGTAGCACTTTTTGATTCTGATATTTTTCCAGGAAGATTTCTGTTGTTGCTGTTTTCTGTTTAGTTTTGGTTAGTTTTTTTTTTTTTTTTTAAGATTTATTTATTTTAGAGAGAGAGGGGCAGGGTAGAGGGAAAGAGAGAAAGAAAGACAATTTCCAGCAGACCCCGTGCTGAGCACAAAGCCTGAATCAGGACTTGATCTCATGATGCTGGGATCATGACTTGAGCAAAAACCAAGAGTTGAACACTTAACTAACTGTGCTACCCAGGTACCCCAATTTTGATTAGCTTTTTTATAACTTGCCTATACTTGTCTCGTCTGTGGAACCTCTCTCTATATAGTATGTGGCTGCTTATTTCTCTACTAATTTCTTTTTTAAAATATTTGCTCTTAAGCCTGACATCCTAAAGGTTGGCCTGTGTTTCCATAATATAATGACCAGAAAATCATTCCTCAGAGGTTGTATTCAAGTACAACTCTCTGGAAAGTCTTCCCCTTTTGCTGATACATTTATGTATGGGTTGGGAAGTAAATGCAAAGCTTAAGAAGTTTTTTTGTTTTTTTTGTTTTGTTTTGTTTTGTTTTTGTTTTTGTTTTTGCTTAAGAAGTTTTTAAGTCTTCTCTAGCTTTTACTTTCTGCCAGGCCCTTGTGGAGCTGCCTGCATATGGACACAAGCTCACAGTCAGCCAGAGAGTTATGGAGGGATTAAGACCTCTCAGATCTTCTCTGCACAAGTATACAGACTCTTATTTAGCCAGAGATGTATGGATAGCATATTAAGCCACACTATGATTCTCTCATTGCAAGATTTACTGTCAAGTTTATGGCCCATCCACCAGTCTTTTGCTTACCCCAGATCAGAGTTCAACTTCAGTCTAACAAATCTGCAGTCCTTTGTTTTCAATTCAGTTTCACACCTTTATTAACAATACTATGGGAAGTGGACTCCCCTCCTTCTGCTCTAGAAAAAGTTACTCTCCCCACTCATTGGCAAAGCAGCTGACTTCACAGACAGTATTGTCCTGCTACCATGACAGTACCAATGGAGCTGGGAGCAGCCCCGGGCAAGAATTTCCTATATTCTCAATAATCTTACCTTAAGTTCAGCGTTTTTCATGAATACATGCTTCTAAATTCATTGTTTGCTATTGGCCAATTTCCAGAACCCCAAAATGGTAGTTTGGGGCAAATTTTGTTTAGTTTTATAATTGCATTTGGGGGGAGAGAATTTATTGATTTCTTCACTTTGTCATCACTAGAATTACTGTCCTGTAGGGGTGCCTGGGTGGCTCAGTTAGTTAAGTGTCCATCTCTTGTTTTTGGTTCAGGTCTTGATCTCAGGGTCCTAAGTTCAGGCCCCACCTTGGGTTCCATGCTGGGTGTGGAGCCTACTTTAAAAAAAAAAAAATTACTGTCCTGTTGTTCCCACTGAGGGAAATTTTAATAAAATTTCTCGATGCAGTAATGTCAATGAATGTTAGAAAAATAATATAGTGTGGAAAAAAATGATTTCATAGGAGATTCATACAGTTTGATGATATTTCCATGTTTCCAGGAAACATGAAGACAAATGAAGCTTTAGCAATGAATTTGTCTAGAGATAAACATAATTGATGGAAATACAAGCATAAAATTATAAAGAAATAATTCCCAAGTACTGAAAAACAAAATTAGAAGAATTATATATGCCAAATTTACATCAGATAATGATAGCCATGGTAGGTGAGGGTGGCATGTAAATATAATGTACAGTTTTTAAATTGGGTAGTAGATTTATGGGTGTTCATGATTTTTTGTTTCATTTCTTAGCTATATTCTGATATATGTTCTTTTATGTGTGTCAAATATTAGATTAAAATTTTTGGCACAAAACAAAATCTAAACATCATTGCCACCACAACAAAAACGTATTGAACCATTCTTATATATTTCTCTCTAAAATTGTACTCTAGTAAATACTTCACTTTTAGAGCTTTTTATATTTCCATTCTGTAGCAATATCATATCCTAGTGTTATTTTATTTCTTTCCTGGACTGTCCTTCTCCTTTTCAAATTCTACATCTATACCTGGAAATTTGGCCTTTTAACAGTCTCCTCTGGCATTTATGCTATAAACATAATAATCTCGACCTAGACAATGATGAACTAGAGACTTCTTTTTCTATCTAAAAACATCATGTTTACTTTACATTCAAATTCACAAGTTATTTGTGGTTCATGGAAAAAATATTATTTTAAATTACTTACTTCCCAGTAAAATTAATGCCTCTATAGTATGTGCCAAGCTTGTCCAGGTACACCTATAGCCCAGTAGGGGAAACTGTACAACTCAGGTCGATTGAGACAACCAGATCTGGCAATAGCATTTTATCAATATTCTAGATTTTAAGATGTATTTACAATCCAGAATGCATCATTCTCTATCAGAAATGTTAGACTGAGGTATTGAGGCTTTTGGCGAGATGGTGGACATTTGTACTAGTGTAATGGCAGAAGAAAACCATTCAAGCAAGCACTTTAATGTCTTACTCCTCAAATGCAAATAATAATTATTAAAAATCAGCTTTATTGAGGTATAGTGTGTAGTTTGATTCATTATGACAAAAAGCATCCACACCTATAACTACTACTGTAGTTGGGATACTGAATAACCCCAAGATCATCCTGCTTTTCCTTTGTAATCAGCCTCCTCTTCCAACCCTGGCCCCAGGCAACCATAGTTCTATCTTCTGCCGTTATATACTGCATTTTTATTTTCCAGAACTTTATGTAAATAAAGGTGTACAGTATGTAGTCTCATATCAGGCTTCCTCTTTTGAGTATAATATTTTTATATTCATCCATGAGGTTTTATGTATCATTCATGTCCATTATTGCTGAGTAATATTTCTTTGTATGGATGTTCCATAATTCCATATAGTTTCACTATATGAAACTGATGGATATTTCAGTTCACTGATGGATATCCATTTCACTGATGGATATTTCAGTCATTTCTAGTTTGGGGCTATTAAAGCTTAAGTTCCTTTGAACATGTTTGATGACTACTGATGGCTAATAATACTGATCATCTTTACATGGGATTGTGGGCATTTCACATATCTTCTTCTGTGAAGATTCTTAATTCTTAATCTTCTGTTAATTTTTATAGTATTTAGCTATTATTATTTTTTAATAGACTTTATTTTTAAAAACACTTCAGGTTCACAGCAAAGTTGAGAGGGAAGTGCAGAGATTTCCATACACCCCCCCACACACACATATACACACATTCACAGCCTTCCCATCATTGAGTAAATTTTTTCAGAACTAGGTTTTTGTCTTCCTAGTATTGAGTTAGGAGTTCTACGTAAATTCCAGATACCAGTGACTACTCAGACACAGGTTAATACAAAATCTGGATTTCAGTCTTTTATCATAGTATTTTCTTGCAGTTAGAGGTTTTCTATTTTTTTAATGGGATGTTTGAACATCAAAATTTCAACTTTGATGAAATCCATTTTATAATTTTTTTCTTTTATAGTTTCTGACTTTTGTGTAGCCTATCCAAAATTTTGGCCTACTTCAAGGTTAAAAAAACGTTTCTGGTACGTGTTCTTTTAGACATTTTATGTTTATGTATATGACACATTTTGAGTTAATTTCAGTGTGTGGTATAAAGAAAATATTGATGTTGATTTTTTGCAAGTGGATAGGCAGCACCATTTGTTGAAAAGACTATCCATTCCCATTGGATCATCTTGGTACCTTTGCCATACATCAATTTCCCATATATATGTGGATCTATTTCTGGATTCTACTCTTTTCATTCATTCATGCACAAATATCTCACATTTTGATTACTGCAACTTTATAATAAGTCTTGAAATCAGGATGGTGTAAGTCCTCCAACCTTGTTCCTTTATTTTTAAAATTACGTGACTATTCTAGGTTCTTTGCCTCTTTGTCATACATGTTAGATTACTGTGTCAATTTTCCAAAAATCCTATGGAGAATTTGTCTGAGATTGCCTTAGTCTGTAGATTAATTTAGGAAGAATTAATATGCTCACAATGTTGAATCTTCCAATCATAGGAAGCCTTTGAAAAATGAATGATGAACATGGTCTTTGTCAATGAACATAGGAAGTCTTTCAATTTACTTAGGTCTTTTTTTTTTTTAATTACCTCAGCAATATTTTGGGAGAATTTTCAATGTGTAAATGTTGCACATAATTTATTAAATTAATCACTATTTGTTTCAAGGTTTGATGCTATTCCACAATTGATTTTTGTTTATTGATCTTACATTCTGCAACCTTGCTAAATTTACTTATTAGTTCTAGAATCTGTTTTGTGTATTCCTTATGATTTTCTATTTATATGGTCATGTCATCAATGAATAAAACCTATTCTTACTTCTTTTTTTATATTATATGCTTTTTTATCTTTCTCTTGCTTGATTGCACTGGCGAGGACTTCCAGTGCAATGTTAAATAAAAGTGATGGAATTGGACATTGTTGCTTTCCTTCTAATAGAGAAAAGGTATTCAGCTTTTCATCATTTAAATATGATGTTAGCTATAAATTTTTTATCAATGCTGTTTATCAGGTTGAGGAATTTCCTTTTAAATATCCAGTTTCCTTTTATATATTTTTTTATTATAAAAGACAAATTTTATCAAATTTGTTTCTGTGTTTATTGACATAATCATACAGTTTCACACTTATCCATTAACATGGTGAATTACACTGTAGATTTTTAAATCTTAAACAAACCTTACATTCCTGGGATAAATTCAAATTATTCAGGATATATTATTGTATCATTCAGGGTGTGATCAGAGGAAAAGAACTACGGTAAATCACAGATTATGAAATTTATTATAAGAATTTAACTTTATGCAATTTTGAGGGACTAAACATTTTGTGTATAGTTATTACTTCTATCTTTGGTGCTGGGACTGACCCAAGTGTTGGAGAACCTGAAGGAAGAGATTCAGTATGAGCTGGAAGAGTCATGGGTTTGGCAACCATCCTAGAAATTGCACGTGTTGGCCAAAGATTCAAACAACCTGAAGGAGGAGATCTGGAGGGACCTGGAAAAGCTTTGGGCTCAGCTGCTTCTTCTGGAGCTGCATATTCTGGCCTTGGATTCAAAAAAGTTATCAGAGGTGATCCCATGGGAGTTGAAGGGGCTGAGAGAACAGCAACTGCCCCAAGCCAACAAAGTGAGCTAGCAGATCAACAGCAGTGCGTGTACCCTGCAGCATTGCCCAGTAAGCCCATGTCTGCCCTCCATGAGTCACAGCAGAATGGTGGCAGCTCCACTTTGCTTCCAAATCTCATGCAAAATGTTTCTTTGAGCCAATGCTAATTTAAAGTTATGGAAGGACAAGAATTCTGGAAAAAGTTGTTCCAACTTAGCTAAGTTGAAGCAATGCCATACAAACCAACTACAACTACCTTTTCCATATTGCTTGATTTGATTGAATACTATCTAGTTATGAATTTTTGCATCTGTACTCATGAGGGATTTGGTCTGTAATTTCCTTTTCTTGTGATATCTCTGTCTGCTTTTGGTTTTGGAATAATACTATCTGACAAAATAATTTAGGAAGAATTCCTCCTCTATTTTTCGAGGAGCTTATTTGTTGATGGATGTGATACAGCACTAGTCTATGTTGCTGCCCAAATCCTTCTCCTCCATGACATATCCCTATCATTGTGAGTATTGTGTTTTTTTTTTGTCCCAAACACCTTCTTTCTGACACTACAAGATGCCCCAATCTCATTCTGTGTATTCCATCCCCAGTCCTAGATTCAGCCGTTTCTCCAAAGAAACTCTGGGTGCATTAGAAATCAAGATCTGGATGCTAGATATGATTGTTACTATGAGACTATCATTGACAGAATAAAGAAATGTGTATGTGAGTATACTAACTCATGTATAAATAGATAGCTCTTTTTATATCTAAATATTTGTTTCTATATTTAGCTAACCAACCCTAAAATCATTCTGATATCTCCAACTCTAATCCATCACCACATGGATCACTGTAGCCTCCTCTTCTTTCTGTTGTATAAAGTTTCACTCCAGTCATGAGAAACCTGACTCCCTCTATTCTCCATTTACTGGCATTCAGTGTCATCATACACATATAGAAGGACCAGAATTGTTAAGATTAATATCTTGTGAGGTACAACTTTATCAACCAGAGTACAGTGCTTACATACAATTTCTTTCTAGTCTTTCTTTTTTAAGCTTTTATTTATTCATGAGAGATGCAGAGAGAGAGGCGGAGACATAGGCAGAGGGAGAAACAGGCTCCCTGTGGGGAGCCTGATGCAGGACTCGATCCCAGGATCCCGGGATCACAACCTGAGCTGAAGACAGACGCTCAACCACTGAGCCACCCAGGCATCCCTTTTTTTAGTCTTAAATACTTTTTTTCTACATTTACTAAGGTCAGCCTTTTTCCTCCCACCTCTTCATTGAGGTTATTTTATACATTTGTAACACAGCTAGATTGTCCTGTCACATTGTGCATTTTATCTTGCTCTTTTCTAAACCTCTTAAGTGATTTTTTAGCAAGTGTATATGTTATGTTAATATTTCCTCTCTGGGCTAGAAAGTTCAGTGGCTTTTGACAAATGCACATCTTGTATCTACAATTATTACAATATGTCTTAGTGTGGTTTCTTTGTGTTTATCTTGCTTGGGGCTTGTTAAGATTCTTGAATCATCAAGTTTACAGTTTTTATCAAATTTAGAACATTCTAACCATTATTTTCCTACCTAATTTTTCACTTCATCCTTCTTTTCTGGGATTCTAATTACATGTATGTTCATCCGTTTTATATGTTTTATAAGTCCTAGAAGTTCTGTTCATTTTTTTAAATTTCTTTTCTTCTGTGCTTCAGTTTGGGTAATTTCTATTGATATGTATAAACATTCATTAATCCTTTTTTCTATAAAATATAATTTACTATTAATTCCACACAAGAAACAGCTCATATAGTATACTTTATGTTTCATTTTTGGAAATTCTATTTGGTTCATTTATATATGCCTTATTTCTCTCCTCATTACCACAATGTTCTCTTTTAAGTCATTGAGCAGATTCACAGTAGTTGCTTAAAGTTCTTGTCTGTTTGTCCTATCATTTTTGTCATTTCTGAGTCAATTTTCATTGAGCAATTTTTCCTCTGGTTATGGGCTTCCTTGTATATAACTTGTAATAATGTCCCTAGTGGATGCTGGAGATTTGTGAACTGTATGCGTTAAGTGCTAGTTTTTATTGTATCTATTAGTGTAAGTTGGGTTCTGTTCTGGTTGGAAGTTAAATTAACTGAGGATCAACTAACTATTTCTTGTGGGACCTAGCTGGCTCAGTTGGTAGAGCATAGAGCTCTTGATCTCAGGGTTGTAAATTCAAGTCTCACATGGAATGTAGAGATTACTTAACAATAAAATCTTAAAAAAATAAATTAACTGAAGGTCAGTTTGACTATTACAAAGGCTATGTTTTAGACTTCTTATGGTAGATCAAGAGCAAGGTCAGTACACTTCTACTATGAAGAGCTAGATAGTAAATATTTTAAGCTTTGCATATCTCATCCAATATCTATATATGCTATAACCTCCTTCTCCTCCTCTCTTTTCTTCTTTTTGCAACTTTTTAAACAGCAAAAACTATGCTTTAGCTGGGGGTCCCTGTGAGAAAAGGTTGTGGACTGGATTTGGCCCTTAGACCATTCTTGTCAATCCCTGATATAGAATGTCCTGTATTCTAGGACTAGTTTAACACCGTTAATGAAATGCAACATCTTTGTGGTCTCCAACGAAGGTGTCCCTCAGCCCTGCATGAGCTGTAGGAACAGCTTATTATACAGCTCTTGAGTTGCTGTTTGCCTGGCCTCATGGACTTTCACCTTACACATGTGTACTTGGTATTCAGCAACAGATTCATGGGACCCCTAGGAATATTTCTGGAGCTTGTTCTCCACACAGCTGTCTTCCTCCTCCAGCCATCTCAGTCTTCCAAAACTCAGATAAGTAAACTGAGTTTACTGCCATGCTCTCTTTGGGACCTCCTCACTGCCTAGCAAGAATATCCAGACAGGAACTTGGGCAGTGGGGTGGCTTACTTTATTCATTTCCTTTCTCTAATGGAGCTCTGCACTCTCCCAAAACTATTGCTTTACACATTCCTCCTATTCCAGCCCCACACACTTTTCTAATTGTTTTCAGTGAGAGTTTGGTTCTAGGTAGCCCAACATGTTATGAAATGGAGCTTCTCTCCACCAAGTGTTCTTATGACATGTCTATTGTTCTTAGAAACTAAGTTTAGAAAGAAACCTAATCATGCTCATTGCTGTTTGAACATCTTTCACATTTTTCCTTTCTTTTACCTGCCTTCTGCATTATACAAGAATAGGATGGTACAACCTCCTCCTTAGGTTACTGCAGCAGCTAGATTGTAAAATCTTTGCATACGATGACTATATTTGTGATCTTGACTGTGCCCTTCTATCTCCTCTTTCAGGTAAGTCTAGACTTTTATTTTTTATATGTATTTTTTTCATATATTAGGATACCAAAATACTAAACACCTGAACTTTGAAAAGAAGAAACCAGGTAAGATACAAAAAAGAAAAAAATAATGAGCAAGCGAGGGACTGTGAAAACAACATTTCTAATAAAAATGAGATGAAGCATTTGTTGAAACAGACACTATGCTAAGCATGTTATCTACCCCATATCATGTAATCCTCACAGAATTCTTATGGAATAACATATTTTAATCTGGACTTTATAGATGTGGAAATTATGACACTATCATATTCAGTCTTTCCTAAACACCATAAGATTGATAGATCTCAACTTTACAACTTCTGATTTCATCAAACAAGGCACCAGGAGTCCAACCATGATTTTGTGGACAACGTAGCTGGGTGAGTGACAGCATTAGCTAAATCCTACCTCCATGTGTACTATACACATGACCCCAGTAGCTTATCCTTTCGGTCCTCTAGCTTCCCAAGCCAATGATGAGTCATAATGGAAGTGTTCTTCTCCGCTTCTACGTCCATGTCGTCAAATTCTTTTTCTCACATAGAAGGGCCGGTTTCAATGACAGGCGTGGCAGCTCTGAGAGGATGTAGGATTATGTAAAACTGGCAAAATGTCATGAAAACATTCTGGGAAACCAGCCTAGCTTGCCTAATGACTGATCCTCTTGGGCCTCTTGACCTCCTGGTCTCAATCCTTTTCCAATTGAAAATAAAACAAATTTAGCAAACTCCACCTCACTCCCTGTGGATTATTTATCATGAAATAACTTCCAATTCAGCCTGATTGCCTTTCTTGGAGGGGAGCTGTGTTCTGAAATTAGGAGGCAATGTCAGGACTGAGGTCCCGCACTGTGAATCAAGGAAAAGAAAAGACATTTACATGATGCTTATCTACCCTTCAGCTCACTTAAAGTCACTGCCTTAAATGCACAGCATCTGGGAATATAATAATTCCATCTACTTTAGTTTTAAAGGTGAATTTTGCAATTTTTGAAAAGGTCCTTAGAATCACATTGCAGAATTAAAGGGTGTATTATAATTATCAATATCAATAGTCATAAAAGTTTATTAAAGGTCATTAAAATGAAAGGGGATGGCTCTAGATCCCATCAATCTGAATTGACTCCCTCCTCTTGTGTTAATTAGAAAACTCAGATAATGGTTCTATGGGGGAGTACAGGGAAAATTTAATTACGAAAGTTTAATGGGCCACTATCTACTTCCTGCCAGATTAAAAACTGATGATTTACACAATTTTAGATACTACCACAGGCTTTTCTAACAAAACATGTTGCAGAGTAATGTAAAAGTTTACTGAAAGCTTTCTATTCATTTTAAAACAATGGCAGCAAAAGCCACATTTGCATGTTCCTTTTCATTTTTTTTTTTTTTTTTTTTTTATGCATGTTCCTTTTCAAAGGCATATAACCTTAGCTATACGGAAGGCATATATTCTGTGTTTACTAATGCTTAAAACCCTAAAATAAGTACCAATCAGAAACTGTAGGGTTTTCCATAAATATTGGTTAAAAATAAAATTGTATCTGTTATGCTTTGGGAATTGAAAAAAAGGGTACATATTGGGGGGAAATAGGTTTTAAGCCACCAAGGAAGGAAAGTATTGTTTTGTCCCATGTTTTTCACTGAGGGTTCTCTTCCTTGAGTCTCAGTGACTAACTTACTGTCCCCAGCCCAGGGCTGCCTGTTACCAACACAAAGCAATAGTATTTATTATGGAAACATGAAATTTAAAGGATTTGGATGGAGAGAAAGGAAATGATTGCACAGGAGAAGAGATGAGAAAAAAAAAAAGAAAGAGCAACATCCTGTTCTTACTGTTACTTACTTTTTAAATGGTGTAGCATGTGGTCACTGAAGAGATAGTTTTTCAATCTGGGTTGGAATCCAGGATAACCAGAGTACTCACATGAAAATATAGCTGCACATGAGTCTCATGATGAATTTAGGATTTTTAGTAAGCCCTCTAGATCTGCATCATTTAGTACAGTAGCCATCAGCCATATGTAGCTTTTGAACACTTGAAATGCTGATAATCCAAATTGAGACTATCAAATTGTCAAGTACACATCAGATTTTGAAGACTTAGTATTCTTAAAAGGTTGTAAAATACATCAATAATTTTGATGTTGAGTACATGTCAACATGATCCATTTATTGGATTAAACAAGATATATTATTAAAATTAATCTAACCTGTTTCTTTTTACTTTTAAAAGATGCCTAGTAGGAAATTTAACATTGAATATATGGCTTGTATGATATTTCAATTGGCCAGTGACTCTCTAGATAATTGAAATGACACTCAGAGGAAGTAATGGTTTCTAGGATGGAGTCCTATGGCTTGGAAGATAATGGTAGAGACCATCAAGGTTTACCTTTGAGAAAGGGGAGAGTGAGGGACCCTGGGTGGCTCAGTGGTTGAGTGCCTGCCTTTGGCTCAGGTCGTGATCCTGAAGTCCCATGATTGAGTCCCACATCGAGCTCCCCACAGGGAGCCTGCTTCTCCCTCTGCCTGTGTCTCTGCCTCTTTCTGTGTGTCTCTCATGAATAAATAAATAAAATCTTTAAAAAAGAGAGAGAGAGAGAAAGGGGAAAGTGAGATGAAACCCAGGAATAGAAAAAAAAGGCAGAGAAGTATGACATGAAGGGTTAGCCTGGCTTGGAGCTAGAGAGGTCTGAACAGTTTTCTGAGAAGATATAGTAGCACACCTTTCACATCTTTAGCTTGTATTAAAGGAGGGGAGAAACAGAAAGACACAGCTTTACCATGTTAAAGAAATGGAAATAAAAGTCAAACAACCAAAATGGAAGGGATTAATATCTTTAATCTCTAAAAAACTATTACAGGATTGCCTGGATGACTCAATTGGTTTAGTGTTTCCCTTTGGCTCAGGTCATGATCCCAGATCTTGGGATTGAGCCCCACAGCAGGCACTCTACTCAGTGGAATGTCTGCTTGTCCCTCTCCCTCTGTCCACCCCCCACACTCATGCTCTCTCTCACAAATAAATAAATAAAATCTTTTTAAAAAAGCTGTTACAAATAAATAAGAAAAACATTAATTCCAGTTATAAAATGAGCAAAAGGATGTAAGCTAGCTAATGACCCACAGAAGCAAAAGTACAACAGCCAGTAAGCATTTTGGAATTTAACTTTATTTGTAATCAAACAAATGCTAAATAAATACAAAAATACCATTATTTGTAATAAAAATCATAACTAGATGCTTAACAAAAGTTAATGCTTAAATAAACTCTTGTATACTCAATGGACAGAAAGTTACATACTATTTAAAGTTATATTTTCAGGGGCACTTGGGTGGCTCAGTCAGCGTTAAGCATTTGCCTTTAGGTCAGGTCAGGATCTCGGTCCTGGGATCAAGTTCCGCTCAGTCTCAACAGGGAATCTGCTTCTCTCTCTCCCTCTGCCCTTCCCCCACTCATGTTCTCCCTCTTGCTCTCTCTCTCTCTAAAGTGAATAAATAAAACTTTTTCAAGTTATATTTTCAAATTATTTTTAACAGGAAAAATGTTGAAAATAAAAAACAGGTTCCTAAATTATATATACTCTGTGATCCAATCATGTAAATACATATAAATTCTCATTGAAATAAGATTTTATTTATTTATTTATTCATTTATTTATTTATGATTTTGTCTATTCATTCATGAGAGACACAGAGAGAGAGAGGCAGAGACAGGGTCCATCCATGGAGCCAGATGTAGGACCCGATCCCTGGACTCTAGAATCACACCCTGAGCCAAAGGCAGACACCCAACCACTGAGCCACCCCAGGTGTCCCTAATACCATGGGGAGAGAGACCATGATCTCTCTCAGTTGTGCAATTTACAATGATTTTTATTTATACTTTTCTTTTTAACAAAATCCTACAGTGAATTTCTGCTTATTATACAATTATAATTCTGCTTATTATACAACAATTATTTAAGAAAAATATACAAAAGCTTTTTAATCTAGCTAGTGATTAAAGAAATACAAATTATAGCATCATCAACTTGCTATTTTCCCCTATTAAATTAGCAGTGACTATGCTGTGAATCAATGTGGTGTGCTGGGACAGACCTCTTAGTGGGAATGTGGAGAGTGAGCATGGCCCAAGAGATATCCATAGAGTATGGTTACTTTCAGAAATTCTTCTGAAGGACAGAACCCAAAATTTGAATTTAGGTTTGTTAGCCAAGACTCATCATATGAGTTCACTGTATTCAATTAGAGTGCAAGACCGAAAACCACCCAAACTTCCAATGATGGTGGGTTAGTTAAATGGGATTTTGAAAGTGCTTTTAATGGCATGGGAATTTTCATGGCATTCCACTAACAGCAAAAATTAGAATGCAAAACTATGTATGCTATAGTATCCCCTTATACAAAATACTATGTTTTATATGGAGAAAAGACTGGAAGGAGTCGTGGTAAAATGTTAATAGCAGTTATCTCTGAATTGTAATATTATACTTAATTAAAAATTTTTTATTATGGTTAATTTACGTTTTTTAAATCATTTTCTTTGTTTTCCAAATTTAAAAAAGTCAGGAAAAAATCTTCTAAAATAGCTGTAACCCCAGAGTTGCCTTTAGCAGTCAATTCTCCAAGCTGCTCCTCAGAGGTTGTACTTAGGAGTCCAGGAACTGAGGAAGTCCATGAGCTGTTCAAGGAGAAGAAAGACTAGTTCCTGGTAGGAGCTGTAGTCAGGAACTGCTGCCAAGAGGGGTAATATTTGCTGCTGGGGAAGGAAGCCCCAGCCAGAGCCAGACTCCAGGAGCAGCTGTTGGAAGACTTTCTTATCTTTTCAGAGAAATGCCTGTGGTGGGAGCAATGCAGGAAGGCTTTCAGCAGAGAGATCACCAATCCCTCCCCTTCATCCCCTTCTAGAGTGTATCATGCAGATGAAGAGGGTCAGCCTTCTTTTCTCTACTTGTTATTTTAGGGAAGAGTGAAGAATGTAGATTTTTCATTCTAATCCTCTTTGAGAAGAGAAAAAATATTTTTCTTCTGGCAATCTGGTGATACTTGAAGGTCACTCTGGGTGGAGTCTTACAGATCATAGGCAATAGACTGGTACCCAGATTCCCAGACTGAATTGTGTTGCCCGTGGAAAGAGGTTAAACAGAGGAAAAAGTTACATATTTTAAATACTTTTTAATTTTAAACATCCTTTATTTTATGAGCACCAGGTAGTTTAGATGATATAGACCAGTGGTCTTCAAAATGTTTTCATCCTGGACTCCATCAGCAAAAATGTATACCTAAAAATTTTTACTCAAAAATTATAAAACACTCTAATATACTAACAGTATGTTTATCATAAGACATATGTATATGGTGTGTGTGTGTGTGCATATAAAACCTACAAAAACAGAGTTTTACAAGGGTTAAGATAAAGATGAAATCAATAATATTTAACTATAATTTTATTTATTGATGCTATAAAAGCACAGTATAACATAAACTGTGATTGACTATGCTTCATTAGTTTTAAAATTTGTTGTTCAATACTTTGCAATATAGTATTTGAAGGTGTGGTTTTAAGGTCTTTATTTTAGCACAGAGTTTTAAGGAATGTCATTGCTGGAAAACAGGTACCTTACAAAGAAAGATAGATCCAAATGGAAGAAGTTCATTCTTGGCTCATCTTACTAAATCATGATACTCATTTTTCAATCCCAAACTCCAATTATGCAAAGATATTTATTGTTGGCAGGACTATGGGGAACAGACATGCTCATATATTGCTGGTGGGAGTGTAAATTGGTACAACATTTATGAAGTTAATTTGGCAGTATCTTTCAAAATTGCAAATGCACACACTTTTTGGTCCAGATATTCAACCTCTTAAGAATTTATCTAACAGTTACACTCACACGGTGTTTAAAATGACATACAAAGGAGTTATGCAATGCAGCTTTATTTGCAATAGCAATAGATAGACACAACATAAATATCTATTATTTGGAGACTGATAAATCGATCATGGTATAGCTATTAAAAGAAATACTGGGAAGCCATAAAAAAAAGCACTAAAAATTCTATGTGCTTATAGGGAACTGTCTCCATGACATAGCCAGTGGAAAAAAAAAATTAAGGTTCAAAATATACATGGGCTGCCACTACTTCTACTGTAGAAGGGGTGGTGGTGGTGCAGTTATGCCAGCTTGATGCGTACACATAGTAGATCTCTGGAAGGGTCCATAACAAGTTGGTACCTCGAATCAGCTCTAAGACAAATACTAGAGGTGAGAATCATGACTGACAGGATGACTTTTCATACTTGATGTTCTTAAGTGTTTTTGATTTTGTACAATATAAAATGTGCAAGTAAAGTGTTTAATTTTATTTTTTGTTATTAAGTGGACTGATTTTTATAAAATTAACCATGTTGGTAATATCCTGTAGTGTGTAAACTATAGCATATTGTAGCTGGTAAGTGGAGATGGTGGGGCTCCACTGTCAACTCTTCCGTATTATAGCTCTTCCCCTCTGTGTCAGGCTACTTCAGGTTTTATATGTCACATAAGGACCAAAGGTGTAGGCAGTGCCAATCCCTATATTAAAGATCAGTAAAGCTTCATTGCCTTTCTAAAATTTATATATAAGATAAACATAAATAAAACTTGTATTATTATTATTTGCCGCATCTGAGGGATTCTCACAAACACTTTGAAGGCAGGGTTTGGAAACTAATTATAGGTCTACCAGTCATAATACCATGGTTAATACCAAAATCATATCTTATCTCTAAGATAGCCAACCGTTAGCATCAACTAAGAGATAATAATTTTAAAATGTGTCCTATAGATTGATAATAGTCAACTTTTCCCACAACATAAATTCTCTGGACCAAAAAGCTATACACGGCTTTGGTGGGAGGGAAACATACTTCAGAGTCTTTGCACCCTCCTATTTCTTCAGCACAAACACTAACCATGGGCTACATTCAGGTCACTTTGGACTTTACATTGGAATAACTGCTTTTGATTAATCATTTGAACATCAGAAATATTTTCCTTTAAAATAAAGAGACATTTTTCTAAAGGAGGGTGCCCCAAAGCAAAACAAAGAAACAGAAAAACTCAGTCCGTGTGGTTGTTTTTTCCAGTTAGGTTCGGATGTTCCAAACTGAAGAGTCTTACATTATAAATCCAGGGCTAGTTGTCACTTCTCATTTAGGTAGATGTGGACAATTTTCCACAGCAGCTCTCTGGCCTGAAGCCGTCTATCTGGCTTCTAGACACCGCTGTGTCAACAGCATGTCCTTGAACACTTCAGGTGCAGATCGAGTTAGTGGTTCATACCAGAGACAAGATTCTAGAAACTGAGATACAAGCAAGAGGAGCCATGCGATGACAGTAGCTATTAGAGCATCTTGGCAGAGTCTTACTTTATAAGAAGGTCAATGAGTCCAAGGACCCAGATGGAGTTATAGTCTGAGCACTTAGTAGAAAAGCAAGGAGATTCTCTGAAGCACTTGAACATTTTCTAGGAAGAGGAAGGAATACGAATAATAGCAAGAGAGTAAAAAGTAAAGAAAAATTGTAAGGTATGCATTACAAGACAGATGCTCTGCTTTCCATCTTTTTATCTGCAGACTTTAAACTCAAAACCAGACCATTTGATCAATGCTTAGTCATCTTCCAAGAGGCATCTAGAATATAGCCTCCTGACTGTAGCTTTTCTCAAACTTACCAATCTTCACTCCAGTTCCTAGGAATACAGAATTAATTGTTCCCTCTCTGCTTCAATTACACGTTGGGGGCAAAGTCTACTCTTACTCCTCCCTCTTATGTTCTGAGAACATGTGTTCTAGAACATGTGTTCTTTGTCCACATGTCTGGCTCACTTAACAGAATGAGCTTCCCAGACAATGACTGAGATTTAATTACATTTGATTGTTTACTACCTAGTGTTGTTCCTGACACTTTTGAGTTTTTCATAAAAGTTGATTTTAGATTGTATGAATAAATACAATTCCATTTTTCTGATGTATACATACAAATTTTCCTCTAAAATACTTTTTTACATTACTTTGATTTCTCTCTCATTTAAGCAATATTTTCATGTTAGTCTATAGCCAGCATTTTGTAATGATTGCTGCTGTAAACATTCCTTTATGCATCCATAAAACTGGATATATTTTTGGACTATAGTTAAGAAAATGGATGATATGTAATCATCAACAACAAGAAAAGAAGGGATTCTGCTTTTAGAACAAATTTCTCTAGTCTATTGAATAATTTTTATCAAGAAAATTTTCCCAAAGAGGCACATACTGAAATATTTACAGATGAAATAATGTCTGAGATTTGCTTCAGAAGAACAAAAGGGTAGGGCAGGGGTGTAAGTGAATCATGAGTTGATAATCATTGTAGAGTAATGGGTACATAGGAGTTCATTATATTATTATTTTCATTTTTGTATGTTTGAAATTTTCCACAATAAAAACTAAAAGAAAAAAAAAAACAAAAAAAGAAGAAAAATTTCCCATAGCTCTAGAATTTGTAATAAGCAAAGGTTATAGTAACCGAGGGCAACCAGAAGAAAAATTAAGTTGGCAGATAATTTTCTTTATAGCTTCCCAATTTCCCTTTACCTGATGTTATCACCTCTCTTCAGACTGTATCCTTCTGATTCCTTTTGTTTTTATAAATGCCTATCTTGTCTTCTACATCCATAAAATTTTTGCATTTGTTTTTTTTTTCTTTTTGGTCTGCAAATCGTTTGAAAAAAATATGTCTAGATATGACCTCATCAAGGGTTTAAAGTTAAGCGTATTTTCATTTGAATAGAAAAATCTTTAGAGGAATGCCTAAGGGAATGATTTTTGAATATCTCTATTGAATGAATGAGATAGTGTTGTATTGTTTAAAAAAAGGACTGGGAATCAGGAGACCTGGGTTTCTGTCTATCACTGATCTACCCTTTATTTCATAGATTCTAAAAGGTACATTTGGTCAAATTTTAATATCTGTGAAATCAGGATGCCTCTGAGACTCTGTGCCATATATAGTTTAGTTGATAGTGTTTCTTCTTTATCAGAGATGCATAAGATAATGATGTGTCTTACAATGCATGGCATTTTAGGGCCGCTTGAACATGGTAAATGTGATCCATGGCCATTCATACATGCACACATTCATTCATTCTGCTATTTAATAAATGCTTATTCAGAACATACTATGATCCACTGTATTTGGCCTTGGGAACTCAGAAATATTCCTGTGTTAAGGTTTCTAGTCACTTAAAGAGTGAATTTGTGTATTTGTTTTCTCACCAGTGAAATGTAGAAGTTGAAATAGATGAAATCTAACCTTGGGGTTAACATTCTTTGCTACATGAAATTACATGAAAATTCCTTGAATTACATGAAAGTTTTTGCAGCTTCTTTTTCTGAGGAGTTTGTGGTGGTGGTGGTGGTGGTGGTGGTGGTGGTTGTTACTGGTCACTATACTGGATAGTAGGGAAGGGCACTAACACCATGTATTATATAACTGTAATAGTGGCTTTGCATACATTTATTAATTTAATTTGTATACTTCTATTGGATAAGTATTATCTTCATTTTTCAGGTTAGGATATAGATGCTATGAAATATGAACTTATTCAAATTTGCACAGCTAGTGAATTTTAGAGTTACGGTTTCAATCTAGGTCTATATCACTTCGAAATTCACTCACTTTGACCAAATTCAGCCAATCAAGAGGCTGCCATGACCTATTCCTGGTTTACAAGTTTTAGTTGAGTCCCTTTCAAGGCTATGTTCAATATGAAGTATCCTTTCTAGGTCATTTTAATAATGTCATAAGACTTGATCCTGTTTCCACATATAAAACTGCATAATGTTTTACAATTTTAATGTTTAAAATACATTTTTTTTTAAATCTTTATTTATTTATGATAGTCACAGAGAGAGAGAGAGAGGCAGAGACACGGGCAGAGGGAGAAGCAGGCTCCATGCACCGGGAGCCCGACGTGGGATTCGATCCCGGGTCTCCAGGATCACGCCCTGGGCCAAAGGCAGGCGCCAAACCGCTGCGCCACCCAGGGATCCCTTAAAATACATTTTAAGACAACTATGAAAGTCTCAGGTTCATATAATGGTGAAGTAGCTTTAACCATGATAATCCCATCACTGAAAGTTAACACACAGCAGTTCTAAATAACCAATAAAACAAAGAAGAAATCACAAGAGAAATTAAATATCTTACTGAGCAAAAATAAAACCACAACATATCAAACTTTAGGTAACATCTTAAGAAATGCTTAGCAGAAATATATTACTTTAAAGAGCTTATATTAGATCTTGGAAAAGTCACAGAATCAGTATCTAAGCTGCCACCTGAAGAAGCTAAGAAAAGTTCAATTTAAGCCCAAAGTAAGTAGAAGAAATAAAATAATAAAGATAAGAATGAAGATCAATAAAATTGAAGACAAGGAGAAAATCAACAGTAAGAAATTGTTTTTTTAAGAAGATTAATAAACCTCTAGCCAGAGTTTTTAAGGAAACAGAAAAGAGAGAGAACATGAATTACCATTACTGGGAATGAAAGAAGGGATACCACTTTCTTTCTTTCTTTTTATTTTCTTTTTTGTATATTCTTTTTAAATATGTTGCATATGTATGTAATATATATGGTATAATATATTAACATATGTGATATGTTATACAATTGCATACATGTACTATACATATTTACATATATAATATATGTTACAAACTCAACAATATATTGTTATCATTATTTTCCCATATAATTTCTCTCTTTTATATACTAGGAGAATAAAGGTGATTGCAAGGATACGTGTATAAGTTAAGTGAAGAAAAAAGTAAATATGTAATTATCCTGTTCTGTTCTGTCATTACGTACATAATTATCCTTATCAGCATTCTTTATTGTTTGTTTTTCATGTGGATTTGAATTACTGCTTAATGTCACTTCTTTTCAGCCTGAAGAACTTCCTTCAATATTTCTTTTATGGCACCCATCCTATCAATGGATTCTTTCAGTTTTTATTTTCTGGGAATGTCTTTATTTTACCTTTTGAAAGGTAGTTTTGCTAGACATAGTATTCTAGGCTGACAGGTTATTCGTTCCTTTCAACACTTTTAGTATGTTTTCTCACTCTCTTTTGGCTGCTATTGTTTCTGGTGAGAAGTCAGCTGTTAATCTTAGTGCAGTTTCTCTGTATATGAAAAGTCACTTTTCCCTTGCTGCTTTTAAGATTGTCTCTGTCTTTGTCTTTCAACATGTTGGCTATGAGGTAGCCACATATGGATTGTTTTTTTGTTTTGTTTTTTTTGTTCTTTAGTTTATCCTACTTAGAGCTTGATTAGTTTCTTGAACATATAGATTAGTTTTTTCATCAAATTTGGGAAGTTCTCAACCATTTTTTAGATGTTAAGTCCCATTTTTGTCTCTCTTCTGGTACTTTATGTACGTGTTTCTACAGTTAATGATATACCACAATTCCTATTGAGTATTCATTTCTCTCTACTCTTTTTTGTTTCAGGTTGTATAATTCATCACTATTGATCTATAAGCTTCTTGATCCTTTTTTTATACCAACTCTAATCTACTGTTGAGCCCCCCCAGTGAAATTTTTATGTAGGTTATGGTATTTTTTAGCTCCATAGTCCACTTGCTTTTCAGTAAACTTTATTTTTGAACAGTTTAAGATTTACAGAAAAATTTCAGACAGCACGAGTTTCCTCTATTAGTAACATATAACATTTGTGTACATTTGTTACAATCATTAAACCAATGTTGTTATGAATCATACTTTCCTGTTTCTTTGCATTTTCTTTCTTTCTTTCTTTCTTTCTTTCTTTCTTTCTTTTTTTTTTTTTTTGGTTGAAACTGAACATTTTATGTAATATATTGTAGCAATTCTAGATACTGATTTTATCCTCTGGGAGCTGATTATTCTTTGACTCTTTTGTTTTGTTTTGTTTTGTTGTTTTTTTTAGTGATGATTGGACTACTGTCATTAAGTCTATTTTCCCTACAGTGTCCAGTTCTTATAATGTCCTTATTCAGATTTTTTCCCTTTGTTTTATTTTTTAGTATTGTAGGGATCACCTCAGGTCAGCATAAGTCATTATTAGTCAAAGTTTATTCTTATGTCTCCTTAGCCAGTAATATTTTTGCCTTTGACCATTGGATGTCTAGCAGACTGCTTTCACAATTCAGGAAGTTCATGACTGTGCTCTGCATTCATCCAGAAACTAATAGCCCCGAGGTGCTGTCTCTAGTCACTCCTGAGAGAGTATAGCCTTGGGCATGCATACAATCTTCCAGGCTGCCAGGGATGGGTGTGATTTATTTTTAAGCCTACGTTTCTAATGTTCCTGGGTTGGAGTAACTTATTGTTCAGCCAGTTGTTGGTCAGAGATTGTATGGAAGTCTCTTGAGCCTGTAAGGCTTCTGCCCTTTGCTAATGAGTTTGTATGTGGCTTGGGGAATGCTTTCAGGCCTGTCCCATGTCCTTCTCTCATTGGTCCTATATGAACGCAGCCTAGAACATGCACATAGGCTTCCAGAGCACAGAGTTGACTGTGATCCCAGGAGGGCTATATTTTTGCTATTTCTCTTCCAAATTTCTAGCTGCACTGTGATTTGCTTGTTTCACTGAGCTACCAGAATCCTCTTAATTGGTCTCCACCAAGATCTCCATTGCCTTTCCCTTAAGGCATCGAATTCTCTACATTCTATTTCAAATAAAATCAGTCTCCTCAGGTGGAGCTCTGGAGCTTCCCAGTCTACCTCTCCTGGGATAAGGAATATGGGGTAGGGAGCAATCTGGCCCCAATTGCTGACTGGCCTGCTGAAGCTAGCATGGAGAATCTGTTCTAAAAGGTAGGTGAAGAAAGGGAACCCAGGGCTCTCGACTATGTCCATTGAAAATAGAGCTTTTGCAATACATAGTTACAGGGTGGGTGCAGGGAATGAGAAACATCATACTCTGCTCCTCTCAGGGCTAAACCAAAGCCATATAGGCTAAAATCTAAGGAAAGCTTCCAAAATAGAGCTGGGCGACAGCTCATAACTCAAATGCACTGGACCCTTATTTTTACTGAGCTATAGCAGAATTTTTTGAATAATGTTTCTCTGTTTACTGTATGCTTTTTAGGTCAATTTCCAGAACTTTGAATATTTAAAAAATATAATTTTTACAGACTAAATTGTTTTACTAAAGAAAAGATTGACAAAGCTCCTCACAGAGTCATTCTAGAAGTACTATCTCTACAGATGTTAATTTTTTTATTGGAGTATTATAAATAACTTTATGTCAATAATTTAATCAACTTGGATAAGATGGATAAATTCCCTGAAAATCACAACCTATGAAAAAAATACAAGAAGAAACAATAGCAGTCCTTTAGGTATATTTATATCTACAAATATGTATCTATATAGATATATTTCCTTTAGATAGTATGGTTATTATAATATCTAAATTAAATGTTATTTAAGTATTATAATTGACATAATATGTTACAGCTTATAACAGATATTTGAGTCCCTTTTGATAAATATGGGGGTGGGGGGTGAAAGAACAATAATATTGTTCATTTAGTTGAATGTTTCATTTAGTTCTTAGGAGAGCAATTTTGCTATAGGTTAATTAGTTGAGAAGATTTTTAAAAATACAGAATACTACTTATAAAATCATTTAAAGAGTTAGTCAATCTTTTATATTTAGAAATACAACAATAACATGCATTAAAAAGATATCAGAGACATGTTTTATAAATAATAAATAATTTCACAACCAAAGCAAAAACTTATTATTTTATCATATTTTTTCAAATAAATTTGAAGAATGGTTCCAAAAGGGTTATTATATTTTTCCTGTTTCACCACTTACCCTTGAGACCTCTACCTCTACCTTGAGACCTCTATGCTTGAGACCTCTACCTCAAGGCCACTACTTTAAGACATGCCTAATCCATAAATTAGTTGTGGGTTATAAGTTTACTTCTTTTTTTGTTATTATAAGGCTTTTGGAGGCCTCAGTAGATCATGTAGAGGGATAATTATTTATTAAAAATAATTGGTTATACATGTACAGTTTATTCTAAATTGCTTATTTTATAGACTATTTCTACTCATGAGAAACGAAGTAGAGAATTGCTATAATTTTCCATACAAAATGTGCCAAAAGTTCCAAATACTCCTGTCTAAATGATCTCAATGATGATACTAAAGTGGTATTGAACCTGGGTATCTGTAAATTGCCTCAGTTTCCTAAGACACTTTGAGTGAGGAGACACCACCTGAGAAGAATTAACTGAGGAGGGTATCCTATAGGTACCTAGCAGCTGCTCTTTCCAAGACTGGGAAACTGCATCATTAAGGATGATAAATGACAAAGTTGAAGGACAAGAGGTGAAATTGGCAGGTTATCCTGGAATACGGTAATGAAATGTTGTAATAATACTTGGATTGGCTTCAGTAATTCTGTGTGCAGAAATTTCTGATGCATCTGGTGTCAAATTATTGAGTTCCATCTCCAAGAAGGAGTGATATTGAAAATTTACCTGGCTCTTATTGGCAGTGACAAGGACTTAAGAAGAGTCAGTAAATAAGCTTATGAAAATTTCTCTATTGTTGTACCGCACCATTATTTGGGATCTTTTGTAAGCCTTTAATAAAGCTTTCGTTTCTTCTTTCTTTCTTTCTTTTTTTTCTTTTTACAAGCAAACTTCTGTCAAAGACTCCTCATACCGTAGTAATTGCATTTTTCATCCATTATTCCAGTCTACTGAGCTCTGTTGAAAGCCTGCTTTTATGATCCAATAGATAACTCCTTATTTCATCTTTATGTAATCTCAAAATAAAATCAGTATGTCATTAGGCACATTGCAACCCAGTTCCTCATCTATAAAATGGGGATAATAATAATATCTAACCCAAAGTTTCTTCTAAGTATTGAATGAGTTAATGCACAAAAAGTTTACAGTAAACTCTCAATATTTAAAATATTATTATTGCTATTATTATTCAATAAATTGATTTAAGATAATGAGGAACTCAAAACCAAGACCAAGCTCCATATGCCACTCCACATGCTACTACAAACTCCTTTCCAGGGATCAATGATCTAATAATCAAAAGTATTTGAATTTGCTTGTTTTGCCAGTGACAAATCATTTGGTGGGACTAGAACTTGGTCCAACTTATTCTCACAAGAATAAAATAATGAGTTCTAGTCACATATGTTGCTCAAATACAGGTGCACCATCATTCTCTCCTAATATACATAAATAATCCCAGTTGAAACTTGAAATAACTTTTCATCATATATAACTTTTCCTCTGTGAATATGTCATATTAGAGATAATCACTGTCTTTCATAAATGTTTCAATATTTTTCATGAAGTCTTTCTTTCTTTTCTTTCTCTTTTTTCTTTCTTTCATTTTTTAAGAATACTTTTATGAGCCTGCTAATGTCCTATATATTAGAGATAAAGAAATGAGTATAAATTATTACTTTGGATTTCTTATAGTCTAAAGAAATATAGATAATCATCATAATTTTATCATAAAATTATGACAGGGACCACGAAAATTCAGAGCTATGTTCATGTGAGGTTTCCTTAAGGATCTGACACTTGAGCTAGTTTTGAAGACATGTGAATCACAGTGAAAGGGGAGGATCTGTTAAGAAGAGGTAGGGGTGTTTGTAAAAGGGCAGAAGTGTGTGAGAGAGGCAACTGTTTTGACAGGGGAAATAACCAGTGTGACTTACAGGGTTGTCAGGAGAATGGTAGGAAATGATGCTGGAGAGGTGGGCAAGATCAATTGATTCATTAGAAAACAATATCATATTATACCTGATTTAGTGCTAGATTACTTGTTAAAAATGGCTTTTAAAATTTAATTAAATTAATTTATTTTGCGGCTCCCCAGGTGGCTCAGCAGTTTAGCACTGCCTTCAGCCCAGGGCCTGATCCTGGAGACCCGGGATCAAGTCCCACATCAGGCTCCCTGCATGGAGCCTGCTTCTTCCTCTGCCTGTGTCTCTGCCTCTCTCCCTCTCTGTGTGTGTTTCTCATGAATGCATAAATGAAATCTAAAAAAAAAAAATTATTTATTTTATATATAGAGTGTGTGAGTGGGTGAAGGGCAGGGAGGAGCAGAGGGGTAGGGAGAGGGAGGAGGAATGAATCTCAAGCAGACTCTGCATTGAGTGGGAACCCAATGGGGGCTCAATCCCACAACCCTGAGATAATGACCTGAGCTGAAATCAGGAATTGGGTGCTTAACTGACTCAGCCACCAGGGCACCCTCTGATGTCAAAAAAGATAAAGGCAAGAGATGGCTCAGAGATGGGGACATTTAAACCTCTGACTGGGATTTGACTGGACTTCAAGACCTATGACTCAACTCGCTGAATATGCCTTCCCTCTGGAAAAAGGTCATGAGGAGATCACGATGCTCCAACATCAGTTGCAGGCTGTGAAGCTCGTGGCAGCCCCAAGGACTGGAAAGCTCTCATCCAACCCGTCTGTGGGCAATGGGCCAATAATTTTTCCTGTCTGTCTGGGAAGCCCTTAAAGAAGGCAGTCTTATGTCTAGGCAGTCTTGAAAGTCTAGTTCAATCTTTTCTCTGCAAAGGCAAAAACTAGATGTGGGTTTCATTTCAACTAATGCCTTCCTGGCATGTGTGAGTTCTTTTGTTCTTCACACAATGGAAAAGAGGAAAAATTTATCAGAAGAATAACTGACCTAAGAATGGTTATCCAATGTCAACCCATTCTTGGTTCATGCCTCACTTCTGGCTCATAAAATTTTCTGTTTGAAACTCATGTTTTTTTGTTTTTTTTTTTCAAGCTATCAGAATTACAAATATACTATTCCAATGATGTACACAGAAATTTTAATTCAATAAATTTCCTAGGGCCTAGCCATTATAGGATGTGAGGTTTTTTTTAGAGCCTAAGACTTCAATGAGTGCTAATATATAAAGGGTCAAATAGTGTCACCAACCACTCTGACCAATTTTTGCTGACTTAATCCCAAACTGATTCGTCTAAAGAACCCCAGGAAGTGTCTTCCTTCTTAACATTGTTGTTGTCACGAAATCTTAATGGTCCTTTCAAATGAAAATGTACCTTGCAGGCCTAGTAACTGACCTATTTGATTCCAACATAGATCATAATAATTTGACAGTGTCACTTATTTTAGAGTCTGATTGCCTCCTTTGCCTCCGGGTGCTAGAGCAAAAGGGATTTGTGACTGAAAGGGTTAAGTGGATTTTATTATAATGTGCTCCTATTTCATTTCCCTCCTTTCAGCTCCTTCACAAAATGTTAATCTAATTGTGATACTATCACTTTGATGACAATATGACAAGACAGACAAATTTGATTTTATTCTCCACAGAGCAAAGCATATGCTGCTTGGGAGGCTTTGACAGAGAGAAGGACATAAAACAAATGGAGTTCATGAATATACAATTTTTATTGTACACAGTAGTGACATCCAAACTTCAGAGACTAGGTGGGTGAGACTGAGGCTTTACTATTGAGATTAATGGGTACGTAAAAAGGTGCCAACAGAGAGTACTACAGTTTATGTTAAAAATGTCGATGTGGATAAGAATAATTTTCTTCTCAAGATGAATGATACACTTAATGGCTGTGAGACATTTGTGCCCAGTAGCAGTCCCTCCAAAGTAATTTTTTGTTGTTATTGTAAATTATATAATCTTAACTGCAATTATAGTCCTGTTTAGGTAAAGGTCAAGTTAGTGCTGTGGATGGTTATAAAGCAAAAAGGAAATTGGCATATGGATTCCCTTGTTGATAGCTTATGAATGATTTCAAGTAAGATGATTTTTTTTTTTTTGGTAACTCTATTTCTCGTTTAATGTAATATAGCAAGTAGAGACAGCACACATTAACAAAACACAAATTAGATTTCTCTAAGTCAACATGTATCTTCTAAAGGAGTAGGGCTGTTGGAGAAAGGACAGTTTGAAGGTTAAAGACACCCTCCAAACAGGGGAGACTCAGTTTCAAGAAAATCAGAAGAACGAGAAGTATTGAAAAATTCTCACTGTGGGATTTAAATCTCAATTTTTTTTCAACTTGGCTTGCTAAAACACAAAATCCAACATGGTTTCTGGTCTTATCTTATAAAACCTTACTCTGATAATAAGTGAGATTCAACCCACCTTATCTTAAACCCAGATAAAAATGATTGTCTGAATACCCTGGTTGCTAAGCAGTACTTTGTGTATCTTCATATACATAAGTTCAAGTGATTCAGTACAGGTCAAATTTGAATCTCAAAGTTTAGCCTCTATTGTATAAAGAATAATAAATATCTAGATCATAATGTGAAATGCAAAAGCAATTTTTCAAATTTTAAAGACTTTGATTTTTTAATTTAGTTTTATTTTTTTGCAATTTATCTTTTTATTTAAATTCAATTAAGTAACATATAGTGTATTATTAGTTTCAGAGGTAGAGGTCAGTGATTCATCAGTCTTATATAACACCCAGTGCTCCTTACATAACGTGACCTCCTAACGTCCATCACCCAGTCACCTCATCCTCCCACCCCCTTCCCCTCCAGCAATCCTATTTATTTCCTATGATTAAGGATTAAAAAAAAATAGAATACGTTTTCTAAAACTAAAGAGCAGAAAAATATACTTGGAATTAGCTGAAGTAATATGACTTGAGATGTACAGAACTTTTATTAAGTTATAATTTCTTTCCATTTGAGCTTCCATATGCTTCTGGTCAACAGGAAATTTTTTTGCAGAATGTAATGTTAATGGAAAGGGCTAGACTAACCTTGATGTTTAAGGTCTTTTAAGATCATCTAATATAACCATAGTTTCTTCCTTTTAATAGACATATCCTTCTGGCCAGCCTTGCATCTTTTTGGGAAAATGACTCTCCTTGAATCAAGTAGGGCTGACTCTGCTACCAGGCTCTGAAAACAGGTTTATGACTTGGGAATGCCTTATCCATACTCTCTTGGAATCTGTCACTGCAGAATGCAGGAATGAAACGCTCTTTTTTCCCCTAACGGTTGGCTTTAGGGTGGCTAGTGAAGCTCTTGGCCACCACATGAGGAAACCTGCCTGAGAGTGACTCCAACACAGAAGACAGCAAATTTGAGAAGAATGTGTAAGGGTGCATATATCCCAGACCCAGCCACAGTTGCATGACCCTGAACTTCGCAGCAACACAAGCCATCACATTTCTTTCTTGGTTAAGCAAGATGGAGCTCTGTTTTCTGTCCTTTATAATGAAAACATCCTCAGAAATTCCTTAAAGACTATTTTTGCCAACTCTCCTATAATGTAACTAATGTCTAAATGGAAGAAAAAGAAACTATAATAACTAGCTGGAAATAACAAAGTTTGTGAATAGCTTTGTCACTAATGTGCTTTCTCTTTAGTAAAAAATTAATTTATCACTGATGTCTATCCTTTTCAAAGAAGATTCTCCTGTATTATTTCCTCTGTGTACCCACGTTGTATAAGATTGTGTCTCCAGAACCAGCCAGTAATAACAAAATCATTTTCCCATTTTTAAATAATTGTGCTTACATTTGATAACCAGAGTTTTGATTAGTAGAGATAACAGTTTTGGTATTCTAAATTCTAAACTCCAGGCAAAAGCAAATATAACGTCATAATTGGCCTCTGTTGACTCAAAATGAGCCAGGTACATATACAATTTCCATTAGAGTTTTAAAAATACGAAAAATATCTCATGGACCCCTTTCCCTGTCTTCAAGGAGATCTTTAGAAAACATAATCTTGAAAATCTTTTAAAAAATAAAAAAAAGGGATGCCTGGGTGGCTCAGTGGTTGAGCATCTGCCTTTGGCTCAGGGCATGATCCCGGAGTCCTGGGATCCAGTCCTGCGTTGGGCTCCCTGCATGGACCTGCTTCTCCCTCACCTGTGTCCCTGCCTCTCTCTGTGTGTCTCTCAAGAATAAATAAATAAAATATTTTTTTAAAAAAGGAAACATAATCTTGGATCATAATAAAGGTTGTTTCTGGGTTTGATGACATTTTCAGAATCCTCTATAGGTTAAACATGGAGGTCAGCTGTGTTATTAGATTGTCTTAGGTACAAACCATACACAGAAAGGTAATTGTAAATGCACTTTTGTTCCCATTTTAATTTAATACAAGTCAATTTCAATGAAATAATATTTTTAGTGTTATACAAAAACATCCTTGGAGCTATTCCAGGCCACTTATAGGCAAAGTAGTCTAGACTACTGATGGGGAAGGTGGATTCTGGAGCCAGGTAGGGTTTGAATATTGACTCTTACACTTAACTTAGATATTTGTGATCTCCAGCAAGGTACTTGATATATATGTTCTTAGACTTGTCTAAATTAGAGAACTGAATAGCATTATTGTGGGGAATAAATGAGTGAATATATACAAGGTGCTTAGAAAAGCACCTCATACTCACTGCATGCTTCCCATTTCACTATCCTTATTATTATTATTATTTTCCCCGTCTATATTTCATGTCTTTCTTCTACTCCTCCCCTCCACCAAATCCTTTACTTCTTTTTCTTCATATTCTTTCAGGTCCCAGTTGGTTTCTACTATAACAATTCCACTCACACCAGTTGCTCTAATTTTGGCTGCACAGTAGAATCACCATGGGAACATTAAAACATCTCAATGCCCAGTCTGGAATCCAGAACTAAAAAAATCAGATCTCTGGGGGATAGGGTTCAGGGACTGGGATTTTATAAAGTTCCTCAAAGATTATAAGCAAATTCGCATCACCTGGAATAGTTTCTAAGCAGCACATTGGTAGCAGCACTCTACTTCTGGACATTCTGACTTAATTAATTAATTAACCTGGATGGAACCAGAGATTGATGTTCTTAAACAACTTTTAAATGAATAAAATCTGTAGTCAAGACTGAGAACCATCAGGGCACATGTTAATTATCAGACAGATAACACCCAGAAGAATGGTTCTCAGAACTGGAAGGAACTAGAGTTTCAAATTGATTTTCAAAGTACATAATCAGAGCAGGATTCAAAATAGAAAAAAATGCTAATGGAAGATTAAACTTAAAAATTGTCAAAGACACACCTGAGCAGGAGAGGAAGAATAGATATATTTAAGGCAGAGTAGGATGGATAGTATGACTGGAGCAGAAGTGGAGAATGATTTTGAAATGAGGCTGAAAAAAGTAGGCAGCAGTCAGGGCAGGGGAAGGCTTGCTGGTCATGTCATGGGTTTGACCTGGATCATCAGAATACAGAGGCCATTAACCACAGAATCCTGTGCCCACCTTTTTTTCCCAGGTCCTCCTACCCCCGTTATCCAGTGTAAGTGCTCTCTGCAGCACTTAGCACCATCTTATCAACCATCCATTTAATAGGTCAAGCCATATGCAGTAGCTGGTATTAAAGCACTTTTTGACCTACAAAAAAAATGTTAATATCATAGTAGCACAATCTAGGACTTGTTTATTAGTTTCACTTCTCTCCCACTAGAATGTGAGTTCCATGAAGGCAGAATTTTTTGTCTTTTCTCTTCTTTATTATATGTCCTTAGAATTTAGAACACCGATTGACTCATAACATTTCTCAAGAAATATTTGTTGAGGGAATCCCCATGTGGCTCAGTGGTTTAGCATTGCCTTCAGCCCAGGGCATGATCCCGGAGTCCCAGGATCGCGTCCCATGTCGGGCTCCCTGCATGGAGCCTGCTTCTCCCTCTGCCTGTGTCTCTGCCCGTGTCTCTGCCCGTCTCTCTCTCTCTCTGTGTCTCTCATGAATAAATGAATAAAATCTTAAAAAAAAAAAGAGAAATATTTGTTGAATAAATAAATGTTCTTGAAAGTTTTAAGGGTTAGAGGAAAGCAGCAAAAAAAGAACTACATTTTTGTCGGCTGGTGAGATGTTTATATATAAAGGATAAAGAACAAACACATCTATGGATATTCAGGTGGTAAAAAAATACAAAAATAATTAAAATAGATTTCATACAAAGAAAAAAATATACCTCCCAGAACTTTGATGGTAAAAGCCGCCATCACTCAAGAATTCTATATACTGCCCATTTTTCATTTACATGAAAAAACACTAGAAAGATTTTCAGACATGGAAGAACCAAATAAAAGTATACCATTCTCAGACTTTTCTGGAAAAACTATCTCTCAAAGGAAAACTGTAGAAGTTTGAGAAATGAATCATAATAAGGAACTTAAGAATGGAAAAGACTTAGCTTAAAAAACAAACTCTAGTGTTGAGCAGTGAAACCGTAAAATATGTAATGAACCCAGCACCTATACAGTGCATATTTGCATGTGGTTACATTCACATTGGTTGTCACCAGACATGGTGAAATGTAAATGTCAAAATAATTCCTGAACGATATATAGGTCATAAAACTAATTGTTAAAATCTACATCCAAAATTCAAATTAACTCAACAAAAACTTGGAGAGATAAAGAGAAGGTTTAAAGAGCATTATTTTATAATGATGGAGAAATTTATACATATGTACATATGTATATATATTACTTATATATATAAACGTATACATATGTATTTATATATGTATCTTATTTTCTGCTTCTGGGTCTACTATTTTAAAAAAATCAACTTAAAAGGAACAATATTTTGGGATATCAAAGTAAATTCATTGACTTAATTTATGTTCTTAAAAATTAATATTGCATTTACCTTAATTTTATATACAAAAATAATGGCCAATAAATGATATCATCCTCTCATGTCTCTACCTATATTGATGGGATACTAGATATATCTTCCTTGAAATACATCCTTTTTTTTTTTTAAGAAAACTATAAGCTATCATGAATGCAAATGTGTTTAAGCCAATTCAACTCATCAATAGATTTTTATAGAATAAAATTTTAATTTTCGTTAAACCAGAGTCTACGTGTTCTCCAATTAACCAAAGGGACAATACGTGGATGACTATCCTACACTAAGTTGGACACTGGCAGAGTTTCTGGAAGCCATCATAACCTCCAAAGCCTAGTAGGATGCCATGGCTTTCCTCTGAATGAGTGCAAGGCTGACCTTTCCCTTTTCTTTCTCCCTGGACCTCAAGTCCTTCTCATTACCCAAAACTTTGTGAAAAATGATCTCTCTTGCTATTTGCATGTTTGAAAGTATTCATCAATATCCTGTGCAGTGACGGCTTTATAATGCAGTTGTGACAGGGTTTGAAAAATGCCAGTTCTATCAATCAGTATGTAGTAGAATTATAAAGCAATGCTTCCCCGTGCTATTTTCATCCCTTTGTTCTTTTAGTGTCCCCTTCTTTGGCAGTGATCATTTTTCCATGTACGTGTCTTTATTTGGCAAAAAAACCCCTTCCTATATTTGCCATTGAAAAGCAAGAGCAATCTATTGTGGATGGACTTCAGCAAGCTTCCAGAATAATAGATTTGGAAGCACAGGATATCAACAACCTACGCCATTTCCTGTGGAACTTGATTGTATGTCAATTACAGGATGAATGAATTACAGTTGCCTACATCAGAACTCTATGTTTCTGGCTCCCTTAGAAGTTTTAAATTCCTTTAAGACCATATCTTATTTGGTCCTGTATCCCTTCCATTGTAGACACAATGCCAGGTAGAGAAATTTAAAGTTTCAAAGCAAGAAAAAGCTTCAAATGCCATTATTCTTCCTGAATATCTCTACTCAATCATAACTGCATTTCTCTTCAAACATTCCATATGCAATTGACCACCAGACTCTGATCATTTTGCCTATATAAATGTTTCAAACTGAGGTCAAAAATACATAAACGGAAATGCACAGATGCTAAGTATATGATTTGATGAATTTTTATTATCCATCTACCATGATGTATCTCTATACCTATACATCTGTATAATCATCACCTCAGTCGAGATAGAGAACATACCCAGCATCGCAGAAAGTTCTCTCATACCTCTTCCTAAGCCATCTCCATTTCTTTTTCCCACCCCATAAGAAACCACAGTTCTAATTTCTCTCACTTTAGATTTTACTTTGCCTTTACTTGGGTTTATTACAAAAAAGAATTGATGAAAATGAATATCTTGCCTGATATCTTTCATTCAACATGATGTTTTGAATTTTATAGTTTTGCATATATATCAGCAGTTTATTCTTTTTTGCATTTATATTCATGGGAGACATATTTATGTTATTATATTCATGTAATTTTATTTTCTTAAGATATCTTTATTAGGATTTTAGTATTAGGGCTATACTAGCCTCATAATGAGCTGAGGCATGTTCACTTTTTGACTTCTAATTTCTGAAAGAATTTGTGTAGAATTATTATTAATTCCTTCCAAAACATTTGAAAGAATTCACTAATGAAACCGGACCATGAATTTTCTTTGTGAAGAGTTTTTTTTGAAATAAATGTGACATGTAACATTGTGTAAGTTTAAGGCATACAGTATGTTACTTTATATAATTATACATTGTCATATGATGATCAATATAGTGGTGTTTATCACATTACATAGGCGTAGTACAATATTATTATCTATATTCACTATAGTATGTCTTTGACAATCTCTATGGCTTATTTACAACTAGTTATGATTTTCAAACACCTTAAAAAATATCACTGTTACCACCTCTCCCCATCCCCCCATAACCATCCTTGCACTCAGTTTTCTTACAGGTTTAACATTTTTAGATTCCACGTATAGGTGATTTCATACAGTACTTGTGTTGCTATGATCTTGTCCAGCATGATGTGCTCAAAGTCTATCCATGTTGTCCCAAATGGAAGGATATTCATCTTTCTTCTTTTTTTCCTTCTGCTAGCTTTAGGCTTAATTTGTTTTCTTCTTCTAGTTCTTTGAGGCATAAAATTAGGTTACTTATTTGAGATCTTTTTTTTTTTTTTTTTTTTTTTAAAGATTTCTGTATCAATTCATGAGAGGCACAGACTGAGAGAGAGAGGCAGAGACACAGGCAGAGGAAGAAACAGGCTGCTCGCAGGGAGCCCAATGCAGTACTTGATCCTGGATCCCGGGATCACAACCTGAGCCAAAGGCAAGTGCTCAACCGCTGAGCCACCTAGGCTCTCCTATTTGATCTTCCTAACTTCTTAATATATGTGTTCATTACTATAAACTTTCAATTTTTACCTGCATCCCACAATATTTGTTATGTTGTATTTTAATTTTCATTAATTTTAAGATAATTTTTTATTTCCCTTTTGATTTCTTCTTTGACCCAATTGTTTAGAAATGTGCTGTTTAGTATGCACATATTTGTGGATCTTTTTACTTTCCTCTTGTTGATTTCTAATTTCATATTACTTTGGTCAAAGATCATTGATTTCTTAAATTTGCTAAAATTTGTTTTATGGTTTATCAAACAATCCATTCTAGAGAATGTTCCATGTGCACTTGTGTGTTTTTCCACTGTTAGGTGGAATGTTCTCTCTCTCTCTCTCTCTCTCTCTCTCTCTCTCTCTATATATATATATATATATATATATATATATATATATCTTAGGTCCATTTGTCGTGAAGTGCCTTTCAATCCTAATATTTCCTTGTTGATTTTCTGTTTGGACAATCTATCCATTGCTGATAGTGGGATATTGAAGTCCCCTACAATTATTTTATTGTTGTCTATTTCTCCTTTAAGATCTGTTAATATTTGCTTAATACATTTCAGTGCTTGGGTTGAGGGACCATATATATTTCTGATTGTTATATCTTTTTGATATGCTGATCCCTTTGTCATTGTATAATGACCATCTCTTTTTACTATTTTTGGCTTAAAGTATATCTTGCCAGATATAAGTATGGCCATCCCCACCTTCTTTTGGATTCTGTTTGCTTGGAATATCATCTTCCATCCTTTTACTTTGATCCTATGTGTGTCTTTAGAACTAAGATGAATCTCCTGTGGGCATCATATAGTTTGATCTTTGTTTTTGTTTTTGCTTTTGTTTTATCCGTACAGCTACTCTGTAACTTTTGAATGATGAGTGCAATCCATTCACATTTAGGGTAGTTATTGATTTATAGGAGTGTACTACTGCCATTTTATCTTTTACCTTCTAGTTATTTTCTATTGTTCCTCCATTTTCTTTTCTGTTTCTGTCCACCTTTTTAACCTGTGCTTTTTCCATGGTGATTTGCTCAGTCTCCCCCTTTATTAGGTTTTGTGTCTCTGCTCTAGAAAGAAGGAATGATCAACTGCCATGATGTGATGTCACCCCTCTATGAAAAGATTTTTGAGGATGAATTAAATAGTTTAATAGATATAGGGTATTTTGAATTTTTAATTTCTTTTGGTGTCAATCATGGGTAGTTTTGTTTTCTTTTTTTAAAAAATATTTTATTTATTTATTCATGAGAGACACAGAAAGAGAGAGGCAGAGACATAGGCAGAGGGAGAAGCAGGCTTCATGTAGGGAGCCCGATGTGGGACTTGGTCTGAGGACTCCAGGATCATGCCCGGGGTTGAAGGCAAACACACTCAATCGCTGAACCACCTAGGTGTCCCCCCCCCCTTTTTTTTTTGAATAGTTGTGTTTTCAAAGGAACTGGTGCAATTTAGCCATGTTGTTAAATGTATTGATTATTCATAATTTTTAGATTATTCTTTAAAAGTGTGTAGTATACCTTTTGTTCCTGATATTGGTAATGTCACTTTGTTAGTTTTTATAAAGAACAAGTTTTTTATTTTTTTCTTGGTAAATTTTCTTTATTTCTTAATTCATTGACTTCTGCTATCTTTATTTCCTTACTTCTACATATTTTGAGTTTAAATTACTCTTCTTTTTCTAGCTTCTTGAGGTATAGAATCATATCATTTTTCTTATATCTTTGGTTTTTAGCAATTTAATTAATTGTGCCTATGTGATTCTCTTTGTATTATCCTAAACATTTTGAAAAATTTCAGCCACTTTTCTTTGAAGTTACTTTCCTGCCGTATTTCCCCCTCCTTCTGAGACTCAAAAATGCATAAATGTTAGACTTCTGTATATTGTTGCATAGGTAACTGAGGCTCTGTTCTGCAGGTTTTCTAGACTTTTTTCCTCTATGTTCTTCAGATCAGATAATATCTATCTATCTTTTTTTCAAATATATTGGCTGTTTTGCTTCAATTGATGTTAAACCCTTTAGGTATTTTGTTTTTTATTCAACTTCAGATATTATATTTTCTATTTCTAGATTTTTCTTTTGATTTTCCTTTCATCATTTCCATGTCTACACTGAAGATTCCTAGTTCTTCTTTAAAAAATATTTTATTTATTTTGAGAAAGAGCATATATATGCATGTGTACAAGAGAGGTGAGGGAGGGGGCAAGAGGGGCAGAGGTAAGCAGAGTCCCTGCTGAGCAGGGAGCCCAATATGGGGCTTAGTTTTAGGACCCTGAGATCATGACCCAAGCCAAAATCAGATATTTAACCAACTGAACCACCAAGGCACCCCAAGATTCCTAGTTCTTCATTCACTATCTTTTCCTTTAAGCCTTAGAACATATTTATAACTCTTTTAAAGTTCATGACTACTAATTCCAATACTTGAGACATTTCAGATTTTGCTTCTGTTCATTCCTTTTGTTCTTGATTGTGAGTCATATTTTCCTGTTTATCTAGAATTTTTAAAATTATTTGCTAGACATTTTGGATGATATGTTATAGAGATTATTATTATTACATATCTATGTCAGCTCATTTACCTGGTATTCAATTTTGTTCCAGAAGAAAAATTACTGGCAGCTCTGTTTCAACCTGTCAAAATTGGTTTTACATTTTTATTGGGGTGAATTTCTTTTGGTTTTGACTTTAGTCCTCGGGTGTAGCAATATTCTTATTTCTAAATTGTGATTCTTGAGAGTTCTTAATTAAATGCATGAGAAGCTTGTTAGGTCTCTTTCCTCTGGTTGAACTGGACCTCAGATGCCTCTCAGCACTGACTCTGAGATCACCATTTGGCTCTCCATGCTGCAGGATTCTCTGCTAGGTCACTCCCTGCTGGGTCTTGTGAGTTTTTCCCTATTCATGCACAGCTTAGCTTTGACTAAGGGCTCATGGTGAACTCCCAATGTAGACTTCTAAGGACTTTTCCACAACCCTTGTATGACTCCTTTCCACCTCCCTCCTCTCTCCCCTTTTTAAAAAAGAAATAGTATTTATTTTTACTGTGGTAAAACATACATCACTATTCAGGGGTACCAACTATGTTTATATTGTCAGAACTCCTTTTCCTCAGGTGCCCTGTCCTATGAATTCCAGTCACTTCTGCAGCCTCAAATTTTGATCTTTGTCTCCTCAGTTCAGTGTAACTGCTGCCCTGGTTAATCTCTGCCTCCTGCACTAGCAGTAGCAACCATGCTCCCCATCAGAGAGCTATGTCATTTATGAGGCTTGGCTCATGAGTTCCCCTTCCCTCAAGTTCTCTTTGTTGTTTAATACCTGAAAAGAATTGCATCATGAATTTTGCCCAGTTTTATATTAGCTTACTGCAAAAGGGTGATAGCAGCTACATTATCTTAGCCAAAATAGAATCTCCTGGTTATATTTTTAATATAACCACTTTTCTGCATCTATAATCACCATTATTTTAACTTTTTTTTAAAATCATGTAGACTACTGAGTAGCCTACTAAATGCTTACTCTAGTCCCTATCCGTGTTATCTCCCATGCAGAAGTCAATGGGAGGTTTATCAAATGTGAATCTAATTATGCCATACCATTGCTTAAAACCTTCAATGCTTCAATGTTCTTTTAGATTATAGGTAAAATTCCTCAAATAAGCTGCATGGTCTTGTCTGCATGCATCTCTTCAACATCCTCTTAAACAAAGATCACCTCTGATCTCTCTTTTCCCCAGTCTTACAAGATCTGCATATCCAGGGCTTTTGCACATTGTTTCTTCTCAAAATTTTTTTTAGTTTCTGAATCAACTTCTTCAGAACTCAATTTAAGCATCAGTTTCTAGAAAAGACCTCCTTGATCTCCTGGACAAGGTGAGATTCTGCTAATGTCAGTCTCCTTAGCACAACAAACCTCTTTTTCATATTACTTATCTTTTCTGCAATTTTACATGTATTTCTATGATTCTTTGATTAGTGGTTCTCTCCTCCATTAGACTACAAGCTCTATTAGGAAAGAGATCATGAATGTACTCACTGTTATATCCTAGTGCTTGGCCATAGCATGCACAGAATAAATATTTGCTGAATGATGGAATGCCTACAGCTAGCTCCCTGGACTCTTTGGAAATATATATATTTGTACTTAATATGACTTCTGCACATTTATAAGAATAGAATAAGCCAAAATTGATTCACTTTAAGGAATTTAGTAAATACCAAATAAAAAGCTTGTGCATGAAGAAAAAATCTCCTTGGGTATGTCTGTGCAAAGTCACAACATAAAATGAAAAAATAAAAAAAAAATTCAACACATATATTTGAAATAACCACACGGCATCTTGTTTTATTTTTCATTCTCTGAATATCTATAGATTTATTTATTTATTTATTTATTTTTAAAGTATTTTATTTATTTATTCATGAGAGACACAGATAGAGAGAGAGAGGCAGAGACACAGACAGAGGAGAAGCAGGCTCCATGCAGGAAGCCAGATGTGGGACTCAATCCCGAGACTCTAGGATCACACCCTGGACCGAAGGCAGGTGCCAAACTGCTGAGCCACCCAGGGATCCCCCAATATCTATAGATTTAAATCAGAAAATCTCCAATATTATTTCTGGATTTAGAAATTTAAATAGTTGAAATTTATTAGATGATTTTATTTGATGAAATACTTTTATGTTTTCTTAAAACAATTTAAATTGCCCATTTTTAAAGGCTCAAATTCCAGAATGAATACATCTGACCCAGTTACACACACACACATTTCATTTGCTTGGTATAAATAAGCAAATTGTATTGATATTATATCAGGATTTAAACTAGGTTTAATATGAAAAATATATTAATATGACACTAAAATGCCACATTGTTATATTACAAATCATTTTGCATTGTAGGAAACCATTAACTTCCTAAGACTGTACAGATTCTCTTTTCTAATCATTATTTTTATTTGCCTCCAATATTACTAGAAATGCAGTCCATCATAGCATAAAAATTTATGCCAATATTTTAACTGTAATATTATTTACATCACAAGATTTTCCTAACAGTCTTCACTTTTAGACGATTCTAGCATGCCAAAAGTCACTTGAATAAAGGGCACTATTATTCATATATTCACATATATATGGATATGAATATGTGCGTGTGTGTGTCCTTTATGAACTAGCATGGGCATCGAGTGGCCTATCAAGTAAAATTTACTGATTGAGTATTGAAGAAAAGCACAGACTCTATTAAGTGTGAACTGCACATAAAGCAACCAAGACTTGCAACTAAAATAAGATTGTCAGTTATGTCAAGATCTCTGCTGTGGTTTTTGACATGAATATTCATTTCAGATTTCTTTTTTAGCTGAACTGGTTAATAAACAAACAGTTGGATTTTGATATAGTTGCGAAAGCAATGAATAAATTGGGCAGCTTTTGGATATTTTGACTATCGACTTTTCAGTTTTGTTTAGAATCACACATTAAGGGACGCCTGGGTGGCTCAGTGGTTGAGCATCTATCTGCCTTTGGCTCAGGTTATGATCCCGGGGTCCTGGGATCGAATCCTGCATCGGGCTCCTGTATCGGAAGGAGCCTGTTGTCCCTCTGCCTATGTCTCTCTGCCTCTTTCCCTGTGTCTCTCATGAATAAATAAATAAAATCTTTTTAAAAAACGAGGGATCATCTGTTAAATAGGAAGCAAAAAATGAGCATTTGCACCCTGAAATATGCATTTTGGGGCAAATGAGAATCAGAACAACTTGCATAATATATGTAGTTTTACTTTTCCTATACCGTGAACTAGAAGAGATAGGAGCAGGGATGATGTTAGGAAAGGAAACTGAGGGTGAAGATTGAGAGGACATATGAGAGAAATATTTTTTTCATTGTGTTCTGTTCTGTTTTAGTAGGAATTAGCTGCTGGGCCCTCTGTATACATTACCTAACTTAATTTCAGAAACAACTCTAACAAGTGACTATTGTTCCCTGTTTGTTTCAAAGAAAGAAAACTGAGGTGCAGAGAGATGAAAATACCAGGTCAATTATGAAGAGCTGATAAAGCCAACTTGGAAGTCAAGATAAACTTTAATGAAGTCCTGACACCTTTTCTAGCATAACTTTTAGAGAGATCAGTTTGATCTTTTATTCTAAAATGTCCACAGCTTAACATTTTACCTGTGGCATTAGCTATCAGAAGGACACTTGCGATCTCCTAGGTGAGTAGGATTACAGTATCCTAAATCTAATGAGATGTGATGGAAGATACAGGAAAAGATGACTCTCTGCTAACTAGGCTGGTAAGACACTTTCTGTGACACTCAAAAGAGAATATTCTTGCTTTGTCTTTTAACATTGTCTGAAGGGATGCACTGCCACTTGGAGGGCATGTTGGAGCTGAGGGGAACTGGGGCGCGGGTGATGAGCTGTCTCCTCTGCTCTTGTGGATGCGTCTAGGAGGCTCCGAGCTGCCATGGGGCGTCCTCCCAGCCCTCCTCTTTTCTTGTGATGTGTGCTTGACTCAAGGTTAGTTTTCTCACATTTGTGAAAGTGCTGCTATAGCTTCCAATCAAATAGATTGTTGTTTCCCTTGCGAAGTAAATTGAAAGGCATATATATTTTTAAATTTCAATCCATACAAGTAGGATTTCCATCAGTTCATCTTTAAAGATGAAGCGAGCTTTTTCCAAATATATCTTAGTTATGCATATGAATATTATGTGTTTTTAAGGAAATTTTAGTACCAGGCGGTGTTTGTGCAGATGGCAGGATTAGAGTAGGTGAAAAAGTTCTGGTTCTTCTGATAACCAGGTAAACGATCTCACAAATGGCACTCCAGCTCTTAGTAGCTCAATAGTTTCATCTGGAAAATCTGTGATTGGGGACATGTGCAAGTAGCTACCAAGACTCCCTCTTCTTCTTCCTCTTTCTTCTTCTTCTTCTTCTTCTTCTTCTTCTTCTTCTTCTTCTTCTTCTTCTTCTTCAAGATTTTATTTATTTATTCATGAGAGACACAGAGAGAGAGAGAGGCAGAGACATAGGCAGAGGGAGAAGCAGGCTCCATGCAGGGAGCCCAATTTGGGACTCAATTCCAGCATCCGGGGATCACGCCCTGGGTCAAAGGCAGATGCTCTACCTCTGAGCCACCCAGGTGTCCCAAGACTCCCTCTTCTTTCTAGTCATTTCTATTGTGTTTCAGTGCTCTCATAATTGCATAGAAGTCAGTTTTATTATAATCCTGGGTAAATCACAAGTGGGAAGATAAAAGTTCCAGTAAAGTCATATACCACAATCTCAAGTCATATATCTGTGTACGTTGGTATACATGTGTATATGTGTATATACATGCACATATGAACACTCATATTTTTGGAAATTATATATCTATGTATAGTGACTTGTTGTTTTAGCTGATCAACATCACCATTCCTCCTCCTTTTTTTGTTGCACTCAGAAGATTTCTTCATAGTGTTTACATTTTGTGCGGACTACTCCAGACTCAGCCCCCACATAACCCAGGAATTGCCTACTTCTCTGCAGGAGTTATCCTTTTCATCTGTAATTTTACAATGTAAGACAATCCCATGGCTTCATATGTTTGGTCCAGAGGCAGGCACTTGACATGGTTGGGTTAATGAGTGAATTTGATTTGGAGAATGGGCCCAGGATAGGCAGCTTGGGGAGGTTGTTGGCGGAGGTGTGCTCCAGCGCTTAACTAGGGGCCCAATGGAAACTGGCCTGCAAACAGAGAAGAAAGGGACAGATGCACAGAGAGGAGCAGGGTGTGCATGAAGAAAGAGGGACTACAGGGGTCCCAGATATGGACTACAGGGATCCATATCTAGTTCTAGCCTGTTCCCAAAGCCAAGTCCATCTATGCCCTCGGATTCCACAAGACACTCTTCTGTTCCCATAACCAACTTTTTCTGGTTTATTTTGGCTCCAGGAGGGTTCTGTTATTTGTGACCAAAGGAGTCCCAACCCACGCAACTTCTAGCCAGTCATATTTCTCTCCAGTCAGTCAACATATGTCTGATGTTGAGTACTGCATCATCAAGTACTGCAATCTGTATAATTTAGATGTAATCTATACTATTTAGATTATAATATGCATTCACTTCGAGCAATACATACAGCTGCCCACCAGTCCTTCAAGTACTTCAGTCAGAGAGGTAACTGGTTTGAAAAAAGACTATGCCATTTACCCACAAGCTACTGAGCCATCCTTTCATAGCAAAATTGCTAGAAAGAGTTGTCTATATCTGCTCTTTCCCTTAGTGTCCTCCCATTCTCTACCTACTCGAATCCACTTCTCTATCCAAAGTGCCTTTGTCTAGGTCACTAATATGGTCCTTTGGAAAGCCCGTGGTGGATAGTCTTTGTTTCACTTGGAGTATCAGCATTTGACATCATTGAACAATCCTTCTTTGATAGACTTTCTTGACTTGGCTTTCAGGGCAGTACGACTCCTCGCTCCTCCTACCTCGCTGATCATTTCTCATTCTTGGCTAGTTTTTCCTCTTTGTCTAGCCTTCTTTTTTTTTTTTTTTTTTTTTTTTTTTTTTAATAGATACTGCTGTAGATGCAGATACAGCAGTATGTACTCCTATGGCTAAATTCTCTTTACAGTGATGGTACTGATTTTCTTTTTTTCTTTTTTTTTTTTAATTTTTATTTATTTATGATAGTCACAGAGAGAGAGAGAGAGAGAGGCAGAGACACAGACAGAGGGAGAAGCAGGCTCCATGCACCGGGAGCCTGACGTGGGACTCGATCCCGGGTCTCCAGGATCGCGCCCCGGGCCAAAGGCAGGCGCCAAACCGCTGCGCCACCCAGGGATCCCTTTGTCTAGCCTTCTTAATGTTAATGCACTTTCGGTGTACACTTCAAGTGAAATGTACACATAAAGTGTAACGTAAAACATAGTTTATAGTACCTAAATCATACCATGGTGAAGCTGATAAAGAGTTGCCATCAGTTCAAAATAAACCCAAACTATAGACAATTCCACAAAAATGAAGCAATTCGCTTAGGAAGTGTCCCTTCCTCTCTGAAGTGAAGAAGTTGTAACCACTTTGTTTACCAAAGGCGTGTCGGTTGGCATCAAGCATCTTGCCAGCACCTTCAGCTGCTATGACGTCATAATGCATTGCAGCCTTTCTCTGATCTTTGCCAAGCCGATGGATGGATACGCAAGAATGTGAGGGCTCAGAAGACGCTAGGCCACTAATGGGCTCAGGAGATGTGGAAATAAAACCGTTGCAGTACTTTCCATTATGATTGCAAAAAATAGCTATTAATTTATAAACTTTGAAGCATTTTTCACAAACACAGGCACTCTGCCAGAAGGAATTCCAGGGCTCTTCAGAAGATTGTTAATGAAGCCTTGGCCTCGAAGAGCAATCAACGGCCCTGCTATTTTCCTCAGTTTCCTGTGTGCCACATCTGCCTGTTTCTAAAAACCAGACTGTAATTTCAAGAAACATGTGTGAACTACATTTTACAGTAGGATACATTGTCCAGAAGGTCCCTGGCCAGCATCATCCGGACGGCAGAGGTCCATCAGACTGCTGCAGTGGCAGATGGCAGCTTTTTTTGAAATCCAGTGACATATGGTCTGTATTCTCAGTGGTGAGATGTGCGAGGCACTCTGTGGCCGGATTGCTGCCCCAGCCACAGCTCTCCCCGCCTTGAGTTCATCTTGCACAGATCACTCTTCCTGGAGCATCGTGCTCATGATGCCTCATCCCTATTCAGAGATACCACCACAGACTAACATTTATTGTGCATTATCTACCGGGTATCAGGGTCATGCTGGTTGCTTTCCCGTATATGAGCCCTTTGAGTTTTTACAACACACTGATGGGGTAGTAGGGATCTATGCTGGCATCTTGGGACTCTTCAGAACACACTCAATTCTCTAGAGGTTCCTTTGAGGAATCCCTGCAATATGCACCTTGGCCAGCAGCCTAACTAGTCCTTAGGATGCTGAGTCAATTAGGGCAGTTCCTTCACATTTTTGCTCCCTGCTTTTTCCTTCCCAGAACACCTTCTCTATTCTTCTCTACCGATCCAGGGTTTTAACTTCAAGGCCCTCTCCCAGATTACCTGCTCCAGAAAACCATTTGTAACCAAGTACCTCTCCCTTTCAAATTGGTCTTTTCCAGTTTCCAGACTCTCTAGATGGATCAGTATGATATGATCAATATGGATCATATTGATCCATCTAGAGAGTCTGTGACTCGTTCATATAGACATGTCTAGGTTTTACTTTGAAATAGATAGCTGTCTACATTTTTTTTAATAATTGGCTAATTGTCCCTTTAAGCACCTGAAAGACCTTATTTTCTACATATATATTTTTACTTTTTCTAGGGTGACTTTTATTATCTTGGATGCTGAAATTGAGCATTGACTTAAATTGTATGCCTATGAAAGTAGGTTTTGGTGAATTTGCTTTTAAGATTAAGTCCCTGTTGGGATCCCTAGGTGGCTCAGCGCTTTGGTGCCTGTCTTCGGGCCAGGGTGTGATCCCCAGGATCGAGTCCCACATCGGGCTCCCTGCATGGAGCCTGCTTCTCCCTCTGCCTGTGTCTCTGCCTCGCTCTCTGTGTTTCTCATGAATAAATAAGTAAAATCTTAAAAAAAAAAAAAAAAAAAAAAAGATTAAGTCCCTGTGACTCTAACTCTGACACTGACCACCTGAACTTGGGTTGGAAGGATGGTTTGGTTAGGTCCCCTGTATGGTGTTGTCTGGTGCATGAGGGGCCTCAGAAGGCTGACTGCAATTGTCCCAAAACTTGTTCTCCACTCACAGTGAGAGCAGTCATTGTCTATGAAGGATGCCATGGTGGCAAAACGTCCCTCAGACACTCAAGTCAGCCAGAGCACAACGCTACAAGGAATGTCAAGCCAATAATTTGAGTATTTATATACTTTGTATAAAATGAATTGAAGTATCACATCCTTTCAGTCACAATATCAGAAAAGATTTTCATGGTCAACAGGACATTTACTCCCTTGAAACAAAATGTCCCATATCCATGAGAAGAGAGTGTCTTGGCATAGAAGTAGGGTGCTCAGCCTGAAAGATTATCTCAAACTTACGACCCCAAACTCCCAATTGCTTTGAACCAATGTCCATCAGTTATTTTCACCTTCGTTTTTATGGCCATTTAAATTATCGTTTCCCTATTTCAGTTCTACTAAATATGAATGAAGCAGGTGAAGTGTGGCCCCGTTGGAGCATTACAGTGTTTGGGGCTGGTTACTATCTTTAGCAGAGATGCTGGAATTCATTCTCATCTCATTTGCTGAGCGCTCTATCATTAAAGTGTCATTGAGAACTGACACCACTTAATTTTAGCAGCTTTCAATTCTCGTTTGCAGCAAGAATAGCTTTAAATGGAGAGGAGTGCAAATTACAGAGAGAGGGATATTTTTACACCACACTCAGCATTTTATCAAACAAAGCAGCCTCCCGGGGAATAGAGGACAATACATTATAAAACCAAACTCTCTTCTGATCCTGGTAAATGGGTATTTAATCTTCCGATTGCAGGCATCCACTCTGATGAGCCTGTAATGAATATACTGGCAGGGACATTATCTGAGCTGTTGTGCTTTCCTACTCCTTAAAATATCCTTGGTTTTTATTTCGGGTGTGGTCAAAATTAAGAAAGAAGGAAAGAAAGAAAGAAAAAGAAGGAAAGAAAAGAAAGAAAGAAAGAAAGAAAGAAAGAAAGAAAGAGGCTCCAGAGCTCAGCTGTCCCCTGCAGGCCACAGCAGAACCTTTACCTCTTTGCAAATTACAGAGCTCTAGAGATTTTTCCCCTATTAATTGCATAATTGCTTTTCCTGCCAAAGTAATTTGAACCCTTGGGGGTTAAGAAAATCACTTACTGTGAAATAGTGGCAATTTTTAACCCATTCAGCTGGAGTTTCTTTGCCTAATTAAATGTAAAACGGCTATTTGCTGCCCAAGGTGGCTGTGTTTCAGATGCTGCTCAAACAGCTTTGCACTGGAAGCTTCCGAGTATTTAAACCTTGATAGAATTATTACCCTTAGCTTCCATGTATTCTGATTACTTGCATTATTATTTGATGCAAGAGAAAACTTCACTTAATCATTGGCTGGTCTCTAATATCTGTGTCTATCTTTCTGTATATGAAAAACATAAAGCCAGCATCCGTTATACAGAATATTGTGGCTGCCGGGAGGATACCTTGTCGCATGCTGGCTTTGAGAGCTGCTCATTGGGTTTTCATAGAAATCCAAGTAATTATTCCATGTTATAAAAACTTAGGACCAGAGGCTTAATGACTTTTCCAAGGTCACACCTGAAGTCAACTCTTGTATTCTCAAATTATCCCTGCATTTTTGCTTCCTTGTTTCTTGCGTTAGCATAAGTCACGTTCTTATGTCATGATCCATTCATAAGAAGCAATTTAACTGAAAGGTTTATGGGTCTAACCACTAGATGTAACTTGATATTTTGAAAGATCTAAATTTTGCCCATAGCAAAGAGGCCTCATACACTCCTTCTTTACTTGGGAGAAAGTGTTTTGTTGCCTTGCAATGACTGGGCATAAACAGTGCATATAAAAAGGACGGTCTGATTGAGCTGTGAACATCAAAGAGATATTCAATTGGCATCAAAGATGGCATTCAATAGGCAAATTTAAAAAGTCCTTAGTAAAGTAAAACCTTTTGAAAGAGACCTGGCTGTGGGACTCCTGGGTGGCTCAGTGGTTGAGCATCTGCCTTTGGCTCAGGTCGTGATCCGGGGATCACGGGATCCAGTCCCACATCGGGCTCCCCATGGGGAGCCTGCTTCTCCCTCTGCCTATGTCTCTGCCTCTCTATCTCTGTTTCTCATGAATAAATAAATAAAATCTTTAAAAAAATGAAAGAGACCTGGCTGAGATAGCAACTGAACTATAACATCACTGTATAATCATAATACATATTCCCTCAAAAGAAACACATTATTTGAAATAAATTTTCAGTAGGTATAAACTGTGGTAGAAGGTAAGATTACACAGGAAGAGAGGTAGGGTGTTGTATTTTTGGGGACTGCCTCTTCTTTGAGTCTCAAAAAGGAAATATGGTGTGCCTGGGGATCCAGGAAAGCTGAGGCAAAGCTGGAATGAGATAACACTCAGATATTCCATTCCTAGAATATTGTTCACCCCAATAATACAATGCCGTGCATTTGAAGTCCAAATATTCTTATATGTCTTTTATGTGATTTTAAATGATTAAATCACAGCATTAGCAATTATAATCTATTTTATGTTGGTGAGTGCATATAAGTATGTGTAAACTTCTCAACCATTCACATATTATTACTGTTACTAGTTAAACATTTCTGTTACAGATCAATTCTCATCATCTATAGTAATTATTCACCCTTGCAATTTCTTGACCTTCTTTAGGGCACAGACCAAATCATTAATCCAGGCTGAGTAGCCCTCTAGACCACTGTATTCTTGTCATCATGGAAATCTAAAGAAAACAAGTCTACCTTTCCATCTACAGTTGCTAACTAACTATCTCATTCTGTGGAGGACAAGCCTCTCACCTTGTTTCTAAATTCCATTCAAGGCACTTACAGTGAAAAACAGGTAAGGTTTGAGCATAGTTGGGCAAATTGAGTTTTGGTAGTGGTCAGAGGGACGAAAGCACAGAGGTAGGACACGTTAGTACCCGGACAGGGCATATCGAGAAATTGGACTTAACTCCAGCTTGGGCGTACAGGAGAGAAAGTTGAGACTAGAACATAGAAGGCTTTTTAGATACTGGTCTAAGGAATTAGTACTTTACTTTTTAGGCAAACCTTTGGAGGTTTTTGGAATTAGATGTTCCCAGAGCTCTGTGGTAGCACTGTCCAAGATAAATTCAAGATGGGAAGACCAGAGGCAGAGTCCAGAACACTGAAGGAGCTCTGCTGAGGGGTAATGGAAGCCTTGAAATAGAGTTTTGGCTGTGGGCTGGAGCTAAGAAAGGAGGTGTCAGAGACATGGTAGAGATAGAATTGATGGACTTCATTCTGGGCTCTGGGGTGAGCAAACTGGGGAAGGAGAAGTCATGCTAGCTAGCATTGAAGTTTCAGGTCTGTTTTACTAGCAGGAAAGTGATGCATTTAATAAAATCAGGAAACACAGAAGGCTCAGAAAGGGAAAGTAGTTATATGAGTTTTACCCATAATGAATCTGAGATGGCTTTGTGATGGCAAGATAGTGATACCCAATTGGTGGTTGAAAATAGAGACTGGAGTGCAGAGAGAGAGAATTTCATTTCATCCACACAAAGAAATCAAGAAGTTGAATAAGATTATCATGGTAGAGAGAATAAAGGAAGGAAATCAGAGCCCAACTCAGATCATTAAGGAACGCTCACGCTGGAGTATGGGCCACGGAGAATGTGTAGTCAGCAAATCAAAGAAGGATGAGAGAGGACAATGAGGAGCAGGGGTGTGGAACATCATGGAAGTCAAGAAAGGCAGGACTTTTCAATAAGAGGTGGTGGTCAGAGTGTCGAATACTGCAAAGAAGAAGCATAAGAACTGAGGGGAATAAAACCCCTAGGCAGCTTCTTGAGCAGAAGTGATTAACTTATGGAGACAAACTGATCTTTAAAAGGCTGGTGAGCTCAGAGGCACCTGGCTGGCTCAGTTGGTTGAGTGTCTGACTCTTGGTTTTGACTCAGGTCATGATCTCATGGGATCAAGTCCCACGCTGGGCTCTGCACTCAGTGTGGAGTCTGCTTCAGATTCTCTCTCACTCTTGTGCTCTCTCTCTCAAATAAATAAAATATTTTTTAAAAAGTTTAATGAACTTAGAAAAGTTGCTCAGGAAAAACTTTCAACAAGGATACAAAAAGAAGCTTGGTGGAGAAAGGAAGGAGAAATGACCAAGAATAAAGGAGGAGCAAAGAGAAAAAAAAGCAAGACTTTGAGAGACAAGAACACCTCCCACGCTTTCCCACTGAGACTAGTGACCCAATCAGAATGATGAGAGAGGGACACAAGTGCCACAAGACCCAGAGGCGGCAGCAGGGGGTGGAAACAAAGGCATGAGTGAGTGTTGTTCATTAAGAAGAGAACCACGGATAAAAAAAGAAAGAAAGAAGAAGAAAGAAAGAAAAAGAAAGAAAGAAGAAAGAAAGAAAGAAAGAAAGAAAGAAAGAAAGAAAGAAAAAAGAAAGAAAGAAAGAAAGAAAGAAAGAAAGAAAGAAAGAAAGAAAGAGAAAGAAAGAAAAAAGAAAGAAAGAAAGAAAGAAAAAGAAGAAAGAAAGAAAGAAAGAAAGAAAGAAAGAAAGAAAGAAAGAAGAAAAGAAAAGGAAAAGGAGGAAAGGAAAGGAAAAGGAAAAGGAAAGGGAAAGGGGAAAAAAAAAAGAAAAGAAACAAGGATCTTTCTTAGGGACTGACAGGAAGATGGGAGCAAAAGAGGTGAAGTTGAATAGAAATGTCTAAATAAAAAGGAGGGAAGCCAAGCAGTTCATGTCAAATGCTATCAAAATATGAGACTAAGTTAGATGAAGAGAGGAAAGACATAGAATAGGGATTTCAAAGTGTACTGAAGTAGATACTATACAAACCCTGATTATTAATATTTTAGCATGGATTTATATGGCATCTACTGTACCAGTCACTATTATAAAGATGCTTTACCAGTATTAGTTTATTTAACCTTTTTAACAATCCCAAGTATGTCATCACCTTCATTTTACAGATGGAGAAACTGAGGTACGTGGACTCTAAAAAATTTATCCAAGTCACACAGCCAGTAAGCAGCAGAGTCAACATCACGTAGGCACTTTGGTTCCAGAATTGATGTCCTTACCCTGTGCAATCTGCAGACTTTCATCTGCTAGCTGCCTGTTGACAATAAGCCAGGGAGATGGCCGGCAACGCCAATGACACAAATGAGTCATATTGCTTTGTTAGGAGTGGAATTAACTGGTCATTGTGGGAATCTTTTGTATTGTTCCACAGCCCAAAGGTAGCACAAAGGAAATGACCCCTGAATTTTCCAAGGCTTGAGTTCAGCCTGGCCATTGAAATCTCCAGGAGAGTTTTTAAAGATATTATATTCCAGGACCTTTCCCAGAAGTATAATATGAAAAGACTAAGTGTGAGGTCCAGGAAATTTTTTTAAAGGCACCCCCCAGTGCTTTTAATAGGTAGCCAGGTTGGAAAACCACCAGACTTGGCAAAACCAGGTAGAGGATGAAGGTGAATGGCAATCAAAGGCCTGTGTGTGTGTTTCCTGCACACAAGTGAGGACAGATGAAGATGGATGGGCAGACGGGGAGCACAGGAAGGAATGAGCCAGATTTGCAGAAAGGGGACATATTGAGAAGGAAAAGATAGCAGGAGAGGAAGCTGTGATCCACTGGGGACATTCTTGATTACGATGGAACATTCCATCCAGAAGGAACTATGCAATGTGAACCCCTTGTCAGTGTTTTTGGAAAGAATTAAACATCTGTCCCAGAAATGACTGCATCTCTGCAAAGACAGAGTAGTAGGTCTAAAAAGCAAAAGCAGTTTGTGGACAAAATGTGCACAACCTGTAGTGGAGGAAGGATCCTTTCATCAAGACTTCGCCAACGATTCATGGAGCAACAGCAGTTTTGTTGTTTGGTTTGTTTTAATTTCCCAACTCTTGCGATCTGATATATTTGTAAAATAGTCTAAAAATGAATTGCTAGAAAATGGATTGAAAAACTCAAATGCACACAAATAAAAGCTCAGATATCTATATTACCAGATGCAACAGACTTAAAATCATTCCAACAAATTGCTATTAATCTGTCTATACACTGCAACTCCTGTATCTTAATATCTCATTTTTGAATGAACACGGTAGAGATCAGATCTAGTCCCTGGACTACACATCCAGCACTCACAGTTCCTCTTTCTCCACTTGGAAATATTCACGTGTAATTTTTTTTTTACCATTTCTGTAAATCTTTGCACACCTAGAGCCAAGACCAGCTATATAATTTGTAGGGCCCAGTACAAGGTGAAAATACAGGATCCTTTGTTCAAAAAAAAAAAAAAAAAAAAAGGAAAAAGTGACAGGAAAGGTACTAAATATAAAACTTTTTCTTTTCTTCCATGGTCTTTTGGCTTGCAACAATGTTATTTGTTTACTATTTAATGTTCCAAGCAAAGAAAAACTAAGATTTTGGTTCAGTTTTACCCTTCATCCTTTTATTGTGCAATGCCAGTTTGAAGTTCAAATATAAGAGCATTTAATCACATGCAGAATCAGCAAAGTTATATATTTCATATTGTAGAGCTTGAATATGCTTGTCTTCTGTTCTTACCAAAACAGTGGAGATGTTGCACAAAACAAATTCAACTGGCTTTATTGCACTTCTTGACGTGCACGGATTCTATGACCACTCACTACCTTTGGCTTAGCAATGGTAAGAAAAGAAGAAGGATTGAACTAAAAAGAAAAGGAACAATGGGTCGCCCTCTCCCTTTCCTTCTGTTGTCATCTTCAGCATCAATGGATACAAGGAAGGAACTCATGGAAGGACATGATAGACTTCCCTCGTTACTCCTACTTCTTAGAATGGCATCACTTGCTTTCTGTGTTTGAAGCATTTCCAGTTCAAATGGAAAGTTGCCTCTTGCGGCAATCCTGGGGAAAAAGGTGGGCACAGGATTCTGTGGTTAATTAATCATAAACATAACATACTAATCTTGTATTTGCTTTGAACATTGCTGAACTCCTACACCTTATGAGCCCACTGAAATCCTGTGTTCATGGGGCGTTGGAAACACTCTATACAAGTGAGGTGTCAAGGAAGAGCAGACCCACATATTGTGTGTATCTCCTCCGCTTATGTTCATGTGCTATTGTCACAACAGATTTTGCCTACAAAATACAAGAGGTCAACAGCAGAGCATGAACCCAAGTTCAGGCCCCTTCTGTGCATGGGACCCTATATGACTGTATAGGTTACACTTCTATAGCATTTTGTCAGCTGCTTTCTTACAGCACGCATCATCCTCTGTGTTCTGTATGGTCAACTCTGCACACCTCTCGTGAGGCTTCCAATGATGTCTCCTGGATTCTTACGTCCATGGTCCAGTACCTTGCCTTATTCTAGCGGGTTCTTCACACCACTGCAAAGGTCAACTTTCTGCATAAAAATCTCACCATATTACTTTCCATCTTAAAATTCGTTCATAGCTTCTGTTGCCCTTCAGGACAAAGTCAAATCTCGTTATTAAGCTTCTACAGACTTCCACGATCTGGTCTGCTTCCTCCTGCCCAGCCTCATCCTTCATCCATGCTCTTCCTACACAAAAGCTATGATCCAAACAGAGTCCCTTTAATAGAGTTTCCTGCCATCTTGAACATGTGGTTTCTTCAGCTTGAGAAACCTTCTGACATTCCTCTGTTGTTCCCCACTGCACCAAAACCATGTCCTTGTACCAATTCTGCAGGACTCAGCTTTTGCATTATATTTTCTTGAGAGTCTTTCGTAACCTCCAGTTTGGCTTAGAACCTCCTCCTCCATACTGTTCTGTATCCCCTATAATGTGTCAAAATTGGCTTATTATGGTTAAGGGAAGAGTTTATCTATCCGCTGTGCCCCTCATCAAGCCTAACACTTAGCAGACTTAATTGGATTAGCAATGTTTGCTGACTTGGGTTATATTTAAATCTCCTGGAGAATGAGATTTCCATGTTACAGGGAAAATCTTCTTTCCCGATATTCTATTTTTAAAAGGCTTACACAGCTATGGGTGCAAGATGTATGTGTGTGTGTGTGTGTGTGTGTGCATAATCCCTTGTGCTAAATTTTCACCTTTATTGCTCAGAATATGTTTTCAACTTCAACTCTTCCATCCCTGAAAAAGCACCTCTGTGGTTCTTCAAAAGAGATGTCTTATTTGAGATCCTGGAGGAGAAGTCACGTTGGAAGGATGTTGGAATTTTAAAAACCTGGGTTTCAATCCCAGCTCAGCCTCTTAACAGCTATGTGGCTTTGGAAAAGTTCCTTAATATTTTTCACGGTCAGTTTTCTCAACTAAAAGGGAGATTGAGGATTGTCAGATAGAGTAGAAAATATATACATAAAACATCTTACCCAGAGCCCAGACATAATAATAATAAGCCCTCAATGAACAGTTGTTATAATTATGCTGTGAAATTTCTCATTCATAAGTGTGCAGCTCTGAGTCCGAGATAAGGACTGAAATCAATTCAAAATAATGAACAGAATCCCAGAATGTTAGCTATGGAAGGAAGTTAGGACTACAAACTTGATGCTTTATAGATGAGGGGACTTGCTCTCAATAAGACGAAAGTGAATTATTTACCCTGAGGTTTAGCTAATAAAAACCAGTGCTGGGACTCGAGTCTTGATCTTCTGATTCCAAGTGCATTGCTCATTTACTAATGGTTGTTGTTAAAACTCCCAGCAACAGCCAACTGTGTGTGGAGGGCTAATTACTGAAAAGTCTGGTCAGTCTGTGAATCTGGCTTTCACCCATTACATTCTAGTGGCCAACGCTCTCTTCCCTTACTGCTCATGTTGGCACATTACTTACACAAATCTAGCCAAAGACACATAGCAATAAGAGTAGAAATATGAGGAAGAGGAAAAGAAGTGCTGGTAGCCCAGAAAATAATGATCAAAATTGTACCATCCCTCCATATCTTGAACCATTGGCATACATGGTGTCCTTTGAGACAGAGATACCATAAAGAGAAATAGAGAGGTAAGTCTGGTGTGTTTCCAATCTTTTTTTTTTTTCTTTATTCCTGAGCACTGAGCTTCCATGCTCTTCAAACTTGATTTGTTTATGTTCTCTTGGATGCCTTCTGCTGCCTTGCCACTCACCAGTGTCACAGTGGAACTCTTGCACTTGGCATCACAGCATGAAATGGTTTGGAGCAGGCTGGTACTCATCAGGTCTGGGCTGCTCTTATAGGCAAAAGTGACCATCTGACTCATTATTATCATATGCTGTTGAAAGAATATACAGCAATGAGTTGAAAATTTGAGGCACTTGAAATATTAAATACAAATTACACAATTTTCTAATTTAATTCTTTTCTAGATGTTGAAACCAAGCAGTTGCAACAGTATTTTCCAAGAATTTGCATAGACCTTTTGTTTCATTCCAACAATTTAACTAGAATTTCACTTGGATAACATTTGATATTTCTTAAATTTAGTATTTTATTTTGCATGATAAGGGAGCATGCATTATGCAGATTTTATTTGTCTTTTGGGTTTTTTTTTCCCAAAAGAAATACCTACAATCCCACAGCATGTTATTTATATTTATATGTCTATTGTAATACATATCACAAATTTATCTTCTGATTTTAAAAAGGTTTTATAACACCTATCTATCCCTCAATTGGATTTAGTATCATTTTAATTACTCTTAGGGATTACTTTTATTGTAATGGGCTTGGAAGTGTACGAATCTGTATACCTGACTATATGACCTCCTTCTTAAGGAGGTATCTAAAAATGTATTTGTTTCTCAGGAGGCCATGTGGAGTTACAGGTGGAGTCTAGAGTCAATGGAGAGAACTGAAAATAAAGTTCTCACTATAGCCTACAGCCCGCTCTTTTAAATAACTAAATAATCTAACCCCAAAAAGCTACTAAGTTCCCACTAAAATATGATTAAGCTGTCAAAGCTTGATGTTGTTGATGTCTTTTCATTTAGTAATAGAACACCATCGTGTATTCCCTCCTTTTGCCTACATCTGATATCCCTGGCCCCTTCTTTACAAACCTATGGAACTATGGAAGAAAAAAAAAATCCACTGCCATGATCTCCTTTTCTTCCACCTTCCCTTTCCTCCTCCTCCTCCTCCTCCTCCTCCTCCTCCTCCTCCTCCTCCTCCTCCTCCTTCTTCTTCTTTTTCTTCTTCCTCTTCAAGTACGTTTTGTTCAATTAGTTATCCCTAAGAGGTCTTGAGATTTATTGGACTGACTTTTGGCCTCTAATATTCTTCAATTTTTTATTCCATTTTATACAGTCATCTTTTTATTTCTATGTGTATGTCTCCACTTGTCAGTTGCTTCAAGACTTTATTTTTTTCATAATAAGTTAGGCACCAAATACCTACTGCATCATGTGTTTGTAACAGTGAATTAAAATGATACACTTTTATTCCGGGCATTCAAAGGGTGGATCCGTACCATTAAAACTTTGGCAACTGCTGTTTTGTACTTTCAGATGCAGAAGTAGATGCTGAAGGGATCTGTGACATTGTTACATCCATGCTTCCACTTTCACTCCATCAGTATGACAAAAATAAGAGAATAGAAATGTCTATATACCAGTTTCTTTACTCTCTAGAGTTCTGTATAACTATAACATGACACTTTAGAGCTAGAACTAATTCATCCAAATGAGTGGTGCCCCCTTCAAAGTAGTCATCTTGAGAATGTATACATAAATGCAACACCTTATAGCTCCTTTTTAAGAAATAATCTCGAGAATCTGATAATGTCCTGATTAATAGCTAATTGTTATTTTTGGGAAGATGGGCTTTTTTTTTGGAAATAGCCAAATATCATTTAGGCATAAAATCAGGCAGATAATTTTATCATCAGTGGTATAATATCATTCAATGTCTATAAAGAAATCTGACTCTAAAAAAAGACACTAATGGCCCAAGGGATTTCCTACTCACAGGCATCACAGGGTTTTGGAGCAGTGACGGTGTCATTAGAACAAGTGGGTGGTCACCTAAGATGACTACTTTGATAGATGGCAACCTATTTGACAGAAAGACTCTTGTATGTTCGTTAAATTAAAAATATGATTTAGATGCATAATTTATAACTTCCTTCACCTTTGTGTGAAGTCCAATGTTATCCAGCATTAGGCCAAAAATATCCTTCATTTGGCTGGTACAAAGGCGTCAGACTCTGAGAGACTAAGGACTATATTCCTTCTTTGGACTTCATAACACTCTCCTGTTTTTTGTTTGTTTGTTTGTTTGCTCTTTGATTTGCATGGGCCTCTTTTGTGTCTGTCACTGCATTATTATGACTTATGGGTTTGTTTCTTGTAGTTTTATTTCTTGGAACTAGTAGAAAGGATTGAAATGAAAGACAAGGAGCCAAATTGAGATAACTGAAAGGAGAACCATTTGGATTGATGAGAAGAATGTTCCAGTAGAAATGTTGCTGCTACTTGTCATGGATCTTGTTATGTAAACTGTGTTTTTGGTTTTGTTTGCAACTGGAAACTTTGTAGATCTACTTAAAGTTTTGGTAAAAACAAGTTGTACCGTTGATGCAATTTATGAGATTGAGTTAATCTTCTTATCAATATTTTAGATAGCATAGATGATTTTCCAAAATATGTTAACATTACCCTTTTCCCTCAGCGACATCCCATTTGTGTGACAGTGTTTAACATAGTAAGCAAGTTCAGTGCTTACTGTCCCTGAATAATCATAAATCTTTAGTTAAAGGAATCTACATTTTGAGGACATTACTGAGGTATATTTATTAAAGGTTGTTAATCTGAGGCTTTTTGATGTTCATTTAAAAACTTACCTATGTCTGGAAACCTCAATTCAACTTAATTTTAGGCAGCTATTATCAGAATTTGGTCCTTAAAATAACAAAAATAAATTCACATTTTGCTTAACGTTTGCCACCACTTTTTATTCATTTTCTTGTTTTCTCATAAGCCCCATAATTAGAAGTTTGCTTAAAACAATGGGCAGAGCCACTTATCACCACGTGGCAGATCTTCACTCACACTCCCTATTTCAGAAATATATATTTGGATTCAAATGGTAAGAGTATACTATTTCCCCTATTCCTTAACACAGACATTTTTGGTATGGTATTTGTCAAGAATTTCCTTTTCCAGTGGCCTAGACTCAAGATATGACACCTAAAAACCAAAGATCCTTAATGTTTGACACCCTTCATAGAAGAATAACTGCAGGAGCAAAGGATCACGACACACAATTGCATGGGAAAAGGAGATTTGAGTCACTGGAACCAGACAGGGATTATGAATCAGACTCACATATCCAACTATCTTTATAAAACTCAGAATTGAACTCAACTTCCCATAGAAGCAAACTTTGTTGCAGAGGTGCTTGTATTTTTCATATTTCTACACATGTTCTATTTCTGAAGAAAACCATGAGTTCTGTCCTTCTTCTGAAAGCCTTTATCTTCTTTGCTCTTTAGTTGCTTATGATTTGGTAAAAGTCATGTATGCTTTGAAATTCTTAGATTTTTGCTTCACTGTGGATAATGCTTTTGGATATTGGGATCAGGATATCAAAATTTCCTCTGCTCCAGCCTCAGTTCTAATTGTCATTCCTTTATCTTGCCGCAGTTCATGGTTATTAGATTTCCTTGGGACCTTTTTTCAAAAGGTAATACATCAAGTATACAATGTGCCAAGCATCTCTGCATACTGAAAAAAAAAAAAAAATAGGTGCTTTAGTGTTTGGAGCAAGACATGATACCCACATACATAAATATATTTGAAATCCGAGTGTCTCCTTCAGACTTGCCTTTAAAAGAAGCCACAAAGTAGATTGTGGTGGGAGGGGGGTGCGGGGCGGGGGGGGTGCGTGGAGGGGGTGGATGGGTGCGGGGAGAAAATTGAACTTTCCAAGATCAGTACTTAACATAAAAATTTCATCACAATCTTTATCATCTTGCAGTGGTTGCAGAAAAGGCCTAGGCTCCCTCCACCTTTAACTTCCTAAAGTCGCCTATTTTACCTTCAAATCTGATGAAGTGTCAAAGTCATTTACCAGTAATGAGTTCTGCTGCAAATTTTATTTTGCTTGGAATTTAATTAATGGGCCAAAGACTTTCCATTGTGATTTGAGCAAATGAATAATAAATCAAGAAAGGAGATTTGTCAGGGAAGGAACATCTGTTTCTTACAAGCGTTACAACATGACTACAGCTTGGCTGTGCATTACCAGCACAAAGACAGTAGGAGTCCTCTCCGGTGAAGCTCTCTTCATTTATTGCTCCACTGAAGGTGAACAGAGAGAACTCTAATGGGCCTCTGGTGTTAATAAAAGCTTTGCGCTTCTCCAGTTTGCCTGGAGCCCCTTCCTGTAGGGTGCTACTGTCCTTAGTACATGGTTTGTTGAGCTACGTCAGGATTCTGCAGTGTCAGTACTTTATTGGATGATTAATAAGGGAAAGACAAATTCATAAGCAGAAACAATATGAAATTACCATCATATTAGTGTTCGCTGTCATGCTTTTTATTTTGGGGGGGGAGGTTTGTAAATGAGATCGTGATTGAAGTTAAGTACTTTGACTTGCACTGTCAAAAAGCAAAAATAGGTCACCCGACCTGTTGGGCTTTGTCTAGTTAACCAATAACAGACTATCTAGAGTAGTGTGACTTTTGTAATAGTGCCAAAGCGTCCTGTCAATGGTTCAAAAGAGGAGAAGAATTAGTCTCATCCACCAAGGTCTGCACTTGTGGGGGAGAAAAGAGACGCGATAGTGCTTTCTCTGCTATTTATTGCTGGAACACACTTTGCTCCTATACACAACGGAGGCTTAAGTGCCCACTAGGTAGGAATAAATCGCTTACGAAAATTTGCACTGCAGGGCTCCTGATGACCCTTGTGTAATGTTTATAATGTATGTGGAACAGTAATGGGCGCTAATGTCATGCAGAAATAACACCGGGATCCTACGCCTTACCCTTTATAAAAAACCTCTTCTGAAGGCTGGGAAGATGATAAGAAGAATTTCAAATTTTATTATTTTTTTATACGTCTCTGGAATACACCTCTGAGGAATGTTTTCCTGATGGACTGAGCATTTCCCATCAATGGAATAATGTGCGGCCCCCTAAACAATTCTTTCCAGCATCCTGCACAACGTTGCTTTGTTTGATATGGCATCTTTCATGCAGTTTGTGTCTGAAATAGCTCTGTAGAGTGGAAGTAAGATATATATATATATATATATATATATATATATATATATATATATATATCAGCTGTGGGAGAGAAGACAACATGAAGACAGAAAAAGGGATTATTTTGGACTGGATATACAGAGTCACTAAGACATGCTGGGCTCCCATTTTTCAATGTTTGGGAATCAAGAAAATAAATCTACCCTTAAAGTTAGCATGCTGAAAATCCTACTAATAGTTTCCTTCACTCATTCCTTTTAAACATAACAAAAGTAAATTCTTGATTCACTCTAGGAAAAGGTTGTCAGAGAAAAATACAGGATACTCAGTTAAATGTGAATTTCAGATAAACCAGCTGATTTTTTTTGGGTTTTAGTAGAAGTATGCCCCGTGAAATGCACGAAATGCATGGGCATACTTATGCTAAAAAATTATTCATGGTTTATTATTATTCATTATTTATTATTTATCTGAGATTGAGATCTAACCAGACATCCTGTAATTTATTTGCTAAAGCCAGCCTCGTTACTCCAGGGAAACTTTCATATTACAAACACTAAAATTTCAAGTGGCCAACACATTCTCTTTTGACGGCAAGGACTTTAAATGTACTTGCAAAGGTAAGAAAAGAAATAGATATAGCCTGCTTTTACAATTAACATGAAATAGTTATTAAATTATGAAAAGTAATGCTTGGTATTTAAAGTGAACAAATAAGTTGGGCAGTTTAATGTGCTAAACTCTGAAATTTAAGGGTATAAGCATAATATCATATATGCCCACATATAATGTGAACTGAAATATAAGGCAAGATTCATTTATCCCATAATTAAGATTTTAAAAGTAATTATCGAACTATAATGAATAATTTTAAGATATATTTGAAATAGTCAAATGTCTACTTGTATCATTTACTTTAGAGATTTATATATACACAGCATAAACATATGCTATTTATTTTGAATGTGCTTTTGTAAAATTTGTCTGTTCTCGCACTTTTCAGCAATCTTATTCAAATTCTTCCCTCCTATCTTTGACATCAATACCTTGATCAGCACTTAGCAGCATTGGTCATGAAAGAGTTTGCCAGTGGCTTTTTTTTTTTTTTTTTTTTTGCATTTTCTTCTAAGCTGTTTGAGATATAATACCTTTATATTTATATACATTAGTGCTACTAAAAATATTATCCCAAGCCATGATGACCATTCATATTACATTTGGATAGCTTATGGTTTTCCACTGATTCTGCAAGTGTACATTTGTGCTCTTCACAGCATGGTACTGTTTCAAACTGACCTTTAAAAGATTGAATATAATGGCGGACAGTACTGGTAATTGTGGTATGGACTCTGAATAATTACTAACCTGTGTTATAGATTCGTCTTACACTGTTTTCATCAAAGACACTAATTGAAATCATTTAGAGTTGTTTATTTCCTTTCCTAAACAATATGTTGCTGTTTGAAAGGATGTAGTTGAGAGTAAACCCCTTGGATATAAGAAAGTATTTATGGCTTTGAATATAAGGTGACTCTTCCTGAGGAAAAATTTTTGTAAAATGTTTTGTAATTGAGCATGTAACAGAACTATGCCTATCACAAAAGCTTGCAGGTAGATTTTTACAATTGGAAGGTGTCAAGGTCATTTCTGGAGCTAAGTGACAGTCCTTTTAAGCCCCATAGATATGTCTATGCCCATTTTTCTTCTGAGTCACAGGAAACAAGAAAGACCTTCACATTTGGATATATATGCAGTGGGACCTCAGAAATTGGGAATCCACCCAGGCATGGTCAGGAACAAAACAATTAATCAAGGTAAAGGGAACAGAGTTATTAGCATATTATACTTCTATGATTCCATCGTTCTTAATTGTCTAGGTAAATTATATGTTAAAGTGAGGGTAAGAGTTCTTTTATTTTATGTTTGAACATTTGATATTAATTAAATGACCAAGCTCATGTGGTATATTAGTCACCTAATTCTAGACATTAATCCTTGGTTTAATATAGTTAAATTGTGTGTGTCTGCGTACCATGGGCATGTAGACACATGTATATAATATGTAGTTATACAAATATACAAAACACAGAACTGGGAAACTACTTCAGGTATGGCTTTTTTTAAAAGCATAAAGAAAATTCACTTCTCAAAGTTAAAACTGGGTTTTATTTAGTTTTTACATTCCTAAGGCCAAAAATGCATCTATTGGACTAGTTTTTGAAAGCAATTCAAGACTTCCTTTTTACTGGCCAAGAAATCAACAACTAACAGGGCTATACAATGTGGAATTGTAGAACCCAGTGGAATGCTCTACAGAAAGCAGATTCACCAAAATGTCCATTCATTCATGTTGAATGAATTAACAGATAAGTAATATACAGACTGAAATGATTTCTTGCTTAAGTGAGTGCTCCCCCACCCCCCCAAAAAAAGATTATGCAGAAAGAAGGTAGGGCAGCACCTTTGTCTCAATATTTTCACAGGGGCCTCAACATTGATCAGTTCCCCTCAGGCATTCTTACCTGGTTTTCTATCTTGGCTCCTGTAAGCCTAGCCAGAGTTTTTTACCTTTGAAAATGGAGGACTTAAATACCATAATTGATGATGTCATTTTCAGTGTGATGCCACTGAAACAGTTCACTCATAAAACGCCTCATTTCTACTTAGTCTTTGACACATGATGGTCCCCCAGGGGCACATATCAGAATACCCCGAGGGACTTTTCCCAGCCCCCTCCCTCCATCCGGAGCCGAACAGGCCCCCTCTCCCCTCGAGAATTGCTCTAACTGATGGGGTGTGTTGTAACCCTCAGGTGTGCTGGGGTAGAAAATAATTTGAAAACAACCCATCACATGAAAAGCCAAACATCTGGCCAATTATTAGCTATTTTCCATTATGCTGATGTAGATGTCTTATGATTAAACCTTCAGATAACAGAATTTTCTTCTTAATCTAGTACTTGCCATCATATAAATGCTGCTTTCGACTCAATGGATTTTGCATAAAAACATATTTTTTTTCCCCTACAGATATGCTGTAATGTTCACAGCCTAGCAATCTTTTTTTCTTTTTTTTTTCTGGAACCATTCAAAACATGGTGCTCATTGAAATTACTTCTTATGTTCTGATAACTTTTTTTTATGAACCTCTAACAATTATGAAGAAATTTCTATTCATAAAACCGAGAGCCTTAACATAAGAAGAAGTAATTTGCACTGTAATTTGCCAATCAAAATTCCATTGCCTCACTCTTTCTAGTTATCTGGGCAGAATTATAGCCACCTCTCAGACTTAACATTGGTAAGATCCGCCAATTTTCTGGGCTTTGACCATAAGCATTCGAAGATTTCATTCTAATTAGTAGATTCCAAAAGCACCTACTACTCTCATCCTTGTCCAAACAGGAATTGCCATGGATTGGCCCTGTTCTCAACAGAGTAAATACTGCCCCTGGCTAAGAGATGCTTTCCACAGTGCAATGCAGTGGTATTCAGCACCTCTCTGTAAAACCAAAGTGGTTAACTTAAGCTTGTTAGATAACTAGTTTTGATTTCATTATAGTTTCAGATCAATTTGTCTGAATTCAATATAAAGCATATATTACATTGTTCTGTTTTAATTCAACAAGATACCTTTAGTTTTTGAAGAGGGGGCTGGGAATGAGGCCTTATGAAAGCGGTTTTCTAGGTATGATGCCAAAATTTGGTCTGATGGAATATTTTAGCTGTCGATTAAGCCATTTTTGTTAAGAGCCACCTTTAGTGAGACACATACTATTTGGGCAGAGAAACAACACCCTTTTGTCTGACAGGAGACTCTAAGCAGAGTGCCATGTTTAGAGGCTACTAAGATTTGTCCAACCAGTCAGGTAAATCTCTTATTCCAGAACATACCTTCTGTGGGAGGGAGAAGTTTTCACATAATGACTAGGACACTCTCGTTGCAGGAGTGGCGAGGCGGGGGTAAGGAAGTAGGTGGACTTAATATTTGTGGGTGGATATAGAAATCCTTTCTTACCTTCCCCGATTAGCAAGAGTTACTACATTCCAGCCACAAAATCTACCTCATAGATATTTTTCTTGCTGTCCCTTTGCCTATGAGAAACTTTCTGCACTGTCTCTTCCTAAAACTTCTTTGGTTGGTTTCCTATTTTTCAGCTCTTAGTTTGTATGTTCTAACTGAGAGGGCTTTGCTCCCAAATGGATTCAGTTTGTCCCTAATCAACTGTCCCTCACTCATTTTTACTATCACTGCAATCTGATAGCTTCCTTCATAATACCTGTCACTTAAATATCTTCTATTCCAGATATTCCCTTCTACTCTCTGTACTTGAAATACTGATGCCAGGCGTATTTCAGAATTTCAATATTTTTTTCCTTACAAAGGTGATATGATACATAAACTGTATTTTAAAGAGTGTGGGACAGCACCTTATAATCAAGAACATTAATATTTCTGTAGTGAAAGACATGAATATTCTTACCAAGTGGGGTGGATAAATAAATAGATGAAAAAATGAAACAGCTTTATGTCAATAGAGATCAGGTCTCACTGCTAACAAGCTTACGAAAATACTTTCTGTTTTCAGAGAAAATGCTTTCTGTTTTGATATTCCTAGACACCAATATATTTGGCAAAGAATTATAGACTTCTATATATTTATGTTTCCTCGTGGTCTGTCATCACACTAGCCTTCAACTTCCACCAGGGCAGGAACAGGTCTGTTTTCACCTCTGTACCCTAGGGTCTAACACTTAACAGAGTTTTGAATGATATTTATTAAATGAATGAATGAATGAATAAACCTACATGATATTTTTCCTGAAAGAGTCTCTACTTGTCTTTTGTTCTCCCATAAAATACTGCAGTAGTAACTAAAAGACACCCATTGGAGTGCTATGGAAGGCTTCCCATTTATTTGTTGTTGTTTGTTCCAAGGGCAGGAATTTGTGACAGTAGAAACCAACGAATTTATCTGCATTTTGGCAGTTGGAGGTGTTATTAACCATCCTTGTCTTTCATGTCCAATTATGAACAGCATTCAAAATTATAACATGGAGGGGAAATATCATCAAAGAAAAGCCAAGTAGCATTTTCTCTAATGTTATTCTTTTAAAATTAGTGGTCCTCGAACAATATAAAGGATATTTTTCTTTTCTTTTCTTTTTTTTAATTTTTTATGATAGTCACAGAGAGGGAGAGAGAGAGGCAGAGACACAGGCAGAGGGAGAAGCAGGCTCCATGCACCGGAGCCCGACGTGGGATTTGATCCCGGGTCCCCAGGATCGCGCCCTGGGCCAAAGGCAGGCGCCAAACCACTGCGCCACCCAGGGATCCCTCTTTTCTTTTTTTAAGGATTTTTTTTTTTATTTATTCATGAGAGACACAGAGAGTGAAAGAGAGAGAGGGAGAGAGAGGCAGAGGGAGAAGCAGGTGCCACACAGGGAGCCCAATGTGGGGCTCGATTTTGGGACTCCAGGATAACGCCCTGGGCTGAAGGCAGGTGCTAACCACTGAACCACATCCCCTCTTTTCTTTTTTTAAAAGATATTATTTATTCATGAGAGACACAGAGAGAGGCAGAGACACAGGCAGAGGGAGATGCAGGCTCCCTGCAAGAAGCCTGATGTGGGACTTGATCCCCAGACTCTGGGATCACGCCCTGAGCTTAAGGCAGACATTCAACCACTGAGCCACCCAGGAGTCCCAAGAATATTTTTCAAAATGTTTATTTGTAAGTCACTTTTCTGAAATATAGAAATATTTTTCCAAGGAAGAAAAATAGAGTGGTTGAGAGGGAAGGAAGAGAGAACATAAGAAAAAGTAAATATGTCAGAATGTTAACATCGGTGAATCTAGGTGAAAGTTGGGTACATGGAACTCTATTGTGTTACTTATTCTTTTAACTTTTCTGTAAGTTTGAAAGTTCTCAAAATAAAAAGTCAAGGATCATTCATAATAGAAGGGAAAAAAGTCATAAAATAATTAGGAATAAATTTAACCAAAGCAGTGTAAGAATTATAAACTGCAAAATACTGTTGGAGAAAATTAAAGATGTAGGTAAATAGAATAGTATGTGTCCTAGATTAGAAGACAATATTGTTAAGATTATAGTACTACCTAATTGATCTGCTGATACGATACAATGCCTATGAAAATTTCGCCTATATTACAGAAATAGGCAAACTGATTCTGAAATAAAATAATGCAAAGGTCCAGAGCAGGCAAACAATGTTTAAAAAGAAGAACATAGTTGGAGACATAACCACTTCTCTATTTCAAAAGTTACTACAATGCTCTGGTGATCAAGAGAGCGCGATACCGACACAACAATAGGCATATATATCTACAGAAGAGAACTGAAGACCAGAAAGGAACTACACATCTATAGTCAATTGATTTTTCACAAGAGGCCGAGACCTTTTAGTGGAAAGACATTTGTTTTTTTCACCAAATGGGACAACTGGATGGCCACTTGTAAAAGAATGAATTAGAATCCCTCCTTTATATAATATGGAAAAAATAATGCAAAATGAATCAAAGACCTAAATGAAAGAGCAAAATTATAAAACTCAGAAGAAATTATAAGCATAAATCTTTGTGAGTTTGGGTTAGACAACAGTTTCTTAGCTATGACACTGAAAGCACAAGCAACCAAAGAAGTATGTAAATGTGACTTCTGTAAAATTTTAAAAAAAAAGTCTGTCCATAAAAAAACAATGTTAAGATAGTGAAAAGGCAATCCACATAATAAGAGAAAATGTTTGTAAATCATATATTGATAAAATTCTGGTATCCAGAATATATAAAGAATTCTTACGACTCAACAACAAAAAAGAGAAATACCCAATTAAAAAAATGAATGATAAACTTGAATATATTTCTTCAAATAAGATATAGGCACATAAAAGGTCAATAGGCACATAAAAGGATGCTCACATCATTACTTATTAGGGAAATGCAAATCAAAACCACAGTGAGATTGCACTTCTCATTCACCAGGCGGCTATACTCAAAACAACAATGGTAACAGCAACCAAAATAAATCAAAAGGAAACTTTTATCAAACGCTATAGTGCAGTTGCTGTGGAAAATAGGTTGGCAGTTCCTTGAAAGTTCAAACATAGATTTACTGTAGGATAGCAATTCTACTGCTAGATATATGGACAAGAGAGCTTGAAAACATACGTGCACGCGAAAACATGTATAAATGTTGATCAAAGCATTATTCAAAACTGGCTGCAAGGGGAAACATCCAGTTGTTCTTTAACTGGTGAATGGAAAAACCCAACTGGTATAGGATGGAATAATATTCAGCAAAAAGAAAGACTAAAGTACACATATTACAATAGGATGGATCTTGAAAACATTATCTAAGTGGAAGAAGCTAGATCCGAAAAGTGACTTATTGTATGATTTCATTTATATGAAGTGTCCTAAATAGGCAAATCCATAGAGATAAGAAGCAGATTAGTGGTTTCCAGACGGTGAGGCTGAAATAGAAAGTGACTGCTAGCAACTACAGGGTTTTTGTGGGGTCATGAAAATGTTCTGGAATTAGATTTAGACAGTGATGGTTGCACAACCTTAAAAGGATACTAAGAAACATTAAACTGTCTAAAGTAGTGATTTCCATGGTATATGAATTATATCCTAATTGTTTAAAAAGTTGGGGGTGGAAAAGATTTCTGAGGTCATAGTCTCTTCAGTCAAGGAACAAGTAGCTTTATTGTAAGCAGATTGAAAGGTAGGATGTGATAAGAGGGGAGATATGTATAAGAAAAGCATCAATGGGGCAGCTGGGTGGCTCAGTTGTTAAGCGTCCCCCTCTTAGTTTGGGTTCAGGTCTTGATCTCAGGGTCATGGGAACAAGCCCGCTGTAGGGCTCTGCACTCAGCACGGAGTTTGCTTGAGTTTCTCTCCCTCTTCCCTTCCTCCCCCAAATAAATAAATACACTTTTTAAAAAATTAAGGAAATAAAAGCATCTATGAAGCACAAAATATGGGTAGAATGAAAGTTTTCCTCAAGAGCAGTTAAAAGCAAAAATGAAACTGGAAAATTTAGGAGTGAAGGTCTAAATCTTAAAAAATAATATAAAATGCAGAGGACAATGACCAATAGAAAAGAAATGAGAATACAGCAATCACAGAGAATAAAAAATGAATACTCATCTTAAGAACTATAAATATGCATCTTCTTAGGACTTAGGGCCCTGTACTTTTCTTTAATTGTTATAACTCTTTCTGGCTCACTGCCATATCCACCCTACCTACCGATTTCCAACAGTGTTTGGCACATAGTAGGTAATCAATAAGTATTTGTAAAATGAGCTGAATGAATTAATTATATTCCAGAGGAACAACCCAGAACAAAAGGACAGCATCAATCATGGTTTTAACCAAAAACAATTCCAAGCTCAATAAATACCAATCTAGAATTTGAAGAGATTTCTAAAATCTAGACCAATTTGATTAAAAGAGACCCTAAAATCAGAAAGGAGTTAAAAATAAATAAAAATAATGACAATGATTTTATAGTTATTTACAGCATTCGGACTTCTCTTTCACTACGCTAGATGCCAAAAGATGATGGAAAAATGTTAGCAGACTTTTAAGGGAAACAGATCGTGACCTAGGAATTAAATACCAATGCAAGTTATCACTTATGTGCTAAGTCAGAATAAGGAGGCTTTCAGGTAAAAAAGACTCAAAAATATATCACTTTTGTACCCTGCCTGGAAAGAAATACCATAAAGATAAACTCTGGTAAAATGAAAAATGAATTAAAACATAGGAATGGTATAAAGGGATGGTAATAAACATGGAAATAAGTTTTAAAACTAATGGATTATTACAATAAATTATAAGTCCATTTAATAAGTTTAATACAATTCTCCACAAATAGTTATTGGAAAAGAAGATAAGAGTCTACAGTATTTTTGAATCCTTTTCATGTTACGGGTGATGTAGAAAGTTAGGATATTTTTACAAGACACTGGCATAAGGGGCTGAGGTTACTGGCAACTTATGTTCTACCAGATAGTCCTGTTAGCAGAGGGAGCCAATATCTGGGCACACCTAGTGTGCCCCATTGTACCTAGACTTAGATTTTGCTATTTTTGAGATGGAAAACCAATGGGAGATCTTAATAAGAAGTAAATGGTAGGGAAAAAAAAACAAACCAAACAAATCTCAGTGTAAACTACAATTTCAATTGGGCTAAAATATAGTTTGCAAAATTGGTATATAATTCATTCACACAAATATTACTATATTATCTGAGAGATACTAGTAGGGGAGTTTGATTTTTTTCCTTTCTACTTTTTCTTACTTTCCAAATATTCTACAATATAGTTTGTTTTTCATAATCTCCAAAATCTAAAGATAGTATAAAAACCCCAATAAGTTTTTTTTTTTTTTAATGTTTTCTCGGGCAGCCTGGGTGGCTCAGTGGTTTAGTGCCGCCTTTAGCCCAGGGCCTGATCCTGGAGACCCAGGATCAAGTCCCATGTCAGGCTCCCTGCATGGAGCCTGCTTCTCCCTCTGCCTGCGTCTCTGCCTCTCTCTCTCTGTGTGTGTGTTTCTCATTAATAAATAAATAAAATCTTTAAAATAAAATGTTTTCTCTTAGTGCAGGAATCAGCAGATTAATGAAACAAAGTAGTTCTGCCTCAAACAGATTCATATATACATACATAAGCTATGCATGTATATAATATGCATATTATATATAATAAATTATTTTTGTTTATATATTCATTATATATGTAAATTAAAAAACAGAATTCTAATATGTAACTATGTTGGTGAACCTGGTTTGCTCTGTAGTCTATCCATTTACTTACCAAGGGATGGTATAATGGTACTTTATTCAAAATATTGCTACTCATAAAATTTCTAAAGATAACTTACTTTTACTTTAAGCATCTCAATAATTACTTTTTATATTTTATTTATTTATTTAAGAGAAAGATAGGAAAGAGAAAGAGTGCACAGAGAGAGAGGGAGAAGCAGACTCCCCGCTGAGCAGAGAGCCTGATATAGGGCTAGATCCCAGGACCCTAAGATCATGACCTGAGCTGAAGGCAGGTGCTTAACCAACAAAGCCACCCAGGTACCCCTCAATAATTTTTGCCATTCATTTTTCTTAATTCCATCTGAAAGTTTTCTACTGCCCATTTCCCCTACTTCCTGTGCAGTTTGCCCTGGGACTAGACAATTTAATGTTAACTCCTTAGCTGCTCATTTAATTCTTTACCTTAGAAGAGGCATTGTCTGTTTCCCATTGATCCCAGTGCATGTACCTCTGCCCCATTCTGCCCTAATTTACTATTTACTTTGCTCAACATTGATTTGCATTATTCTCTAAGCTAATGAGAAAAAGCAGTTCTGTAGCTCTGAGCCATTTATAAATCGAATCTCTGGCTGTCCTAATCACAGAGCTGTTTTGTTTTGTTTTGTTTTTTTATCATCCTACTTGTTTCCTACCCATTCTTCAGTACTTGGGGTAAGCAAACAGCTGCCATTACAGGTAAGCCCTGAAATCTTGGTGGTTGCATGTACTCAAAGTGGATTTTCCATTCCTCTTATGGCCTAAGACTGATCTTCTTCATCTCTGAGTTACTGCACTTGAAACCGGTAGGCCCAGGTTTACTGAGGAAAGGAAAGAAAGAAGGGAGATATTTTAGGGCGAGGCCTGGAAGTGACTTTCATCATTTCTGTCCATATTTCATTCACTAGAATTTAGCCAGCCACAGCCTCATTGCACAGGAAACTGGAAGCTGATGTGGCAACACGTGATATTGCTTTGGCCACATTCTCTGAGATGCGTACAGGGTGTCTCTTCACCAGGCCTGGGTTTCTTGAGAAACTGTCTCAACACGGTTTTCCTTTCAGTTTAACAAAATATTAAACATGTGTCAAATGTTCTCCATCATCAGTGTTACAGACCAACCGGAGTATGCTGAAATGTGTGCTGTGGTTGCAAACAGTATCTGGATTTTTAGACTCCAATATGATGAACAGTAGGGAGACCGAGAGCAGTTTCTGTGCTTTTGCAAACCAATATAATTACTAGTGCTTTGAAATTTATTGATCCAGGGGCACCAGGTTGGTGGTAGAGCATGCTACTCTTAGTGTTGTGAGTTCAAGTCCCAAGTTGGGTGCAGAGATTACTTAAAAGTAAAAATTAAAAAAAAATATATCTTTTGAAAGAATCAAATTTATTGACCCATACCCTGGTGAATATCTTCACTTCTTATGTTAAATTTTCTAACCCCAAAAATGAGAAGGCCACAGACCTTCCAATCACTGGCTTCACCAGAGTTTGGCAGACATCAGGCCCCAACAGTTGTAGATTAAATAAATTGATGATCATCTACTTTGGGAAGATAGCAGTTGAGAAAATTGAGAAGGAGAGAGTCTCTGGTTCTTGGTGTCTTTAATTCTGCTCATTCCCTTGTACATTGGGGTAAAACATAAGCAACTCTTTCTTCTTTTCTCCTGTTTTTTTTCCCTAGGGTCCAAGAATAGGTATGACAGGATAAAAGGCAGTGCTGGGAGCTAGACAGTGCAGGGAATAAAGGAGGTTATGCACATCCACATGACTCAAATGATAAACTGTAAACTCAAAACTGGGACTTATGCAATTTTTGATGTCTTGTGAGAAATCGAAGCAACGTCATCTAACATTTGTAGTTCCAGAGATGGTGGAAGCATTGCCCTTATGTTTTTAGTTGACGCCAGGTTGGCTATGTTCAAATTCTGTAGAAGTGAGACAATTTTTTTTCCTTTTTAAGCATCCTGTAGAAATAAGAAAATAATTTATCAATAATAGCAGTAGGGAACGACCGATTCAAATTTTCAGTGTCTTCTCACGGCAACCTACATAATTGCAAATAAACATTTCACGTATACGCAAACTGGATGCAGTTAACATTTCATTGGTAAACCCAAATCTTCCCAGTGAAAGCTTTCATAAAAAACATCAAAACCACTCTGTTCCATTCTGGGTTTCCAGCCAAAATTAATTAGGGCCTAATCAAGAGAAGCACTCACCTTGACTTTCAATGAGCCATAGATAAATAATGAACTAAGTTTTGGTTGACAATGAAAGGGAAGAAGGTGCCAGGCTTAATACTTGGTTTGGAGATAGTCACCGAGGGCCATTCTCTATATTTTTCCTCTTAATCTCTTTCTATCAAGCCTCATCATAGCCCTCTGATATGTCAAGAGAGAACATGAACCAAGAATCCAACTAGGTTTAGACAAAGGAAGTCTGGGGATATTTTCTGTCTTTGAGAACCATGCTGTATAAGACAAAGGATCTCTTCTGAAAAACCATCTCCAGGGACCACTGTGAGAAAGGAGCAAGGACAGGATGAGCCCTGGGCCTGAACATTTTTGCATTGAAATATTGATCACAGTTTTTCCTCTGAACTCAGGAAGGCACCTGAATACCTGAAGAAGCCAATTCTCATCTCCCTATTATATACATCTTATACATTTTGTGCAGTGGACTTTGATTTGAGCTCAAAACAACTCTTGTTGATCAACTTTTAGTAATAATGCAGAGCATGTATTTATTTTTAATGCAATTACTATCCTTTACAAACCCGAGTTAAAACTTCCTTGTTTGGTCGAGAACTTACACAGTCGGCAAGAAACATTGATTCTACAGGTCAAGACCACAGGAGACAGACACCCTGGATCCGGGTGAGGAGTTTGTGGGTTTGGAGTTATTATTTCTCTTTCAACCATGTCCTATTCGAGAGAGGATAATAGCGCCCGACAGATCTTTTGTTTAGTGCTTCTTATATATAGTAAAATACTGTAATTTAACAGCTTGCTGGGGGAACAAGAATTTGTTCCAGTTCCTGATTTAAATGTTTATGCTAATTGCTATTTATTGGCCCAGATGCAAATGATAGGTTGGCCAAAGTGAAATTTTATGACGAGCAAACTCCCCCCTTTTGTGCAAATTGAAAAAGTGAAACAAGAGGAGGATGAAATGAGCCGAAGATGGTCTTAATGGCTGCTTTTTAATGGGGAAGATAAAATTAAGACTGATTTACGTGGCCAACTCCCCTGTTTTCTCTTATCAGCTCATTTGGCAGGAAAAATGGAAAAGTAATTGTTCCTCTTTCAATGTGGGCCTCAAACCATTATTTATTGGCTGAAATTAATCGCTGTTTATCCTTCATTCACGTGGAAACCGCTCTATCAGCATTATGAACCCCAGCAACTCAACTAGTCCCTTGCAATTTAGTCGACAGCAAGCTCGGATCCTGATGAGGCGTGCCTTAATTTTCTGGGCTGTGGGAGTTAATGAAGACTCCTTTCTGAGGTGGACATATTTGTATTTCTACAACATTAATAACAAAGACCCACACTTTCTCTTTGGCAGCAAATAAACTTTTTCAAAAAAAAAAAAAAAGAGGAGGAGGAAAAATTATTGAAAGGACGGTGCTTGGGAGAAAAACCTGAAATAGAATCATGAAGCCTATTTGTTTTTACTTTAATCATAACTAGAACATGAAGCGATGTATAGATGTTTGGGGGACAGTACGTGGACCCAAGCACTCCCGGGAAGATGCTGCAAATTGGTAAAGATGAGATGAAAATAGTGCAAAAACCGTACATTCAAGAAGAATAACTTCTTGGTTCTTTTTCGCTTCCACTTTGCCTCTTCTCCACATTGCTTGATGCATGTAATTGACAGCCTGTGGTTTTTCTGGGGCAGAGATTCCTGGATCGCCTCCTGTTCTTCCTCAGGGAACCATCTGGAACTGACAGTCTGTCCTCCAGACTCATATCTTCCTCTTTCCAATCAAGCAGTCAATCATCAAGCGTTTGTGTGCACCTTATGTGCCCAACAGGCCTCCTCTGCCATGAGAGAGACACACAGAGCCAGAGTGCCCTCCACGTCAACGAGAAGCACAGTTAAGTGTCAAGAATCAGATTCAATCTATAGAAACCATTTGATAGGGGGTAGGGGGAGAGGTTGTAATTGCAGTTTTTTCAGAGACACGTGGGGTCTATCTGTGCGTTCTTTTGGATTCCATCTCTAGCATTTTCCTGCCAAGATCAATCTTCCCACCCTTGCCTGACTGATTATAATTCTAAGGTTTTTGATCTAGGAGAATCTGTGAGTAAATATTTTCATGAATTTCCACAGTCAAGATTTGAATTACCTTGCCATGTAATAGTTTAACAGATGCCGTGGATACAGATTCTCACTTAAAATTTTTATTTGGCAAAAAAAAAAAAAAAAGAAAGAAAAAAAAATTTTATTTGGCTTTTAGGGTTTTTTTTTTTTTTTAATGAAAACCAAATAGCACATTCCCTTTAAATTTTTAATGATTTCTTTAGGTAATTATATATATATATATATATATATATATATATATATACACACACACACATACATATACATATATATATATCTTTATATATATATAATTACCTAAAGAAATCATTAATACATATATATGTATATATATATAAAGAGTTATATATATGCAATTTTGTATTCTATTTTTCAGAATAGAAAAATATTCTATTTTTCAGGTTGTTTATTCATTCTTTCATTCAACAAGTATTTAATGAGCACATACTATGTGTCAGACACTATTTAAGCGCTCAGGGATAAGACAGTGAACCACAGGGAAACAAGACCTGCGGAGCCTCCATTTCTAGTGGACTCTTCATATTAGAAAAATATCTTGTGTCTTTAAATTCTCCATATTCATAATTATAAATAGCCCCTGCTGGTCCATTTATACAGCATAGTTTACTCATTTACTCAGTAGCAAATCACTAATTTACTATGATAAATAATTCAGTGATGAACATCTTTATGCATTTTTCTTTTTTTCATTTCTGATTATTTCCTTAGGTAGGATGTTGAGATTTACTGTGGTCTGATTTCAGGTTCTCAGCCTAACCACACACCAGAAGCCCTCCATTCCAGACTTATTGAATCAGCATGTCCAGAATAGGTTCCAGGTATGTATATTTCTGATTGTCGGCCGAAGTTTAGAATAGTATCTTATCATGATCATGCAATGTCACTTCAATTTGTTTTTAATTGCATACCAACTATATTTATGTTTTATATTACATATAATACTTATTATATGTATAATTTCAAATGCCTCTGGTTTTTAATTTTATTGTACTATAATAAAACCATGGTTGAACAGCTGTCCTGTTGGAATGGTTCCCATTGGTATGGTTCTTATTCTGCTAGAATTCATATTTTAAATCAAATGCTACCAGAAGAATAACATACACCTTACAAGTAAAAAGATAAAACAGAAAATAAAAGCCCGTGTTTATCTCAATAGTTCCTAAACTTCCCTAAAAAGAATTTTCTCAGCTTATATTGCAATATTGATTTCAGAATCTATATTATGAATTTTTATATACTGGTTCTGTCTTTCAACTATTTCTTTAGACTGTTCATTAACACTAAGGTGTGTTAAAAAATAAAAACATCAATCTTACTAATACACAGGATGTTAAAAAAAACAAAATCCTATTTCTAAAGAAGATTCCTTCTAATTGGTGAAAAAGATAATCCATTAGATTATTTGGACTTAGGTTGGGGTGATAATACATTTCTGAGTGTGGAAAAGTAGAGAAGTATTCGGCTAGTGAGAGATTTGGAATGTGGTATCTCAGAATTCTTTCTTTTAAAAAAATTGTACTCTGGTCTGATTTTTTAAAAAATTGAGGTATCTTATAGTAAAAGAGAAAGAGATAAAATAATCATTTAGATCAGACATTTTAAAGTACGAATATAATAATAATAATAATAATAATAATAATAATGAAACCAACTTGGAGATCGATGCAGCAACCTGACACTAAATTCAGTTTTAAGCTTTCTGGAAGCCAAGATGAAAAAGGGAAAGTTATAGTTCTTTGTTGGTCCAATGATATACATAAGGTCATTCAGAAAAGCAATATTCCCTCTGGCCAGTTTTATGAGATACAGCCAAAAATCCTTTGAAATTAAAATAAATAATGTTTTCTGAGGATCAAAATGATTTTCAAAACCTTGAAGAATTTCTATCCCATTCTGCTTAATCACTTGTTTCCACTTCATAATTTGACATTTCTGGATTGACTTTTAAGTACTGCCATCAATGATAAGCAGAATGAGTGTTGATGGTGGCCCAACACTGCCTTCTGGGCACTGGAGCTTTTTCGTACAATCTGAAGAAACTCTCCAGAAGGCAGGTAGGTATGTTTAACTCACTTCAACTTTAATAGCTTTTTTTCTAATGATATCATTACATTCCACTAGACAAGGGTCAAGAATGAACTTTCTCAGTATTAAAACTTTTTAAAAATATTTTTATGTTTTAAATTATCAAAATTATGCAAAATGGTTCTTAGCCCTTTGAAATTATTCTCATTTGTTTTCATTGTCAAGAGACCACTTCAGTAATTTTTCATTCTTCTAGTTGATCCCTTCTAGTTATCTAGTTACAACCCCTTCTAGTTGATGTAACTGTACAAATTATTGAATATTATTTGATCTTGCTGATCAGAGTATCTTCTAGTAAAATTTTTGATAGCATATTTTGTGTTGAAAGAAATTCTTAAGCCCAAGATGGAGCTTGCTTCTGCCCAGGATCCCATGTCAGCAAACCAAAGACTTAAATAACTTTCATGTTCCTGTAAATGCTCCCTTTGATCAGAAAGGCAGTATATCCCATCAGCCAATCCGGAAAGACCAAGTCAACTCTCCGCTCCATACTTGTTCCTTCTCATCCCAAACAAGGTTGTCTGCAGGCCTAGCCAGATAAGTTCTGTTTTTCTCTCCCTTTTTCTTTAATTCTTTTTTTTTTTAATTTTTATTTATTTCTGATAGTCACACAGAGAGAGAGAGAGAGAGAGAGGCAGAGACACAGGCAGAGGGAGAAGGAGGCTCCATGCACCGGGAGCCCGACGTGGGATTCGATCCCGGGTCTCTAGGATCGCGCCTTGGGCCACAGGCAGGCGCCAAACCACTGTGCCACCCAGGGATCCCCTTTTTTCTTTAATTCTTTATCGTACAAAAACTTCCTAGCTTCTGCCTCATTTTTCAGTTTTCTGGACCTGGGAGAATGGAGACTGCCTGCTTCATGAAATGTTAAGTAGTATATTTGGATCACCTAAGTTGTTTCTTTAATAACGTTTTAGCACTTGGTATTATAGTTCTCAGAAGATAGGAATATTTGCCTTTTTAAAGGGAGAATTCATCTTTTGGAAATGATAGCAGTATTTACTTACCAGATATTATTATTATCAGATTATTAACCAGGTTATTATTAACAAATACATATGTATCACTTACTGTGCTCTGTGTTCTGGGCGCTTACATTGTTCTAATTGCTTTAAAAATAATCTCTTCAGGGGCGCCTGGGTGGCTCAGTCAGTTAAGCATTCGATTCTTGATTTCAGCCAGGTCATGATCTCAGGGTTGTGAGATTGAGCCCCATGGCTCACCTGTCCCGCTGGGTGGGGAGCCTGCTTAATATTCTCTCTCCCTCTCCCTCTGCCCCTCCTCCACTGGTACACATACTCTCTCTCTCTCTCTCTCAAATAAATAAATAAATAAATAAATAAATAAATAAAAATAAATAAATAAATAAATAATAACCTCTCTAGCATTTTCCTTCCATGTACTAGAAGCAAGCACATAATCACATAATCCCAAAGTGTGACATGGGATCATAACAATAAACATAAGGAAATATAACTATTCAAAGTCTTTTCTGATAGAGCAACCAGAAACCCAATAGAAAATCGTACTTTTCTTTGATTATCTAAAGTAGATTGCACCAGTCCTTTACCAAACTTTTGACCCTACCTACTGATGAAGATTCATTGCTTATTTTCAATCTCACTGCACAGCACAATGTCTGCTGTATTTTGAGGCTCAAAAATATTTGAATGAATTAATATGCAAATATTGAAGTGTGAAGCAACCAAGAACACAATCTTTCATATAGATCTGTGGAATGGAACTGAGAATATACAAATAAACTCTTAAATTTATATTCAGTTGATTTTCAACAAAGTGAAAACAACCCGATATCCATCAACTGGTGACTGGATAAACAAAATGTGGTCTCTCCAGGCAATGGAATATTATTTAGCAATGAAAAGGAATGAACTACTGATACATGTTGCAAGATGGATGAACCCAAAAAACATGCTAAGCAAAAAAAAGCCCAAGACAAAGACCACTAAATGTATGATTCCATCTATATGAAATGTCCCCCCCAAAAAGGCAACTCTAGCAGAAAGTAAATTAGCGATTGCTTGGGACTCAGAGTAGGAATGAGAATGGATGAAAATGGACATAGATAATCTCTTGGAAATAATAGACATGTTATAAATTGTACTGTGAAGACGGCTGCACAATTCTGTAAACTTACTAAAAATCATTTAGTTGTCCTTTGAGATGGGTGATTTATATTTAGTAAACTTATTCAAACAAGTAAGAGACTATATTCATAATGCACACTCAAGTTTCACACATTCCCTGTAATTCAGATTCTGTTCTCATTCCATTAATGCAGCCACTATTGTTGGTGATGCTTATCCATCATGATTTGAATTTCTGTCTACCCATTTGTTTCAGAAATAACTAGTGAGCATCTAATATCTATATACCAGGCCATGGTGAGCTGGATACGAGGTTTGCACCAATGAACCATACTTTTTAGGGAGCTTATATTCCAGCATGGAAAACAGGTCCCAAGTGAGCAGACACCGTGTCCCTGCTTATCTTGAAAGACAGGGTTCTGCTACGACCTTGCAATACATCCTCTGAATGTTCTCATCCCCTCTCTGGCTCATATTCTTTATCTGTGAAATGGGAGTTGTAATCTCTGATTTGCTTACCACATAGGGTTTTTGTTAGAGTCCAGTGAGAGGGGATGCCTGGGTGGCTCAGCAGTTGGGCATCTGCCTTTAGCTGGGGGCATAGTCCCTGGATCCTGGGATTGAGTCCCACCTCGGGCTCCCCACAGGGAGCCTACTTCTCCCTCTGCCTGTCTCTGCCTCTCTCTCTGTCTCTCATGATTAAATAAAATCTTTTTTAAAAATTGAAATTAAAAATAAATAAATAAATAAATAAATAAATAAATAAATAAATAAATATTCCAGTGAGAGGGATTTTGTGAAAATCCTAAAATTGTAAGATATATTACAAATTTCAGGTCAAAATAAGGTCTGCATGTGTTCAAACGTAATGTTTCAACAAATCTAGCTCCACTGACTGGGAAGAGTGATTTCCACCCAGCCCCCCAGGATGTGCTAATATTTCGTAATGGCACGAAAGATTGTATAACGGAATGTTTTATCGAAGCAGTCAAGGTTACCCTTCAAAGCAGTTATAGAATTATCTTCTCCTAACTAAATATAGTTAACCTTAACAAACAAAAGGACTTCCCGATGAGCCAAATGAAATGGCCTTTATATTTGAGGTAGTCACTTAGAAAATAATAAAGGAAGCAATTTGCTAAATTTGCAGTTTTTCCTTCGTAGAACTTGGAGTTTAAATTGCTTGCAGGGAAAGATCTTTTTATATGATACATATTTAGGGAAAGAAAAACATATTTAAAAAATAAAAGATAAATGTTTTATTGGTGAGGGGAGATTTGTATAGCTTCTGGTCTATCTCTGGGGTCTGCTTAATCTTTTGGAGTTTAAAAATGATTGTCCTGGACACACCTTTTCTCTCTCTTGATTCCTTTATTTAACCTTTGAATTTAGTAAAAAGTTGTCTCATTTTTATTACAGTTATAAAGATTAAAGCTGACCTTTACATTTTCCTTTTTTAAATTCAAAACTGTGGTCACTTTTCCTTTTTAATATGAGACAGGTATATAAAATTGATCCACTTACAAATGATGTAGGAATTCGAGAGTCTCATGGAGGTTAGTCTCTATTAATTAGTTATAAGGTGCATTAATTACACTCTAAATGATAATTAGCCTTTTCTCTGATCTATTGCTGGTTTTCTCATTGGTTTCACACTTTCTGTAAATGGAAATTGAAGCTTGAAACCTTTCTTTAAAAACTAACTGTATTAGTACAATTCCTTACCTTGCTCAGGAGTTTTGAAAGTGCTTGATGAGTTATGCAAATGTTTTATATAACTATAAGTTAATAACAGTATTATTATATATTCAGTTCTGTTGTTTGATGATTTCTCTCCAAACAGCTTCCTCACTGTGAAGCCCCTACCTTTGAATCTGTGGTCATTATTCCTCCTTTGTCTCCTAACTTCTTTTCCTTGAAATTATCTCCACCTTCTCTCTTGCCTTTCTAATAACCATCTTTGTCTAGACTCATTTCTGGTTTGAAAATGTGAGTGTCCTCCATATTCCATCCTTGGCTTTTCTCTGGGTTTTGTTGTTTCTTTTTCCCACCTATCTTTTCTCCTTCAGGGATATCTTTTATTTCCAGATAACATCTCCTGAATAATTTTATTTTATATGTAATCCATTCTCTTTATTTATCGGTTCACGAGGCTTTCTGGCATCACTGGTGTGTAGGTGGATCCCAAACCTATAGCCTACAATTCTGACTTCTCTTCAAACACTAATCTCATGCTTCCACCTGCTGCCCAGGAACACATTTGGGTATGTTCTGAGATGTTTGATCTAATATCACTTCCTCCCCAATCAAGGGCTTTCTTCTCATATTCTCACTTCTATTCTGCATCTTAATGTTGGTGCCCAAGAGTGAACTGGGCCTCCCTCCTTTCCTTCACACTTTATTTACAGTCCATCTCCCACTTCTGTGGATTCAGCTGATAAAATGCCACTTGCTGTATAGGCTAGAAAGACCTTATGTATCTTGAAAAACGTTATTAACATTTGCCTGGACTTCTCACCATCAGCTAATTGTCATCCCCTTTTATAAAATCCAAATTTCATAAACTGATATTCTAATCTCATTCATGAACGTGCTTCATTGAGCTTTCCATGCTTCTTTCCTATTATTTTTCTATGGTCCAGCCAAATGTCACTATGCACTTTAAAAATCATGTGTATCCCAAGGTCTACATTTCTTTGTTTACCCACTTTACCTGTATCTTTAGTGTGCTCACCACTCCTTTAATCTGTTGAAATACCATTCTTCAAGTTTCAACTCAAACTCCACCATCTCCATGAAGCGAATATTAGCTCCTCACATTCTGGATTCCTACAGAAATTTATATATTTCCAATGGCTTTCATTACACATAGTCTGAAAGGATGGCTATGTATGTACATCGTCTCCCTCATTGCCTTTGGGCTGAGTCTCTCACCAGCTGGCTCAGTGCTTTGCACACAATAGGCACACAGTACACTACCGTTGAGTGACCGAGACTCTTACCATGTAATTGGGTCTCGATGTTGTGATTACCTTAAGGTTCAGTCACCAGGCCAACTTCAGGGCACCAGCCCACTGGATTTCCTGATCATCCCTTCCTAAAGATGAAACACCAAGTACTCAAGAATAGTGCTTAACATTTTCCTACACCATGTACATTGCAGAGAGGAAAAAAAACAGCCCTCTAGGGAATTTTGAAATGTCCTTCAAGGATGTGAAATTAATATAGGTATCTCTAGGGTTTTTAAAATTGTCTTCTGATATATGAAAAATGCCCATGTGGATTAAAAATCCATCATTCAATGGGGACTAATGGGAGCAAGACCTGTGAAGGTAAAGCACCTCACAGAGCGCCATGTAAGGCTACAGGATCCTTCATGGCAAAATGCTACTCCACCTTAAGACCTGAAGCAAATAAACTTCAGCGAGAACACTTACAGAAAGACGTTCACCCATTATCTCTCCTCTGAACAAGGACAGGAAATATTTCAGGGTCTCTCTTTGGGTCCAGTGGTTTCATTTATCCTGAAGTGCTCATACATTTACTTGTTAAATATTGCTCCATTTTGGAATATTAAAAATAATATCATTTTTGGCACTTGCACCTATTATGGAGGAGATCAGGTGTTATTTAAAAACTGCAGCAAGAAGGTAGACATGATACAACCCTGAGTAATGGAAAATACCACATGGAAACAATAATTATGCTACAATCCGATTTATTATTAAGGAAAAACTAGCAATTTCTTAGGCAAAACTAAGGCAGTCGTTGGCTTCCAACTATGAAAATATGGAATATGTTCAAATAACTGGACTTGAAATATTTTGAGTGTTTAGGATTGAATCTTCAAGTTCCTAGTCTTGCTTGTATAAATCTAGATATGAGGGCATAGGTCATACCAACCTAGACTTTTGCGCATGAAACTTCAAGTTGGCTATCACCTCCAAGACTTCTTGCTAACTGCTTTAACTCCTACCCCAACCTGATTCCTAAGGTATAACACTGATAATAGAAAATTCTTTATCTTGCATGTTTATTGATAGAAAATGATTTCCCATATATGTAAGGCAATTTGGTAGTTCTAGAGTACATGACTTAAATATGTTTATTACAGAATTTTCTTTTTTTTTTTTAACAGTTTGTGATACGATTCATTCAATTAAAGGGTGCAATATAATGCATTTTAGTGTATTCATGGATATACGCAACCATCACCACAGTCTATTGTAAAGTATTTTCATCACTTCAAATAGAAACCTACACCCTTTGGCCATCATTCCTCCACTCACTTCTCTTATGTCTTCCACCGCCCTAAGCAACCACTGATTTACTGTCTGTCTCTATAAATTTACCGATTCTGGACTTTTATATGAATGAAATCATAGAAAATATGATCTTTTGTGACTAGCTTGTTTCATTTAGCATAGTGTTTTCAAGGTTCCTCCATGTTGTAGCATGTGTCAGTACATTCATTCCTTTCTGTGGCTTAGTAATATTCAGTTGTATGAATGGAATAGATTATTGATTTGTATGAATGGACATTTGGATTATTTCTACCTTTTGGCTATTATGAATAGTATCCACCTAAACAGTCATGTACAAGTTTTCGTGTGGCTGTTTTCCTTTCTCTTGTGTATATACCCGGGGTAGAATTATCAGCTCATCTGGTGACCCTGTGTTTAGTTATTTGAGGAATTACCAGACTGTTTTCCAAAGCAGCTGCACCATTTTACATTCGCTCAGTGATGTGTGAGGGTTATGGTTTCTGATCATTCTTTCTTTTCTTTTTAAGATTTTATTTATTTATTCATGAGATACAGAGGTAGAGGCAGAGAAGGAAGGAGGCTCTCCGAGCGGGGGGGGAGGGGGGGGCTGGGATCATAACCTGAGCTGAAGGCAGATGCCCAACCAACTGACCCACTCAGGTGCCCCTGCTCATTCTTACCAACACTTTTCATGGACTTTTTTTACTCTAGCCATCTCAGTGGGTGTTAAGTGATATTTCATTGTGATATTGTTTTGTAGTTTTCTGATGCATAATGGTGTTGAACTGTTTTTATTCATAACACTTGTGAAACCAAACATTTGAGGGTTTTTTCCTATACCAACCAATTCTCCAACTCTCCAGACACCAACTGCATTGACTACAAGTCAGTTCAGCTCTGACACTATCTACCTAGAGTTAGCACAGACCCCACATGATTAAAGTCTCAGTCCCATGAGACTGCTCCCACTTCAGACACCCAGTTGCAAGTCTCAGATTGTCACCCGTACCTCTGATCAACTGGCTATAAATCAGGGATTTCTAAAACTTCCTCTTCCATTTCAATAATTTTCTAGAAAGCACTCTACCTACTATTACCAGTTTATTATAAAGGATGTCATAAAGGATACAGCCAGATGAGGAGGTGCACAGGATGAGGTCTAGAATGGTCCCACTCACAGGAGTTTCTATCCTATGGATTAGAGATAGGATGGATGTGTTTATCAACAATAAAGCTCCTTGATACCTGTTGTTTAGGCTTTTTAGAGATTTCATCAGTTAGTATGAATAATTGTTAACTCTGTCTCCAGATTCTCACCTCTCCCTAGAGATTAGGGATGAGGCTGAAAGTTCTAAGCTTCTAGTCAAGGTCTGGTCTTTTTGGTGACCAGCCTTCATCCTAAAGCTTCCTAAACCCCAGTAAGATTTAAAACATTAGACACTCCAAAATTCCAAAGATTTCGGAAGTTCTTGTGCTGGGAATGGGGGACTAAGACCAAAAATATATATTTTATTATATCACAATATCTCTGATGTTGAGCATCTTTTCACGTGCTTATTGTCTCTTGGTATATATTCCTTGGAGAAATGTCCATTCAGATCCTTTGCCCATTTTTAAATTGGGTTATATTTATTATTAGTTATAACTGTCCTTCTATATTCTATTTATCAGTCCATTAATGCATTTATGATTTGAAAATATTTTCTCCTTAGGGTACCTGGGGGGCTCAGTTGGTTAAGCATCTGCTTTTGGCTCAGGTCATAATCCCAGGGTCCTGGGATCAAATCCCACATTGGGCTCCTTGTTCACTGGGGAACCAGCCTCTCCCTCTCCTTCTACCTGCCACTCCCCTTGCTTGTGCTCTCTCTGTGTCCAATAAATAAAATATTTTTTTAAAAAAAGAAAATATTTTCTCCTATTCAGTCTTTTCAGTTTCTTGATGGTGCCCTTTGAAGATCAAAGCTTTTAATTTTGAAGAAATCCAATATATCCATTTTTTCCTTTATTTTTCTTTTTTGCCCATAGTTTTGGGGTCATTTCTCAGAATCTTTTGACAAATCTAAAATAATTAAGATTTACCCCTATGTTTTCTTCTAAGAGTTTTATAAGTTTTGTTCTTATATTTAGGTCTTTGATCCATTTTGAGTTAGTTTAGGTAACTCAAAGGTAAGGGTCCAATTTCATTCTTTTGCATATGGCTATCCTGTTCTTAGCACTGTTTGTTTTTTTAAATTTGAAGATCTCATTGACTTTGTTAAGAGATTCATGAATCAGGCAGCCTCCCATTTAGCAAGTAGAGGGGAATTCCTCATCACTATTTGTTGAAAAAACTATTTTTCCCCCCTGCCACTGAATGGTCTTGATACCCTTATTTAAAATCAGCTAATTGCAGATGTATGGGCCTATTTCTAGACTCTCGGCTTTATTTTGTTAATCTCTACATCTATTCTTGTGCCAGTACCACAGTCATGATTACTGTCGCTTTGGATTAAGTTTTGAAATCAAGGATTCTAAATCCTCTCACTTCGTTCTTTTTATTCAGAATAATTTTGGCTATTTTGAGGTCCTTAAACTTTCAAATGAATTTTAGAATCAAGTTGTTAATTTCTTCAAAGAAGTCAGCTAAGATTTGAATAGGGATTGTGTTGAATCCCATAGATCAGTTTGTGGAATATGGCCGTCTTAACAATGTTAAGACTTCTAACCCATGACACGGAATGTTTTTCCATTTATTTGATACCCTTTATTTATTTTTAACAATGTTTCATAGTTCTCAGAGTACAAGTTAAGTTTTGCATTTCTTTTATTAAATTTATTCAAAAATTTTTAATATTTTTTCATGTATTTCTATTCATACATTTTATTAAATTCTTTTTAGAGTTATTGTGAATTAAATTATTTTCTTAATTGTATTTTCAAATTGTTCATTGCAAGTGAACTAAAAAAGAATTGACTTTTGTGTATTTCATTGTATTGTATCCTGAAACCTTTGTATCCTGAACTCATTTATTAGTTTTAATAGTTTTGTTTGTGTGTTTAGTTTACTTAGGATTTCCTACACTTAAGTGTACATTACCTGTGGATAGAGATAGCTTTACTTCTTTTTTAATCTATATTTTTTTAGTTCTTTTTCTTGCCTAATTACCCTAGCTAGAATCTCTAGTACAAATGTTTTTTTTTTTAAAGATTTTATTTATTTATTCATGAAATACAGAGGAGAGAGGCAGAGACACAGCCAGAGGGAGAAGCAGGCTCCATGCAGAGAGCCCAACGTGGGTCTCGATCCCGGGACTCTAGGATCACATAGTGGGCTGAAGGCAGGTGCCAAACCGCTGAGCCACCCAAGGATCCCCTCTAGTACAAATGTTGAACAGAAATGCCAAGAGTAGTTTTTTGTTTTGTTTTGTTTTGTTACTGATCTAAAGCATCCAGTCTTACACCCTCAAGTATAATGTTAGCTATGGGATTTTTTGTTGTTGTTGATGTCTCTAGGTTGTTGAATGTTTTTAACATGGAAAAGTGTAGGATTGTGCTAAATGCTTTTCTCCATCTATTGAGATGACTATGTGATTTTGATTTTTTTTCTATTGATAGGATGTTCTACATTAATTCATTTTCAGGTGTTAAACTGACCTTTTATCCCTGGAATAAATCTCACTTGGTTATGATGTATAATTCTTTTGATACATTGCTGGATACACTATATACTTTTAAATAGATTTTATCCACCGAGTGAGTAAAAAAGTCCATTTGGCAATTTGCTGTCTCAAAGGATAGATGCTTTATACATTTTTGTAGCCAAATTAAATGATTGCTCTGTGTTTTGTAATTGGGTCTTGAGTCAAGCAAGTAACTCATGTGTCATGTCTGATATCTTGAACACATTCATTAGAATTCCATATAGATAGCATCAGACTCCAGTAGGCTGGAAAAGCCAACTCAAAAAGTTAGAAGGGGAGAAAAGTAAGCATTGCCATTATTGGAGAGAAAATTTTCCTTCTACCCTTCTAGGTTCTTTGATTAGCCCTTATGTTGATTATCAAATTAACATAAATAGATAACAGTAGAAAGACAAATTTAATTATGTTCATACAGGCATCCCATAAGAAGAATATAAGATCCAAGGATAAGCCAGACACTTGAGGCTTATATGCTATCTTGAGCTAAGAAATGGGATAGGGACTTCAAAGGGGAGGAGGGTGATTCACAGGACCATATGAAGAGCAGATGTTTGGTAATTAGATGTTTGTCCTGACATACAGATAGGTCATTTAGATTAAAAAAAAAAAAAAAAAAAACTTATCTCTTGGTAATAGCTCTCTTTCTGGGCCAGGCCCCCTATCTAGATTCTTTTAAGCAGTTTAAGAGAGAATTAGAAGTTTGTCTTGAGTCTGCTGGGTCTTGATTACTTCCAGCTCAAAACAGTCCACAAGCCAAAGTGGCACATTTTGAGAAAACTTATTCTAAACCTCTTTGTCATGTTCAGAAAACACAGCCCGTTTAATGTGAACTGGATTGATGAAAGGGAGACAGAAAAACATGAAACAAATGTTAAGGAAGTACACAATAGACGCCCTTCCCCGAGTTCCCATGTTGTCTCTACAGGCCTTAGGCATAACACTTATCATACCTCACTGCTAATTTACTTGCCAGTCTCTATCATCAGGATGTCTGATTATCAAAAATGCTTGGCATACAGAAAGGGTGCAATAATTGCTTGTTGAACAAATGAATAATAAGTTGGCTAATCCATTTGGTGGGCAAAAGTTAGAGGCAGCATAGCTCTGACCAACTAAAGCAAAGCAGCTCTCAGAGAAAGAGGCAAAGATTTTCACAAAATATATTTTTTTGGATAGTAGCTCCTGTGATCAAATAATAGATTTTGATGTGTTTGGCTTTAGCAGAAGTGTGACTTACCCCTTCTGTCAAATTTCGTAGCACAAACAATGCCAAAGTCCAAAGTGCTATGCTCACCTGCTTTTCCCCTTTCATTTCTAGAAAAAAAAAACATTAATGAACTCCCATCTCCCCCTCAAAAAGCAGTTTTTCCAAGATTAAAACATATACATGCAGATCAAGGTTAAAGAAAGGATGTTAATACCTTCAATTAGTTAACTAGATTTTCCTAATTCTAAGACAACTTCAATTATAGCAGATTTCCCAGAATTAAAAAAATCTAGGTAAATATAAAAATTGATTGCACATTGGATCCTAATTTTGAGAACATTAAAATATGCACCTTAAAAACCAAGAAATATAGTCTGTTTTCACTTTTCAGTTCATGGCATCCCATTAGAAAATCAAAGCAATTAAAATGTGTTTAATATATATTTTTCGCTATGTCATATATAGATGACAATGAGGTACTTTAATACTGATGACCATAGTACTCTTTAAATCTCACTTGGATACTTCCCCAACAGGGCTTAACTTGTGGGTAAATAGATGTCTGATTATATCTATGCAAACTCATACCATTTATTCTTGTCCTTCAGATAATAAGAGCTCTCAGCTCTGGGTGGTTTCAAAGGAAAGCCTTTGGTCTTTTAAACACAACAACCAGCAGACAGAAATTAGAACAACAGCATTGACATTCCTGGGGGAAAGTCTCAGGAAAAAATAGCATATGGCTTCAATGTGGTTTTTCCTGGCTAGAGTTCTTGGTTCTCAGTTCTTGTGGTTTCACAGTTGATGATTTCTCTTATTTAGGAAAATCAGTAGATGGGGAAAATGTTTATCTTGTAAGTATATTGCTCAGCTTAGGGAACAGAGACTCCCTCCGGCCTGGCAATACTAGGTAAGATATTTTCAATTCATCCAATGACTTAATAGCTTAAAACGTAAGGTAGGAGACCCTGTGGGTTTAAGGTATCTGAAAGTCCAGTGAAATTTTCAGAAGTCTCCACTCTTATCCCCACACATTGGATGCAAGTGATGTTCTAGTTAATCTTCTTTAAGATCTTATTCACTTAATGGAAATGCTTAGCTGCATAATTGCTTTGAGCCTATTGCTATTCGAAATGGAAAATATAATAATCTAATGGTATTGTCTCTATAAGCGAATGAGAATTTCAGGAGTGGCTGTTGGTGCCACCCATGTGATCCAGAGAGGTTAATGCAGTTAAAGTTATTTCACAGTCCATTAAGGAGCTTACGGTGACCTCACGACCTTTGCGCCAACAACACGGAATCCATTATCATCACAATGGAGGAGCTGTGGGTTCGGCTGACTTGACAATGGGCCCGGGAAATCCCAAGTTAGTACTTAGTTTAAAAAAATGCACTTTTCTTTCTGCTTCTTGGGTATGGCTATTAATATGCCCTCCTATAATTTGTAACATTAACATTGCTGAAGGTACAGAAAAGGACATTGAAATGAAGATGTCAAAACTGCTGACTTAGTTCAGTGCATGATAATATTGGCTATGCATTGAAGTAGTAGATATCTAACAGGAAAATCAAGATGAAGAAAGTCAAGGAACTCCGTTAAATTAATGATAAATTATCACAGGTTGTGAAATTCACTTAGGCAAATAATAGCGTTTCTCTACTTTCAATGTTACATTATGCAATTTAATATATGATTTAAAGAGAAACAAATGCTTTAACTTATGAATGAGAATGTCATGAGTATAATTAATTAAAACTACATTAAAATGTTTTCTCCATCAAAGTCCACATTTCGGAGACATGGGACTCACCGCATATTCTCAGGAACATCTCACTATAACAAATAATGCCATGCGATGGACATCAAACGTTTATCTTTCTTCTATATGCAATTTGGAAAAGACATCCCTGTCACTCACATTTAAAAACAGATGTAAGGCATGGGGTTAAAAAATAAAGATTTTTATCAAAATACTGGTTAATATGAAAGTGTTAATTAACATTTGTGTCCTCTAAAATGAGTTTGACTGCACAACAGTCTCCTTTGGAGAAATAATAAGCATGGAATTTAAAATTAGATTTTGCAGTACTTTGTATTAATACAAAAGAAATGCTAGATCAAATAATCCCCATGCCCAAAAAAATTAAACAAGATTGTTTATAGATATAAAGGTTAAATTGTAAACATAGGCTATAAAAGCATCATTTTTATTCCCAGAACTCAGAGGAAGCATTTTAAAATAATTTAAGGAAAGCATTGAAAGGTATTTAAAGAATCCTGCAGTACATTTCAAAGATAGTTATTGCAGATGGTAGTTAACATATCTTACCTCATTTAAACACAATAAGGTTTCAGCACTTATTACAGCTCCAAATGCCTGTAATATAATCACACTAAAACGAAAGCCGAACTCTCGAGTTAATTTTCAGGAACACATCATCATGATGTCTTTTTATGGTTTGCTATCTGAGAAAATAATTGAAAAAAAAAAAAAAAAAGTATCACCTACCTCTGATGATTCAAAAGAAAATAACATGATCAAACAGTATTTCCTAAACATAGCTCTACTTGAAACCTATCTTATTTAATTATTAAAAGAACATGTTAAATTTAGTGTTTGAAACTGGCGTTAAAAATCTGCTTTGGAATATTCAGAACTAGAAGAAAAGTATCTGACAGTAATAGGTTTATGTCAACTTTGAATAAATGTAACTCAAAAATAATGCCATAGTAAGTATTTAATCATTGATTATTAAAGAAGTTTTACAGAAGCTGCTGTCACTAGGCATTAAAGCTACAGGGATGCTATTCTTACAAAAGGATTTAACAGTATTCAGCCTTTGAGTTTTTATGTTATTTTTTAAATTCGTGAATATCAAAACCAAATAGGACCTTGTTTTAAAAAGTCATTGAATTTAATTCTGTAACTCATTATATAATTTACAAAGCAAAAATGGCTAGATAATACACTTTAATCATCTGCTCTAATTTATTAACCGGAAACGTTTTGCAAGATGTTTGCAGTCATTGGAAGATGCAGTTTTACTCATGAAGTTCTAAGAGCTATGTTTTTATTTATTTATTTTTTCCTCAGCAAATATTTGTTTCAATGATTAATTTCATTTTCACGGTAATACATCTCCTGGTAAGCATGTTATTCCTTAAATGAGCCAGGACTCCAGACAAGAAGAGCACAGGATGAAAAATGGGCAAATAGAAAAGCAATCGCAATAAATGGATTAAGAGGAGTATATATTTTAAAGCGAAGAGATAATACAAAGCAATCACAGGTCAGAATTTTACATGAACAAACCACGTCGAATTTCGACACAGTCCTAAGATAGCATAAGTGATTCCCCACAGTTTGCAAAGTACAGTATTAGACAATCACTTTAGATACCTTAAGACATACAATGTACCTGACCAAAAATTGATGTAGTCATCAGAGTTAACTTTCTCATAGTGTTATTGATTATTATTATTGGTAGTAGTAGTAGTAGTATTAAATGGTCTCTGCAGAAATTGAAGAAGCACTGCTGTTCTCTTGAACTTTTCTTAGAGTAATACAGGTTCTGATGCTTCTTTTCCCAGCTTTGTTTGAAAGGAGGCCCCTCCATCAGGAAATCTGTCCCCCTTGGAGGGAAGAATTAATCCTGGAAAAGAAGAAGGGAAAAAAAAAATCTCAAAACTCTGTCAAAATAGAACACAAGGCTCTGGGGGCAGGGATGTGAGGCAGGAGCTTATTTGCTATGGAAAGATGCCTCTATTTGACTCGAGAGGAAGTTATCGCTCAGAGAGGCTGGCATAGAGCGTGAACGTGTAAATGCTGCTCCAAAGTGAGTCTCAGACTTCAAGAGCCAAAAATAAACCGGTTCTTGGCTGAAAGACATAAGTGCAATTGTGAAATTGATACTCCTCCTTGGCCGGGTCCCAGACAATATGTTGCCTTTCGGGGGCTGATCAGCGTGATTGATGTGACCTGTGAAATCCAGGGGGGCGCTCCCCCTTCATCAGACCCTCCAGAGAAGCAGCTGCGACTAACAAGTGCTTCAAGCATCCTCCGTCCAGGTCCCCCTAGAAACCTGACAGCCCAGAAGGAGAAAAAGGTGGCAAAACAGCCACCAAGCAAACTCCACCCTGGAAAAGGACAGAAAAGAGAGAAAAAGACGAGCTATGGATTGGGACATAAGATGGCAGCAACTGAACAGTGTATTGCCTTTCAAAGAGAAATTCAGACTTCACTTTGAATGTCAAAACAAACTTGCTGAAGGCAGGCTGCTAAGTTGGTTCTTTTTTTTTTCTTTTCCCCTAAAAATAGGGACTTTTCTGTTTCTCTCTAATGGGGATGATCCATGGCTCAGAGACTGCATCCCTGTTTTTCCATCTCCCTCTCCAGTTTCCATGTTTGCATCCTCTATCAGAGAGTTGTGATCATCTGCCCCCCAAATAACATGTGAAGATAAAGTCAGAGGGAGAAAAATGATTTAAATTCTTCCAGGGAGCCAACGTTAAGCTCGCACACTCCCTGTGGGTGTCGGGGTGGTGGATTCTAATGCCAGCCCCCTGATTCCTAATCATTAGCTTAGCACTTGTCCTGACTCTTCTCCACTGCTACCAGGGAAGGAAGAGGGCTATCGCCTTGGAGGTTTTGCATTTCCTAAGGCAAATGTTTCTAAACCTGTGACAGATTGGCACTGCTCCTTTTTTTTTTTTTTTTTCTACAGCCATCATAATGACTCAGATTGATTTTAGCTTAAAAGATCAACACCGGGGTATAATTCACTTTTTCAGGGTTTCTTTTAATGTGGAAAGTCTTCCAAATTGGTTAACCTTACCACACACTCTCCTGCATTGTTGTCCTATTTGCACATAATATCCTGGTGCCAGATTGTCAGCTAATTATGTCACAAGCAATCAGCTAACAAAGCATAGCCATTCTCGCCTAGAGAATGAGCCTTGTTTCAAAGCTACAACAAGGGAAAGAAAAGAAAAAAGATAAACCTCTTTCATTAAGAAATCTGGAGTGAGGGTTTTGTTTAACTCTACTCGTTTCAGCACTGCTGTTGTAGGAATGTTGTATGGCGAGTTATTTCTTAAGCAGCTGCAAGTGCCCTGGAGCCTCATGGAGCCTGTGATGCATCTCTACATACCTGGGAAGACATGCGAGTATTTGGGAAACCTCTGTGATGTCAATCCGCAAAATGAAAACTAGTAAGTTATCTTCCTCCGAAAGACCTGTTTTTGGCTTAGTCTCGTTGAATGATACCTCAGTTTTCTTCTGTAAAGATTAAATCTGGAGCAAGACTACAGCGACTTTTTAATTCTCTATTTTATTGGAGATGAGACTTAGCAAAGACAAGCAAACCAAGAGAAACCCCGTGACCACGGATGGTAGGAGCCTTTGGGATAGGAGAAGCATGGAGTTGTTTCCATCTGGAAACATCTGGATGTTGTCAGTGGTAGGTGCCTACCGGAGAGCCCTATGGGGTATTGGCACTCAAGAGAGACTAGTTTCCCCTTTCCTGTAGGCAAACTAAAATTAGCTCTCAGTTTTGGAGCACATGCACATTTGGTGGTAGAGAGAGCTAGCTAAGTGCTATGGCAATAAAGAGCCTGCTTGGATAAAAAAAAAATGTGCTAAGAATAAATGAGTTACATTGTTTACCCTTCCTTTCATTCATCTATTAAGGCTTTCATGTTATTTATCACCTACTTAATATAATAATCATGATTTAATGATGACTATATCTTAAAATCCTACTGAGGAGCAAGAGCTAATACACAAGAAAAAGCTGCATGGAACATTACAACACACGATTAAGTGATACATTTTATGGCATAAATAATAAATGCAACAGGAATGCAGAAAATAGAAAACTTTGCTAATAGTCTCAGAGTTTGGGTTGTTTCTCCGAGTTGTAAAGGCAGGAAGAGCTTCTGGCTTCTTGGTTACTAGCAAACAGGAAAACAGTCTCGTAATGCTGATTATACTGACATTAGCTCTAACAATGAACATTTAAAATTCCAAATCCTAAAAAATTAGGATTAGGATCAAAACTAAAGTCTTAAATGGCTTGATCCCAGGGACTGAAGGTATTTTTCCTGCTCCTCCAATGGTGCCACTTATTAGAGGGTCTCCCCTTAAGCTATTCTCATGGATTTCTTTAATTATATGGACTTGGATAGAAATATTTGCAAGGTGAGTCCTTTAAAAACGGCAAACTGCTAAGAGTATTAGTGAGATCTCCATTGAAGAGAGAGAGAGAGAGAGAGAGAGAGAGAGAGGAGATGTGTTTGGAGCATGCACAATGCTTTTTCAGTAAGATATTCTGGATTTTCATCAAGTGTAACCACAACACACACCTTTATCCAAAGAGTTGTTCATTTATAATAGATGCTTCTGGGAAATAAAATATAGCTTAAGAAATGAGTAGATATGCAGGAATCTTGCAGAAAAGGATGTGACTTCCCTGTTTCACAAATTGGGTCTAATTTGGCTCTGTGGCATCTTTGAACGATCATATCTTGAAGGCGCAAATAGAAGAAACCAAAAACTAATTCACTGACCCACGTAATACACTGACAATTATCAGAACTCAGTGTCAATGGCTCTAACTGAATGGGATAACTAAAATTATAGATAATTCTTAGGAGAGTCACAGAAGCATAAAGGGGGTATTAAAATTAGACACATGGCAAAAACTTTAGAAATTTGGGTTTTTCCAGCTTGGTGACATGAAAGCCAAGAAATTATTTGAGATTCATATTCTAGTATGTAAAAAGTTCTAAGAGATTACAGATCAGGTTGTGATCATCAATATGATCAAGTTGTTCCAGTTTCCACCAAGATGGGAGAAAGAGGGGGCAAGCCAAAAGTGAATGGACACAATTACAAGTTAGAAATCCCAAAGACAGCTGGGTCAGGGAAAGATACTGAAATTTGTGCCTAGAAAAGGTCTGAAATTATTTTCTCCTGGAGATCTTGGAAAATAAAGTCAAAGGAAGAAATGACTAAAATGTCCCTTTCTGGGGGCACCTGGGTGGCTCAGTGGTTGAGCGTCTCCCTTTGGTGTGATCTGGGAGTCCTGGGATCTAGTCCCACATCCGGCTCCCCACAGGGAGCTTGCTTCTCCCTCTGCCTGTGTCTATGCCTCTCTCTGTGTCTCTCATGAATAAATAAGTTAATACTTAAAATAAAAATAAAAATGTCCCTTTCTGGCTTTGAAAATAAGAATATTATGAAGTCAGTCTACATCCTTCCAGTGAAAGAACTTTTCCAGTTATCAACTGGAAAATGACAATTTGATTTTGTTAATTGAATAGTGAGTTCAGTTTAACATTTTCTGTTTATAAATTGCACCCTCTGTGATACATTTTCCTCAGAGCCCCCCACACCTGTCCCACCAATTAAAATACTTGACAGAGTCACAAAGACACTAGACAGGCTTCTTTGGCTTTTTAGGTCTGGGGTGGGGACAGAGGAGCCTTGGGCAGGTCATCATCTTCATGAAGCTCTTAGGTTTGATATCTGGTAGGAAATTTAGAATTCGGAAGACATTAAAGTGGTGTAATTATTCCTATGTCAGCATCACTTTGGGGATTTTCTAGGCATTATAAAATTTTGTTCTTGCATTTGTTCTCTTTTGATAACAGAAAGGAGAGAAGCAAAGATTATCTAAAGTAGTGGTTTGTAACTGTATCCAGTTGGAGGCTGGAAACCTTTAATTAAAAAAAATTATCAAAGTTGTACAGTTTGCATATGGTAGCCTTTATCTTAGTGTCTCTTCATTTGGAAGTACTTGGATGTGGATCCAAGTACTCCAATCATGTGGAGAACAACAGATGATTGCACATATACAATGCATACACTTTGAAATCAATTTTTTAGACTTTTAGTAATCACAGTATTTATACACACATGTTGAACAAGCGTTTACGTCTTCACCTGGGAGGCAATGGTTGGTGCTAATGGACTGGTGGAAACTCCTTGGGGTCCCACAAGGACTCCCTGTCCTTGGGTTAGGAATCCCTTCTAAAGAAAGTAACAATTGTCCTGTTAGGCATCCTTCCTTCCAGAATGCAACATCATCGTGAATGGATAAGGAAATCTGTTTTTAGGGTGAGCTCAAATTTGAAATACCTGTGATCAGAGATGACTCGGAGCACAGAGAAAATATGCTATAAACATTGACAAATGTCATTGTTGCTTAACTTCAATCCATGTTAACCATTTAGGGAACATGGATTTCTTTAGCCACTAAAGTTAGAGATGAAAGAAACCAGCCTCTGAAGTCACCTAATTTATGTTTTTTCATGACGTCTTTTTAAAAAAGAGCACCTTCTACATCAACATTTAAAACGTCTTCCTTCCTTCCTCCCCTGTCAGGCAGGTCTATTAGGATGTGAGTAAATTTAATAAACACACAACTGTACTAAGTATGCATCACCTGATTTGCATGTCTGTGCAGGTACAAGTGCAGTCACTGTGGGCAAACTGCCGTCTGCTCTGGGTTTGTGTGGATCTGTGAGTGAGGCCCTCAGAAAAGGCGTCTCTAGCAAAACTGCAAACTTAGGGCTGGAAGGGAGTTTCGGGAGCCATCCGGGCCATCCTCAGCCACACTACCTTTAGACCATCCCAGAGGGAAGCGTTAGTCTGCTGGTGAAAAATCACTAGACAAGATTAAACCTCTAAAGAGAGTTAGAAATGAATGACACATGGATGGGGGGGGGGGGGTATTCTCTTTCTGATAGGAGGGACCTGCACCACGATTTCATTCTGGAATACTCATTATCTTAAAAACTAGTTTGAAAGCCCTTTTGCAGCAGAATAAAATATCCAAATCAGTTAGCTGCTGTTTTTTCCTTTCAACTGCAATAAATATTTGCATTACATATATCATGCAAGCTAGGATACCAAACAGGACCTCAATATTAGAAAGAGTCAGCAGGCCTGGGGGTTGTACGTGATGTGGATCCTCTACATTATTTGCACTAGACCCACTGAGATCATATCAGCTTTGGAAAAAAAAAAGGGGGGGGTGGCAACATCCTCTCAAAGTCAAATGTATAATTGAATTCTAAACTTTCTCTATTTCCATAGCTTGTGATAAGGTGAAATCTAACCAGAGAACTTTGTTTTCTTCATGTAAATGAATCGATGAATCACAACATGGGGAATTTTTGTGCCCTTCTGTTTTTTTTTTCAACCTATTTAGCTTCTTGTATAAGAAAAAGAAAATCCTAGCACTGGATCTGAGTCTGTGGGTGACGCCAGGAGCTATCTTCAAGCCTACGAGCAGTTTTGCAACGTCACTATACCGTAAAAGATTTAAGATAAACATTTCTAATGTGAATCAGTTCAGTAAACCACATATGTAAATACATTTGCAATGATCGTACATTAATAGGAATGTTCACAGTCCCGTTAATGTGCACTCATCGGAAATGCTTTCTCAGTGAATATCCCATTTAATAGAGTCTCAATAGAGCCACGCTCTGAAAGATTTTGCATTCTGATGTGAGGGGAGATCCTTCAGTGGGTGCTACACACGCTGTCTGAGGCACAGTAGCTGAACGTGGCATATGTTGCCAAATTTCTATTTGTCCTTCACATGAAGTCCATATTGACTGCTTCAAAAACTCTTTGTATGAGCTATTATTTTCAAATTGTTTCCCAACTTATACTGCAATTGAAATTTGGACAGCTTTTCAATTGCTCTCACATTCCAATTGATTACCAATAGAGTTTTTCAGAATTAAGAATATCAGTCTATTCTCTTCCCGGCATCGTGTTGACTCTGTGTGGCTTTCATTTAAATATTGTAGGACAGGGTGTGCCTGACTCTGTGTTAAGATAACGTACAAGGCGATCAATTAGATTTATTATCTCTTCTGTTGACTCGATGGTATGTATCACTGTGGAAAAAAAAAAAAAAAGCCAACAACCCCCAGACACAATGTTGCCCTGGCTTCAAGGTCTCCTAGGATTAGTAGTATCTGAGCTTAGTTTCTGCTGCATCAGACAGGTCTCAAGGTTTGCCATGTACACATTAGGATGAGGCAGTTGTAATGATCAAGTGACTAACATGTTTTCTGAATAAATGCATTCTAACACTGTTAGGTTATCAGATCAAATCAATAAATATTTATTGAGTGATTACTATGTATAAGGCACTATGCCAGGCCTTGGAGAATGGGACAGGGAGTGCATCTTGAGCCTCATCTTAAATTCTCAAACTCTCAAATGTGAAATCAATAGGAAAGAGGGAAAGAATCATTGGAGTCGTCCAAGGTGCTTTAAAAATCATTCTGTACCATGGTCAGTGGTCCTAGGATGGTTAATAGCAGCCACCATTTTCAGATAGGACGCTTCAAGGAGGGCTAGGTTAAATTTCTCTTCTCAAGGTCACACAGCAATAGGGATGCAAACTCCCAAATGCAACTGTAAACAGTCATCTCCTGACTTTGTGTTAAACTCCCCTGGAACAGTCCTTGGTGTTGGGGGCTGGGAGGAAGCTTTACTTTGGCTTGGCCGAGATCATTAATTGGCATTTAGGACAAAATTAATTCACATGAATTTGCTGGCATTTATTTATTTTTTTAAAGATTTATTTATTTATTCATGACAGACACACAGAGAGAGAGAGGCAGAGACACAGGCAGAGGGAGAAGCAGGCTCCATGCAGGGAGCCCGACGTGGGACTAGATCCTGGGTCTCCAGGATCACACCCTGGGCCGAAGGCAGCACTAAACTACTGGGCCACCGGGGCTGCCCTTTGCTGGTATTTAAATGAGCATAATACAACTGGGCTTCTATCAATACAGGATGCAAATGAGTCTAACCTCTCTGCTTTTTTATGACCAAACAGAAACAACATATTTCTATTTTTGATGACAAATGTTCCTCAACATTTTCTTGTGAAGATTTTCAAATATACAGAAAAATTGAAAGTATTTTACAGTGAACATTACCAAATGATAAAACTAAAGCAATCTAGTAGTGAGTTTGATGTTTTTTGTTCAAGGGGAAACAATCTCTAAATTGGGGGAGTGCAGTGGAACACTCTTCTCTGGGGACTTTGGGCAAGAGTGAGTGAGTTTTACAGACTGTTAGATGAGGCAATGCAGAAACAGGGCATGGTTGGCTAGGAAATTGGAGATTTCCTTATAAGGCCAGTGGGTCCTATTTTGTAGGGTAAGTTAAGCTAGCTAAAGCTAAGTGGAGGATTGCGATTGGCATATGTTAGGTTTCCATGACAAGCATTTCCTTTAAGCTTGGGCTGATTTAGGATTAGATTTGCTATCTGAGCCAGGCCACGGGGGTGGTCTCCCCTGGGTCGGTGCCTGTATATGAATCAACTTTATCAGCACCTGTACACTGATATGGCTACCACCTCCATATTATCATTTGTGTTTACTTTCCTTGCTTCGTGATATATCTGTATCTGTTCTCCTGTTCATCTGTCAATCCATTTTATTTATGAAGTGTAAAGTAAATTGCAAGTATAACCTTTTGGAAACTATTTTCACGATAGGGCGGAGAGGCTCGTAATAATAGCATGGAAAGAAGTAACTATAATTGGAATTCAAACAAATTTGTTCAAGATTCTTCTAAGTATTGACTAGCTCTCTATTGGTGTGGTTCTGCATTTATTAGTTGATCTGGCCCGGCAATAAGCACATGGCATGGAAAGGCAGACACAGTAACTCCATTTTATAAATTAGAAAACTGGCTTAGAGATAAAATGTCAGCTCAAAGTCACACAGGAGAGGGTATATCCAAGAACAAAAGACTTCTAGCTCCTGGCCCGGTGCTCTTCCTACTAGACCATGCCATCCATCCTCTTGTCAAGAACTTCAGGATAACTAGTGCTTAAAATATAAATACTTAAATAGCTGGGTATATGCCACAGCCTCCTATAATTTACAATTAACACCCATAATCTTTTTCCATTTGGTCTTTTTGTTAAACATGTCTCCAGACCTTTTGCTTAGAAGGAGCTTTAGGGCTAGGAAGTGGTGTCTTAGCCCTCCATGGCCAAATGCTTCTAGATATCCAATAACATCCTACAAGCCCTATTTGTGGTTTTCCAATGAAAATTTTACACGGAAAAAATGTGTTTATAATCCCATACATTCATCTTCACTTAACTCCATTTTGCCAATCCTATTTTTGAAACGGTTTTGTGTTTATATCAGAAAAATAACAATTCTTCTCATGAAAAACTTGAACAAAACACACATGTTCAAAGAGCTTACTTTGGAATCCCACCTGCAGAAGAAAACTTTTCCATTTTGCAGTTTGATTTGTAATCTCTCAGTCTGAGATGATACTGCTTTGCAACTTGCTTTTTTCACTTAATAGTGTATCTATTCTGTGGTTTGTAAAGGCTTCAGAGTCTCCCATTCATGATTTAGGGGTGGAAATATTTTTCCCTCCTTCCTTTCTAGGTTCTCTGGCTGGTTTAATGATTAAATTGACATAAGATAGATAAATGGGGAAAAATTGCATACAGATGGGAGTCCCAGAGACCCGTGACCCAAAGACACGTCGATTGTGGCTTATATGGCATCCTGAGCTAAAGACAAGGGTCTTTAGGCTTCAAAGAGAAGGAAGACAACTCACAGGAAGAGGTGAAGAGCAGATATCTGGGAAACAAATGTTTGTCATGCCATGCAGGTAAATCTTTCTAATATGAAACTTATCTTTCATTTTAGCTTGCTTGTCTTGAAATTATCCATATCCCCCAAATGGCGTCTTTGGGGTAACATATTTTGATTCTGCTCAATTATATCATGACCTACTTACTTTCTTATGATGGATATTTAGTCTGTTTTTTTCTATTATTATAAGCAATGCCACGTAGATGTTCTTGTCCTTACATTTTGGCTCTTACCTGCTGTGTTTACAGAGGACAGATCCCTAAAAGTGTGTAGTGGAAGGAGTGAGGAAGACTAACAAAAAGCTCAAAATGGAGTCACTTGTGGTTAGACCCATGTCACCACACTGAGGCTCCATTTAAGTTCTGGCTCTCCCAGAAATGGAATCCTCAACTGATTAATCAGGAATTATTTGACTTGCAGATTATCGGTAGGTAATCAGCCGAATAAACCTCTGCCATCACCTTTAAGGAAAGTAATCTTGTGATAACCTGTTTTTGTTTTGTTTTGTTTTGCCTACTATCACTTCCTTGTTCCTGCTTCTTTCTGCCTGTAAAATCTCTTGCTTTATTTATTTATTTATTTATTTATTTAATTTATTTTTATTATTATTATTTTTTTAATCTCTTGCTTCAAATAGCTCTTTGGAGCTCCTTTCTCCCTGCTGGTTTGGATGCTGCTCTATTCATAAATCGCTGAATAAAGCTAATACAATCTTTAAAATCTACCCAGTTGAATTTTGTTTTATAACAGGGAGATGGGGTGACTGAGGGAAGGGAGGAACCAAGGGAGACCAGGCAGGAACAGCCTTGCAAGTCAGTATGCTTCAGACAGGGTAAGTCAAATACACATATTAAAAACCTGTTTGGTCTTATTTTTATTCAAATAATTGAAATTTAAGGGGCACCTGGGTGGCTCACTCCGTTAAGTGTCTGCTTCGGCTCAGGTCATGATCTCAGGGTCTGGGGATCAAGCTGTGTATTAGGCTTCCTGCTCAGCAGGGAGTCTCCTTCTCCCTCTTTGTCTGTGTGCTCTCTCTCTCTCTCTCTCTCAAATAAATAAATAAAATATTTTAAAAAATAATTGAAATTCAAAAGATAGATAATTTTTGTCTCTTACTAAAGATGAAAAAATAGGGCAGCCTGGGTGGCTCAGTGGTTTAGCTCTGCCTTCAGCCCAGGCAGGATCCTGGAGACCTGGGATTGAGTCCCATGTCAGGCTCCAGTCCCACATCGGGCTCCCTGCATGGAGCCTGCTTCTCCCTCTGCCTGTGTCTCTGCCTCTCTCTTTCTCTCTCTCTCTCTCTCTCTCTTTCTCTGTGTCTCTCATGAATAAATAAATAAAATCTTAAAAAAAGAAAAAGAAAAAAAAACCAGTATCTACAATTAATAATGATGAGGGGGAAATAACCATTCTTATAGAGTTGTTTATCTTTCTACAGGGCAATTGGGCAATATCTAGCAAAAAAATTCATGTATACAAATTTCAGACATTTCTCTTTTAGGAGTCAGTCCCATTACAGAAATTAGAGGCCAACCTAACCCCCTTTTCTACCTAACCCTGGTGTTTTTCTAATCCACACCTCCTAACTGACCTCTCAGCTTTCACCCTTACTTCCCTGCAGTCTACACATTACATATTAGGTGGACTGATCTCTTAAAAACAAGTATCAGTCATATCATCCCCCTGCGTCTCACTTTCCAATGATTTTGCACAGCCTAACAAGCCCTGACATAATTTTTAAAAATATTTTATTTTTATTTATTCACAAGAAACAGAGACATAAGCAAAGGGAGAAGCAGGCTCTCTGCAAGGACCTAATGTGGGACTCAATCCTGGACCCGGGATCACATCCTGAGCTGAAGGTAGACACTCAACCTCTGAGCCACCCAGGCGCCCCACCCTGACTATAGCTGGCAGCTCACCTTCTTCTTCCATTCTCGCTCGCCATATTGGCTTTCTTTATCCACCTCCATGCTCTCTCGCAATCCAGAATCTTCCTTTTCTCTCCTCCTAGAAGTTTCCTTCAGCATTTTCAGGCTGACTCCATCTTGTTATTCAAGTCTCAGCTTATTTATTCATTTATTTTCTGATGTACATATTGTCCATTTTATCCTTTGATATAAATGCTTCCTTCAGTGTAGTGAGAAGCCATTGGCTCAATAAATGTTAGCCAGTTGAAACCATAAACGTTAACTTTGCTCTTTGCTATTGAATTAGTTATTGTGTGTGTGTGGGGGGGTGTTCTTTATATAATCACCAGGGTATGTGTCCTTTTGTCACATGTGTTGAAAACATTTTTAATTTTTAAAAAAATTTATTTATTTATTTATTTATTTATTTATTTATTTATTTATTTAACAGAGAGAAAGAGAGCACAAGCAGGAGGAGCAGCAGGCAGAGGGAGAGGTAGACGCAGACTCCCCACTGAGCAGGGAGCACTACGTGGGGCTTGATCCCAGAACCTTGAGATTGTGACCTGAGCTGAAGGCAGATGCTTAACCTACTGAGCCCGGAAAATGTTCTTTTAAATTGTGGCTTCCTTTTCCACTTCTTTTATGGCCATTTTTTTCCCACATGGAAGTTTTAAATTTCTACATAATCAATCTCTCAGTTATTTATATCGTAGTCCCTTTCATTGATATGATAAGAAAGGCTTTCCCTGGGGCACCTGGGTGGCTCAGTTGGTTAAGTATCTAACTCTGGATCTCAGCTCAGGTCTTGACTTCAGGGTCATGAGTTCAAGCCCCACACATTGGGCTCCATACTGGGTCTGGAGGCTTCATAAAAAAAGAAAGAAAGAAAAGAAAAGCTTTCCGTAACTGAGATTGTGAATTAGAAAAAAAAAATCCTATATTTTTTTTGTATTCCTATGGTTGAAGTGTTTACATCCCATTGTGAATGTTTTTTATATAGTATGAAAAAGAAAATTAAATTTATTTTTCCCTTATGTCTATTAATTGATTTGATATTATCTTCTGAATAATCCATCCTCTACTCACTGATTTATAATGATTCATTTCTCATATAGGACATTCCCATAGACTCCGAGGCTTTATCTAGTTTAATTAATCTATTCTTACATAGTTCCAGAAACACTTATTCACTATAGCTTAAGCTATATTTTGATGTTTGATTGGATGACTACTTTCTTCTTATTCTTTTTTTTAATTTAATTTTTTTAATTGGAGTTCAATTTGCCAAAATACAGCATATCATCCAGTGATTATCCTGTCAAGTGCTTCCCTCAGTGCCCGTCACCCAGCCCTCAACCCCCTCCCCCCCCGCCCACCTCCCTTTCCACAACCCCTAGTTCATTCCCCAGAGTTAGGAGTCTCTCATGTTCTGTCTCCCTCACTGATATTTCCCACTCATTTTCTCTCCTTTCCCCTTTATTCCCTTTCACTATTTTTTATATTCCCCAAATGAATGAGAACATATAATGTTTGTCCTTCTCTGATTTGCTTTCTTTACTCAGCATAATACCCTCCAGTTCCATCCACGTCGAAGCAAATGGTGGGTATTTGTCGTTTCTAATGGCTAAGGAATATTCCATTGTATACATAGACCACAGCTTCTTTATCCATTCATCTTTTGATGGACACCGAGGCTCCTCCCACAGTTTGGCTATTGTGGACATTGCTACTAGAAACATCGGGGTGCAGGTGTCCCGGTATTTCATTGCATCTGTATCTTTGGGGTAAATCCCCAGCAGTGCAATTGCTGGGTCGTAGGGCAGGTCTATTTTTAACTCTTTGAGGAACTTCCACTCAGTTTTTCAGAGTGGCTGCACCAGTTCACATTCCCACCAACAGTGCAAGAGGGCTCCCCTTTCTCCACATCCTCTCCAGCATTTGTTTCCTGTCTTGTTAATTTTCACCATTCTCACTGGTGTGACATGGTATCTCATTGTGGTTTTGGTTTGTATTTCCAAATCTTCTAGAGTATTTCTCTATCTATATTTTTCTAGTTATACTTTTTTAAAAATTAAATTTGTTAATTTCCAAAAGAAAAAAAAAACAACCTCATTGGGATTTTGGGAGGGAAGTGTATAAAATCTATATATTAATATGAAGAGAAATGGCATCTTGAGAAAATTGAGCCTCTCAATCCTGGAAACAAAAGCTGTCTCTGCATTTATTCCTATCCAATATTCTTCAATAAAATTGCATGATTTTCATTTCATTCAAGGTAAAAGTTCCTCAGCCTTTTATAAGTTGTGTTCCCCACCCAACCCCCCCAGTGAACTCTGATTCCATTTCCTACAACCTTTCTCTCACCCATTCTATTTCAGCCCTCCTGGCCTTCTTGATAGTCTAGGGTCATGCCACACTCATCTTGGGGCCTCTTGCTTGTTATACCCTTTACACAGAAAGCTGTTACATTTCTAGGTAAGACTTATGGCTCACTTCTCACCTTTTTTTGGTCTTTACTCAAATGTTTCTTGGTCTTTATTCAAATGTTACCAAAAAATAGTGTCTTCCCACTTCTTTCCACATTTCCCATCCTCCTAATCTCATTAAAATTTCTCTGTAGTACTTATCTCTACCTCACATATTATATATCAGTTTGCCCATTAGTTTATTGACTTTCATCCCCAAGTAGAATGAATGGTCCAGGATGGCAGCATTATGTTCACTGTTCTGTTGCCAGAACCTATAATAACGCCTAGCACTTAGTATATTTGTATTGAATGTCAAATGAATTATATTCTTAATATAGCTGATAAATCTTGCTCATTTGATATTAATTTCTAGCATTTTAATTATTTTATTACTTTTTTCTGAGCCCAACATGGGGCTCAAACCCACGACCCAGAGGTTAAGAATACCCTGTTTTACCCACTAAGCTAGCCAGTTGCCCCATTTTATTCCATTGTTCTGTTAATACTTTTCTTTTCTTTTTAATTTTGAGAGAGAGAGAGTAAGCAGGGGGAGGGGCAGAGAGAGAATCTTAAGAAGGCTCCATGCCTAGTGTAAAGCCCCATGTGGGGCTCAATTTCACAACTCCAAGATCATGACCCAAGAAGAAATCCAGAGTTAGATGTTCAGCCCACTGAGCAATCCAGGAGCCTCACTGTTATGTTTTTTGACTGGTCATTTGTGATTATAAAGAAAGGCTTAGTTTTGATAACTGTTTCTTATATCCAAATTTTATTCATCTTAATAGATTTTCAGCTGATTCTCTTGAAGTCTTATTAGATAGTAATATATCACTATCAAATAATGGCATTGCTTGTTATCCTTGCCCATATTTGTATATTCTATATCTTTCTCTGGCCTTATCACATCCTGAACACACAGAATAATGTGGAACACTAATGGAGATAGTATGTGGAATCAAGTCAACTTCAGCTAAGTTTAGAAACAAATGCTTCCCCACATTTCAGTGGCCTCCAAAAGCAAAGGCTTGTTTCTCCCTCATCTATCATTATCGGTCAACCCTACTTCTCTTCCATTTTGTCTTGTCTTTTCAGCCTAGGTTGTAGTTGTACTGCCTACCTGTGGTCTCATGGGAGATGGAAAGAACAGTGTAGCAGAACCATGAGATGCTCTCAAAGCTTCTGTTTAGGGATGTCCCCATTACTTTTGCTCACAGTAAATTGTTCAAAGCAAATTACATGGCAACTGCTACTATCAGTGAGATGGGAATATGTCATTCTTCTCTGAGAATGGCACTGGAAGTCACATGGCTAGTCTTGCCATTGAAGGAGTACGGTCTATAGTCCACCTGTAAAGAGAAGAGAAGATTTAGAACATTAATACAATCTCCAACATAAGCATTATTTTTTTGTCCCTTACTATAATAGGAATGGGTCTAGTGAGTTCCTCTTACTTAAAAAGGTACACTCTAGGGATCCCTGGGTGGCGCAGCGGTTTGGCGCCTGCCTTTGGCCCAGGGCGCGATCCTGGAGATCCGGGATCAAATCCCACGTTAGGCTCCCGGTGCTGCTTCTCCCTCTGCCTGTGTCTCTGCCTCTCTCTCTCTCACTGTGTGCCTATCATAAATTTAAAAAAACACTACACTCTATGACATAATTCCTTATCGTGTTATGTCTTTATTATATGTCTATTCTCAAATTTACTAAGCCTTTGTATTAGGTCCGGCTGCAAGTTATCAGATGACTTTTGGCATATTTATGTACGATTATACCTTTAATAAATCAGTTATGCCTAAGAGGGCACTTATCTTGATGGGCACCAAGCAATGTATAGAATTGTTGAGTGATTATATTGTACATCTGAAAGGAATATAATGCTGTATGTTAATTATACTTCAATTTTAAAAATACACAACAAATTTGTTATGAACTAAATTAATGGACTGTTTGCTATTGACTCATCTTTGCATTCCTGAAGTAAACCTGCCTATTTAGGTAACTAAGTTGCTGATAGGTAGTTTTATATTCATATATTTATATTCAACACATATTTGTTGAATGGCTGCTTTGTATGAGGCATTATACACTGGGAACTAAAAAGATAACTGAATGAAGATCCACAATGCCTGCTTTCCTAGAGTTTGCAGTCTGGTGGGGAACTACATTTTAAAGCTAATTATTTAATTACAATTGAAATAGAGCATAAAGTGCTAAAAGAAAATATACTTGGGAGGCCTGACAGCCTAAAGCAATCTTCTCTGTAGAAGTAATATTTAAATCAAAGAGCAAATATGCATAGGAGTTAACTAGGCAGAAATGATAGGGCATAATTAAGGAACTAGAACATTCCAAAGAGGTAGAGCAGCCACTGTGGGAAATAGTACAGATCTTCCTCAAAAAATTAAAAATACAATTACCACATGATCCACAAATTCCACTTCTGGGTTTATATCCAAAGGAAATAAAGTCACTACCTCAAAAGAGCATCTGCACTGCCTTGTTTATGACAGCATTTTATACAATAGCCAAGACATGAAAATTAACTTTGTCCATCAACAGATGAATGGATAAAAAAAGTGTAGCTTATATGTCCAGTGGAATATTATTCAGGCCTAATAAAGAAAATCTACCATTTGTAACATGAATGAACCTTGCAGGCATTATGTTAAGTGAAATAAGATAAAGACAGACTAATACTGCATGATCTCACATGTAAAAATCTAAAAAGAACAAACTCGTAGATACAGAGAACACAGACTCATGGTTGTATGGGTGGGAGATGGTGGGATGCGTGAAATGGGTGAAGTTGGTCAAAAGGTACAGACTTCCAGTTATAAGATTAAGGAATGGGTCTTGGAGGTGTAAGGTACAGCATGGTGACATTAGTTAATCAATCTGTACTGTATATTTTTTGAAAGTTAAGAGAGTAAATCTTAAAAGGTCTTCTCACAAGAAAACAAATCGTTACTTTGCGAGCTCATGGATGATAACCAAACTTAGGTAATCATTTTGCAATAATGTATATATGTATATAAAATCATTATATCATACACCTAAAACTAATGCAATGTTACATTTCAATAAAACGAGAAAAAATTAAATTCATAAAATTTAAAAAATTTTAAAGGACTTTGGTTTTCATTTTCTCATTGGAAAGATCATACATGACAATGATGAAGGAAGATCAGATGGTTGATCAAGAAAGATGAAGAAGGCCTGGGACAAGCTTTGTCAACTGTAAGAGAGCAAGAAATATTTATGACTGAGACTAACTCATGGGCTTCGTTTTTGGTACAGTCTTGATCAGGTTTTGGTATCAGAATTATGTTGGGTACAAAAAAATAAATAAATTGAAAACTAGCTGCCTTTTTTCTGTGCTTGGGAATGAGGTAAGCAACACAGGGAATACTGTATTGTTGAAGATTTGACAACAATCAGTTGTAAAATGATCTGAGCTTTCTTTTTTGAAGTTAGCTACAAGTAGCATCATTTTCTTCTACAGTTATTTTTATCTCAAGTAATATTGGTTTTTGGACATTTTTTTGAAAATCATGCATTTCATTTCAGATTTATTATGTGAAACTGTATAGAGTAATTTCTCCATGTTACAACAATATTTTGAGAAATTTATTACACATTTCTCATATTTAATGTCATTTGTTATACTTGAGAATTTATTTGCTTTATATATATAAATAGATGTATGCATACATATATGAATATATGTATATTCTCTTTTTTCCTTGAAGGTGCTTGTTAGAGCTATAACTTATTAGTTGTTTAAAAAATATTAGTTCTTATTTTTATATTAGTTCTTTTTATTACCGATCAATTTTACCGATTTTTTTTCATAATCATTTTGCCTTTTATTATTAGTTGCTTATTCCCACTTAATTTTATGAAATTTTTTATTCCCACTTAATTTTAGTATATTTCATTGTGGTTTTTTCCAGGTAAATGAATGCTATTTAAATCATTATAATCGGGATCCCTGGGTGGCGCAGCGGTTTGGCGCCTGCCTTTGACCCAGGGCGCGATCCTGGAGATCCGGGATCGAATCCCACGTCGGGCTCCTGGTGCATGGAGCCTGCTTCTCCCTCTGCCTGTGTCTCTGCCTCTCTCTCTCTCTCTCTCTCACTGTGTGCCTATCATAAATAAATAAAAAAAAAAGTTAAAAAAATGTTTAAAAAAATAAATAAATCATTATAATCTTTGTATTGAAATATTTAAAGCTAAGGATTCTCCTTAAACTATCTTGGTCTCATCAATATACAGTATTCCTATTTTCACTGCTTTTTAGGTAAGCTATAAATTGAGTTGTAACTTCCTCCTATAAAAAATATCGTTATTATTGTGCAGACATAGATAATAGTAGAGCAAGAGGATGGAGGCAAATTGAACAGGTGAGATCATTGCCATAGTCCAAGCCAGACAGGTAGCATTCAGGAAGACAGGGGAGACAGGGAAAGAACAATTTGGAGAGAGGCTCAGAAGGGTCACCAACTGTATCAAGTATTAATGACAACAAATTTTCAACCCTTGAAAGCAATCACCTTTTAGAGCCTTTATTTGCTATGCTATAAAATATGGGCTGGCAAATCTAGTTGCCCATACAATATCCATTTTCCCTTATTTACGCTAACAGAATCCTGACTTTGTTTGGTATGCAATGTACCCAGAAAACACATTCCCATTTTCTCTTGCTGCTAAAAGTGGCCATGTCAAGCAGCTCTGACCAAAGAGATGTAAAGGAAAGTCTACTGGGTATATCTAGGGAAGGTTGCGCTTTCTTAATTTAAGAGGAAAAACCTTTATGTCTTTTGGACATAAATGCCTTGGAAATAAATGTAATGTCTGGAGATGCAGCAGCCATCTTATCACCAGGAGGTCAGAAGTATAAAGGTGAATGGCTGTAACTTAAGGATGTCAGAGTAGAAAGACTGCCAAGTATCTGAACCTAAACAAATACCTACTAGCAGACTTCCTGTTATGTGAGATAATTAAGTTTCCATTTTTGCAACCCATGATTGGGGATTTATTTTACATGCTGCTGAATACTTTTTCAACAGATGTAATTTTTCTGCCAGTTTTATTAGTTTTCAATGAGCCCCCTCTATTTTATGAGACCTGCATTTGCCTCCTATGTTTTGCAACAACCCCCCATGTACCAGCACGCCTCCAAGATACAGCAGGTTCAGTTCCAGAATACTGCAATAAGGCAAATATCGAAAAAAATCAAGTCAAATGAATTTTTTGGTTTCCCAATGTATGTGTCATTTTTGCACTATGGTCTATTAAGTGCGCAATTTAACATCATCTCAAAAAACAATGTAATTAATGTAATTAAAAAATACTCTATTGATACAAAATGCTAATGGTCTTCTAGCCTTCACTGAGCTGCAATCACTGATCAGATTGCCATAACAAATACAGTGATAATGAAAAAGTTTCAAGTATTATGGAAATTGCCAAAATGTGACACAGAGACATGAAGTGAAAAAATGCTGCTGGAAAAATATTACTAAAAGATTTCCTTGATGCTGGGATTCCACAAACCTTAAATGTGTAAACAACACAAGATCTGAAAAGTGCAATAAAACAAAGTGCATCTATAAAGAATAAAACCCCTCCAAGTGTGTCAGATACTGCTCTATGTTCCACAGATGAGTGTGACATTCTCATAGCTTTTCTGAATGTTTTCTCTGCCTCCCAAGCCACATCTGTTTTACCAACTAAGTCCTGAGGTTCCTTTTCTTTTTCTTTATTTTTTTTTTGAAGATTTTATTTATTTATTCATGAGAGACACAGAGAGAGGCAGAGACATAGGCAGAGGGAGAATCAGGCTCCCTGCGGGTAGCCTGATGCAGGGCTTGATCCCAGGATCTTGGGATCATGACCTAAGCTGAAGGCAGACACCTAACCGACTGAGCCACCCGGGTCCCCCATGAAATTCCTTTTTCTTTTGCTTTATTAATCACTGCATGCTTGGACCTGGATAATTGTTTCCCCACCGGTTCCCCCATTCCAGTCTTTCTGTTCTATAGGCTTCCCCATATTTCTGTAGCCCAAAGCTTTCCAATGCTATTGCGACTTGATGTTACTTGATTTCTCTACATATGATGTAGCAAACATTACTCCAGACATGAGAAATAGGCAAATTCTTTAGCCTGGAAAACTCTGATCTCTCCAAAATCTTCCTAATCTCTTTCCACAGTCTTGATTTTCACACAAATGCTCATTCTAATCAAGCTGTTTTCCTCACCTAAATGTATCTATCAAATATACTTTTCTCTATATTAAACTCACTCTTATCCTCTTCTTTTCTTGTTTAAATCCTACTCATTTTCCAAGATTCAGCTCAAATCCCACCTCCTCTGTTAAAGCTTTCTTGTGCACCATGACCTGATCTCTTTCCTTTCTCTCAAATCCTAGTTCTTAGTATCCGTATTATTTTCATCTTCCATTACATCTGAGCACCTATAATGTGCCCCAGCTCCCTTATGCTAATCAACCATTCTCCAAACACACTTTATCTTTGCTCAGCCAGTTCTTGCAGCCTGACATGCCTTCTCCCCTCTTTCCCTACCAGCCATACTACTTATCATTCAAGACCCAGCTCAAAGCTTTCTTCCTTTTAGTCTTACTTTAAGAATCCCAGCAATTCCCATGCAATTTTTCCATTCAACTACCTGTTTTGCTCTGTCTTATGTAAGTGCTATTTGTTTACATGATTTTTTTCCTTACAAAGACCCACAACTAGTAAGATGTAGTAGAGCAGAGACCGTGTCCTCCGTTCATAATTCATCAAAGCACGGCTCTCTTTATAGAAGAAATTGTACCGACTGCCTCATCCAGACCTCCAGTTTATAAAGGAGGTAAGAGCCTTCAGACAGGTAGTAACTTGTTCAAAGTCACAGAGTTCAATTCCACATGAAAGCCCAATTCTGCATCAGTGCCCCAGATAAAACAATGAATGAGAGACAGTTCTATCCCATAAGAAACTAATAACATGGTGACGATGTGGCACATATTTAATTAACAAGTCACAGGTTGATTTTTTTTTTGGAAAAAAATCTGAAGTGTACTATATATTTTCTAAAGCTTCCAAAATATAACAGATTAGTTCTATTTGGAGAGACAAGGGAGACTTTTTATTCTTATTTATTTATTTATTTATTTATTTAAAGGAGGGGAAATTTGGAGCATTTTTTTTTTTTTTAATTAATGATCGTCACACACAGACAGAGAGAGAGAGAGAGAGAGAGAGAGGCAGAGGGAGAAGCAGGCTCCATGCACCAGGAGCCCGACGTGGGATTCGATCCCGGGTCTCCAGGATCGCGCCCTGGGCCAAAGGCAGGCGCTAAACCACTGCGCCACCCAGGGATCCCAAGGGATACTTTTTAAATGTTAGCAAATAAACTGATTTCCTACTGGTTAAACTTTAAAAGAGATGACCCATAAAAAGGAGCCACCAAGTTCATCTGAATCAGATTATATTTGATTACATTATTGTAACTTTGCAAATTTCTCCACTGTTACATAAGCAAGTGGCACAAAATTAAACAGAGGAAGCAAATGCATTATATCTGTTTTAAATTAATGTGAATAGCATTTACCCATTCCTTGTTTGTTTTGAGAAATATGAAAATAATCCTCATCCTGCCTTGATACTCTTGTTTCAGTCCATCTACTCTTCATTTTACAAAGGAGACTATAATGGGAAATGAGAAAACATTTGCCTACGATTGTTTGGTTCTGCTGGGTATTTTTTTTCTGGGATGGATTGGTGAGTTGTTAGTGCAGTGAAAATTATGATTAGGGAACATTTCTTTCTGGAGTCAGAATTTAGATAATGGGCTGTGTGTGTCACAATCACATTTTAGTTTAGTTTCCTGTCTTCACATTGCCTACTTAGAGACTCACTGTACCTACTTGCACAATTATTGATATAACTGTGGATAGAACTGTTTATCCTAAGTTTGTTATTGTTAGTAGAATAAAAAAATATTCTGATTTTCTTCCATAACTGTCACTGTAATTTTACACATCTCTGTTTAAGTACAAAGTATGGTCATTTATTAAAGGAAAAAGAATCATTGATAGACAAATTGAGCATTTCATGTGTTACTAATGACCAAATTCTGTTAGAGCTTAAAGAAGAGAGTTTGATACAGTTAAATATGACCTTGCATTTTCTCAGTCTGAGTGTGTTAAGTAGTGTTTTTCTTCACCAGCTTAAATATGGAACTACCCACAAGTTCTCTCCATTCAGCGGGGTTCTAATTTTCATGGCTTCTGGGAGCCATTAAAATTGCTTATCACAATTTGGAAACAAGGCTATTATAAAAGACGAGAAACCTGATTTCTTTTACTTTAAACTTGGAGAACAAACTTTAAAAATATGCTGGATGCAGAAGAGGGGACAGATTTTATGTATTTATGTATTTATTATCTGAGAGAGAGAGAGAGCACAAGAGCAGGAGAGAGGGGCTGAGGGAGAGAATCTCAAGTAGACTCTGCACTGAGCAGGGAGCTAATGCGGGGCTCAGTCTCATGACTGAGATCATGACCTGACCCAAACTCAAGAGTGAGTGGCTCACCTGACTGAGCCACCCAGACACCCTGAGGGGACAGATTCTTTAAGTGCTCAGTAACTAATTTATGAGTCATCCTGGGTATTCATTCATTAAAACTTGAAATAAAACTGATTGATCAATAGTGACTGAAGTTGTTGATTTGAAAGCAAGAGTTCTCAGATCTGAAAACTCTGAACTGGGTTCAGATCAGTTCTGACCCTTGGTTAAAGGACTAGGGAATCATGCAAAGCCAATGCTAGAAATAGTTGTAAGAGGAAACCCACCGAGCTGTAACAGTACAGTAGCATAATTTTAGAATCAGTTTAAATGACAAATCAGAACAACTTGTCATGTTCTGAATTAAGCCACAAGTGAGCAAATGGAATCAGGGGGATAATGGAACTAGGATTTTATTTAATCATTTCAAATAAAGACTCGTTAGTTCCATTCTCTCTGTTCATTGTTTTGTTTTGACATTGGTTATCTTTGATTATCAGTGGATTGATGGTTTAAAATTGTACACAGATGATCCTTATTTGACCAACAGAGACCTGGCCAGCAAATGATCTATAGTTCCATTGCCTAGAGATCTCTGGCTGGACATTGTCCTTATACATGCAATTGACTGAAGAGCCAAAGGAACTGGAACCGCTTTCCACCTTACAGACCTAGGCACACACCAAACCAGAAGCTAGATTCTGGCCATATGTAAAGATTGAAACTTCAGCTTTCTATCCTTCTTGCCCTTTTTTACTTTGATACACAAAATACCTGCAATAATTTCTTTTGATATCTACGAGTGCTTATTGACTGTAATAAAGAGCCCCCTAGAGTGCTGAAGCCTGGATTCTTTTATTTAAGGATAAAGCAAACTTCTTTCTCTTTCCTAGGCATGTAAAGTAGGGTTAAACTGGCAAACGGGTTTAACATGTTAACCTGTCCTTGAGTAAATCTCTGATAACAAAGTTGTTGTATTTTCCGTAGTTTTTTGTTTGTTTGTTTGACTCTCGGTGATCTCTCCTGCAATCTGTTTTGTCTGTAGCAGCTGACAGTGTCTCAGGGAACCTGACTTAGTTAGATTGATTGGAACCTCTAACTTAGCCATTTGCTTGCAGAAAGGCTACTTCCCCACCACCTCCTCCCTCCCTCTTTTTTCTTTCCACCCCCCCTAATGATGTTACATTTGTCCTGCAGATGATGTAGAGCACACTGCAGAGGATGAACGGCTGGGCCTGGATCGCTCCTTTCTTGGCAAGCGCTCACACTTCACACCAGCCCTCCTCGGCACCATTAATATTATATATAGATACCCTTGTCACAGATTTACATTCGGCGATCCGAAATCAGGACGGGAGGGTGAAGTGTGTGTGAGGAGGGGGTGGAGGAAAGCCAGCTGATTTATTGTGGGGAATGTTAGACAATAAAAAGGAGGTGATCAAATTTATATTAATGTCCTGACCTATATTCTTAAAACTGCTTTTTGCTCATTTCAGTGCTTAAGCATTTTGCTGCCCAAAGCCAGAGGGAAAAAGAAAGAGAGAAGAAAAAAAGAAGGAAAGAAAGAAAGAAAGAAAGAAAGAAGGAAAGAAAGAAAGAAAGAAAGAAAGAAAGAAAGAAAGAAAGAAAGAAAGAAGGAAGGAAGGAAGGAAGGAAGGAAGGAAGGAAGGAAGGAAGGAAGGAAGGAAAAAAGCTTTGGCCTTGTTATTTATTTATTCTCTTTATGTACTGGAAAATTGTTCAAGCTATCACCATGTGTGAGCTTCAGTAGAGAATATGGAGATAGATCATTTCTATAGATTGATAGGCTGCATGTATCTCCTTCCGCTGTGGAAGCACAGTAGATGTGGGTGTGTGAGACTTTGTATTTACCAGTCTGAACAGACAGGTAAGTTTTGTCTGTCCTGGCCTGATCTGGTTTATCCTAACCCAGAAAGACTTTATAGTAGACTAAAAGTGTATTACGTGTGGGTCCTAGTCTCAAGGTCAAAAGGAAGATTTACTGTCTAAGGTACAGAGATAACATTTGCATGATCCTCTAATTTTCAGGAATATTTTCTGTGGATAGGTCACCATTTTTTTTTCAAACAAAATTAGAAGCAATTTATATTTAGCTTCTTTTTATTTGAAATTTAGGTCATTAGCAAAGTACTAAAATTCTTCTCTGGGTTCTGTACATGTGTCTATAAATTTGTATTTTCATTCTGCCAAGTATTTGTCAATCCGTGAATGCAGAACTCTCATTTCCCGATTCAGTACCTACCACTCTGGGCTCTGACTGGAGGATGGCTTTAATTGCAGCTTCTGTGTTTTGTGAACAGCAAGGATTTCTGAATCCTTCAGGTTTTTATTTCTTATTTTTTAATTTAATTTTTTAAGATGTTAATTTATTTGACAGAGAGAGTGCATGAGAGACCACAAGCAGGGGGAGAGGTAGAGGGAGAAGGAGAAGCAGACTCCGTGGAGAGCAGGGAACCCAATTCAGGATTCAATCCCAGGGCCGTGGGATCATGACCTGAGCCAAGGCAGATGCTTAACCTACTGAGCCATCTGGGTGCCCCACCTCCAGTTTTTGTTGTTCAGGATTCAGTAGTAAAACCAGTTGCCTACAGCAAAGAAAGTAGTGAGACTCCCTTTTTATTTTTTCAAGCTATTCTAAGAAATTTTATATGGCAGCTTTTTAAAGTAATTTTTGTATTTACCTCCTTTCTAAAGGGGCTACAGAATCAATATTGTCACAGCACAAATATGCATAGCAGAAGCATGTATTTAACTGAGAATCATTGGTTGAGTGAAAAGGGGAGTATGAGGAGGTCAGTACTAAGAGTTCTACCTATTTATAGCTCAAAATTATGTTTACTTTTGGAAAAGCTTGACGTTTGCTACATTGAAGTCTGAAATTTTTTGTTGTTGTTGTAGTTTTAATCATTTGCATGTACTGAGGATCAACTGTGTGCAGACCACTGTGGTGGGTATTGGACTAAATGTTACCTTTGGAAGTTGGTTCTCCTCTTGATCTTGGCTTTTTGTGCTACATTATCTAAATGCTTCTGCATCTCTTCCCTCTTGCAAATCAAACAAAGCACAAATTGCAGGCATTCATGAAATCTATATTGAAAGTGCTATATCTGTGAGCCCTATTTTTGTACATGGTATGATCAATTAAAATAGTAGATTACCACTAATCTTTCTAGAACTGGGATTATAATTTCACTATCCACAGCTGTCCAAAAATCTTCCTCATAGCCTGAGAAGTTCCTCTAAAGTTTGTGCCTCATCGTAATTATTTTACCCCTAAAAACTATGGGCCAGACACATCTGTCCATAGTTTGATTTTTCCACAAAAAGATGACTCTGTCCCATTATTTGAAAATGTGCTCTAGTGCTCTCTAACCTTCGCTAGTATGTTCTTCTTTTACAGAAGGGAGTGGTGCTCCACCAACACTCCTGAGACTGAGACTCAAGTTGGTTTGGTATACCTGGGGCAGGTGGTGGCCACCATCAGGGAAATACCAGGTGGTTAAGGCAATTATATTCTTCTCAGTTTGCAATCAGCTTCCACAGACCTAAAAATGTTGAAGTCTTTTAGTTCGGCCCTTAGAGTCAACCAAGAGAGTCCTGGGTCCTCATGCTAGAGGGAACCGTATATCATAAACATGGAAACACAAGACCAGTTTTATTTTCCCAAGAAAGTTTTTGAAGGATCTGTAACTGATTGAGCAAACAGGCATTCCAGATGAGGTACCCTCCTGAGAGTCTGGTACTACGTGCCCCAAGCTAGAGAGCAGATCCAAGAGCATGCAAGTGTGCGTGAAGGAGGAGAAGATCCAGCTCCTGCCCTGGCTCACGAGCTGAGTCTGCTTAAAGTTGGCTGCTCCAGTCAAGGTGGGTGTCTCGGCAGATCAAGTTCTTGATTCTGCATTTGTTCCCTGCTTTATGCCCAAGGGCTTGGTTTTGGGGCATTTAGAACTGCCTGAGGATCTTGAGAAAATTATAGGGAAGGGAACATATCCTTCATGACTTCCTGAGGAGCTTGACTTGGTCACTGTCCACTCTGGGTTTGGGCTGGTCCCTGTCCTGGTGCCCGGGTCTAGACCTTGCCCAAGCAGATCTGTGTCCACACTCAAGCTAACAGCCAGCAGGATGGCTTTGCAGGAGCATCCCCTGGGAGTGCACCAGGGACCCCAGGGTGGGAAAATCCAGCTGGGGAAGGTGAACTGGGCCTCAGGGAGAGCTTGAGTTATAACTTTTAAATGTAAGACATATGGGATATGAGCCTCCCTCTGTACTACTGTTCTGGGCCCCACAAATTTTAAAAGGTGGTGTTGGATGCCTTCTCTGCTTAGTGCCGATGCTGACTTTTCTGCCTTTGATGATAACTTTGCAATTTGACTCTGATTGTGATCTTGATTTCACTTTGCATTTGCATCCCTTCTCTTCTCCTCATGTATGACCTTCGTTTTTTCAGACCCAAGGTCCTTTGCTTAATGGTTTAATATTGCTTATATTCTTCTCTTTGCCCTGGCCTAGGAATCACACCTAATGTACCCACTCAAAAAAGTTTAGCTGGAGGGACCTACCATCCCCTAACTGCAACTATCTTCACATTGATATTCTTTGCACTAAATGAGACAGAAAGGTGTATTAGGTGAGCATTCAGAAAGAAAAAAAAAATAAAGAAGGAAAAGAAGAAAAAAAGGCATCACAACCAGGATGGTTTCTTCAACTATATGCTTTTGTTGTAACGGTTGGTGAGGTTAATAGCAGTTCATGAATCACTATTTGGGTCCCACAGTAGAACTTGGCTCGTGCCACCCTGACACTTACTTAGGAGTTGAGTGCTAAATGGCAGTGTAATATTAGGGGCACTATTCAATTTACATTAAGCTGTCCTCGTTTGGTGGCTGTTCAATGGGAGTTCCCTGGGCGATTATAAATGCAGGCAGCTAATGGTGCTGGCATCTTAGCCAACATTTTTGCTGTGGGAACAAAAGTTGCATCTACAAACTGTTCGCATTGACAGTAATCCACTTACCGTACAAAATCATTGCAAATTAAGTCAATAGGTTTCCAGACAAAATGAGTTAAGAGTCAGCATGGGGAACCACCACCACTTCCCCGTTTATCACTTTTTTTTCAATATGACAATCAAATTTGTTGTCTCCTTCTTGAAGACTAGAGAGAAAATGTTAATCAAATTTCCTTAACTTTATATTTTAACAAACACTTGAACAAGTTTAACAACTCATAAAAGATGGTGGGAGCTTTGAGTCACAGACCGAGCTTTCTTTGAAACATCAAATTTCAAAGCACATGTTCGAGCTCATTGGAAGTGCAGCTTGCTAAGGAAACACAGACTGTGTCTCTTGCTGTTGCCCACCAAAAACAGACTTTTTCTAGAGCAATTGCTTTAGAACTAAAGGGAGAAGCTACTAGGTTGGGTTTTCTTCTGGGGGCGGGTGAGAGCTTATCTACAACTATTTATCAATTTTAGATGTGTGTTACCCATTTTCCACGTACCTAATATTCATTTAGGACAAGAGAATATGATTTTAGGAGAATACAGTGTTATAGACAGGTCATGATTCCCTATTAACTCTGCTCCTAGAATTTCTAGATGTGTGAATTTGGGCATTTCTCCCTACCTTCTCTAGATTATTAGTTTCCTCATTTCTAAATTAGAGATGCTAGACTTTTCTTCATAAGGATGATGAGGGGAATAAATGAATGAAATAATCTATGCAAGGTGATGACAGAGAACACAGAATGACAGTGAACTGAAAGTAGACAGGTATGAAGAAAGGCATTGAGTTGCAGGAGACTGCAGATGTTCCTCTCCTTTCGTCTCTGCTACGTGAGACAGATTATAATCTATATCCCATTGCTGTGGCCTTTATCTTATTCAATTATGTTTATCAATAGGGCAACAGTTCGATATTATATGTAGCATCAAAACAGATCTTATGAACTTGCTGTCAGGAGTTTACCTTATGCTGAAGCGAGTTAGTCTGGAGGAGTATTGCACATAAACGTTCTTTACAGACAAAAGGGAGGGCCTGGTCTGTGTTACTCATTCCTGAATGCTCAGCACACAGAACAGTGCCTGGCAAATGCTCAACAAATATTTGTTATGAGAATCAAAAAATGCATAGAGAACTTTGTGACTTGTAGTGAGGTTTAAAATGGCAGAACAAATTAGCAAATTGGGATATTTCCATACTTGCATTATGTTCATCAGTTGGAACTGATGCTTTTTGGTATTTGTTAGAAAGTAACAGAAGGGTGGGTGCCTGAGTGGTGCAGTTGGTTAAACATCTGACTCTTGGTTTCAACTCAGGTCGTGATCTCAGGGTCTTGAGATTAAGTCTTGCATCAGACTCTGCACTCAGTGAGGAGTCTGCTTGAGATTCTCTCTCCCTCTCTGTCTGCCCCTCCCCCGTTCATTCTCTCTCTCTCCCTCTCAAATAAATAAATAAATCTTTGAGAGGAAAAAATGAAAGTAACAGGAATACTTTATAACATATAAGTCATTCTAATGTGTAGATCTCACCTTTAAAATAGGAAAGAGGAAGAAAACCAACATTTCATAACAGGGTATGAATTCAGTTGTGCTTGGGATATGAAGTGATTATTGTTAATGCAATCAGAGATAAGTTAATTTCCTTCATGTTTTGTCCATAATTTTTATAAATGTCTTTTAATGTTTTATATTTTAATTTTGTTATGAAGTCAGTATATTCAGATTAGGGAATTAAACTGAATTAATTTCAATGCCCAAGATTCTTAATTGCCAATCACAGAAGTCTCCTCTTGCCCACTTTATAATTAGCCCTAATTATAGGTCTATAATATGTTTATTTAGTTATTCAAAGCATCTTGTACTTTGAAGTGTAAAACAATACAAGGAGCATTTAAACTTGCGACCAATAGGAAAAAAAAAAACACACAAATATCGTGGTCACAAAATTACTCTTTGAATTAACTAGAACATAGTCTACCTACCTAAAGAAATGAATTTCTCAGGCTCCATGTACCTATTGATCTATCAATAAAGAAAGATAAGTGTTTAAGTTGCAATATTATAATGTTGTATATACAAGAAAATTAGGAAATGATCCATCATCTTGCATTAGTGGCCATAACTACTTACTGAGCTATCATGAAATTGGAGAGCAACTTTCTCATGGTCTCTTTTTGGCATCCCAGAAGTTCATGGCCATGGTCAGGAAAAGAGAAAAGAATAATGAGAGGGGTACCCATCAACTGACTGGCTCAGTTACGGAGCATGCAACTCTTGATCTTATTTTTTTTTTTTTATATTTTATTTATTTATTCATGAGAGACACACAGAGAGAGGCAAAGACACAGGCAGAGGGATAAGCAGGCCTCATGCAGGGAGCCTGAGGTAGCGCTCGATCCCGGGATCACACCCTGGGCCAAAGGCAGGTGCTAAACTGCTGAGCCACCCAGGGATCCCCGCAACTCTTGATCTTAGAGTTGTGAATTCAAACCCCATGTCCCATGTAGAGCTGACTTAAAAAAAAAAAAAAAAGAACGCTGATAGATGGACAATGTGGGAAGGAGATAGAATAATTGATGGGATTCATAGGAGAGGGAAGGAGTCTTCACCGTATTACGAATATAGCTAAGTAGCTTATCTCAAACAACAAATAAAGGCATTTTATCCTCTAAAATGGAAAAAAGAATGGAAGGAGACTTATAATGAGGGAGAGGGAAATTGGGATAATTATAAAGCAGCCTTATTCTCCTCACTCAGAAGTGTCAGTAAAGTTAATAATGTTTGTAGTGGTTTCTATGGAGCATGGATGAGGGGGTAGGAAATGGCACAAGGTGTTTACGGATGAGTTGAAGAATTGTGAATTACTTTGTGGCTCCAGGTTCGGTGCATACAGTTAACTCCCCATGGACACAGCCCATGCAGCCATATACCTTACTTGTCTCTGTAATGGATCAGAATGAAAAGAGAAGAAAATGATGAGTTGGATAAATCCATGTTTAGGGACAGGACATATGTCCTAGCATCATAAGGCTGGACTAATCTAAAGGGCTAGTGATGAAAGGTTGAAATGGTGTCTAGCAGCCAAATGAGGGAAGAAAATAAAGGTAGAATGGGCTTGCTGAATCTGTGACTAAGGGAGGTTAAATGACTGGAGAACAAAGTTTATTCAATGGAAATATGGCAAGAAGCCTGGTAAAACAACCTGTTTTTGGCAAAAGAGATGAATTTCAGAATTTGTAATCCTGGAGGTTGGCAGCTCACATATGGTTGATCTAATTGTGGGAATGAAGATCTTACAGTTAATGCCCTTTCTCCACTGAAAGAAAAAGATGCCTGAGGGTGAGGGCTTGATGGTGGATGAGGTGGTGGTAGCTATTTTAGGCATCGATTTTTTTCGTTTTAGTTTATATCTTGCCATAAAGTGTATTTCTACAGAATAAATAGAACTACACTTATATTCGCCATTTATGCTAATGAATCACATACTATCATGTTACATGTTTTATGCAGATCATTTTTTTCCTTCTCTCATCCCAGGATAGTATGTTGGGATGTTGAGAATCATGTTACACTGTGAGAGGGGCCCTGGTCTACCAACATGCTAACTATACCTCATCCAAGTAAAGTCATTGGGATGATTTTACTTTTAAAGAGTGGGATGATTCCACTCTTTTAAGTTCCTTGGGGCATCAGCTCTGTCACATTTATCTCTGTATTCCTGACACTTAACAGAGTCTCTGACACTTAGGAAATGTTTTATTAATATTTGATGAATAAAGGATCGAATGAATGAATGAACTAGCGAGAGCAAGAATAGAACAGAACAGAAAACTGTAAGTCAAATTTGGAAGAAGAGGGATGCCTGGGTGGCTCAGTGATTGAGCATTTGGAAGAAGAGGGATGCCTGGGTGGCTCAGTGATTGAGCAACCCCTTGGCTCAGGTTGTCATCCCGGGGTCCTGGGATCTAGTCCTGCATCGGGCTCTCCATGGGGAGCCTGCTTCAACCTCTGCCTACATCTCTGCCTCTCTCTGTGTGCCTCTCATGAATAAATAAATAAATCTTAAAAAAAAAGTTTAGAGGAAGAAATGAAGACAAAGTTCAGTGGACAAAATGAGGATGGGAAATGGTGGTCTAATTAAATGGCATTACCTTCCCATGAGGGAGTGTTAGGGAATCATGGTTGTGGAGGGAGGGATAGGGAAAGAGAAGGGTTCAACCCCTTCCCATCAGCGCTGAGGAGGGGATGCAAACAGTAACTAGAAAAGGTGGTGAGGGAAGAGGTGTCATGAGGGAAAGCCGTAAACAGTATGGAGGTCCTTCAAGGAGAAATGATTCACAGTAACACTGTGCACCTATTAAAAGAATGTGACATTTTCCTTGGTGCTTGGCAAGGCATATATTTTAGTTTGCTTGAGTGTGGCTTTGATGTTTCAGGAAGTCTGAGGGAAGATTAACGCTTATTTACCAAATATTTCTTATAGAATTAATTTTTCAATCGTGTTCTTTATGTTGCTACAGTCTGCATAACATGATTTAAAATTCTGGTCTCATGTGGCTAGTTTCAAAGTACAGTTTTGATTAATCAGAGAATTGGTTTAATCATTTGTTGGAAGGAATAATAAATTACTGCAGCTGAAGACTCGACTCTGTCTCTCGAACTAGCTCTAGGTGGGCCTGCTTCTAAACATTTACCAGAGAGTACCGTGTTATCATGTTCAAACAGGACAATGATGTGTAAGCTCTGAAATGAAAAATCAAACAATGGCATGGAGACGAGAAGCAGGAAAACACGGGAATTACATTAGGTCGTTATTGTTTTGCCTGATGAAGGAAGAAGGAAATGCAAAGTTGTGGCAAAATGCCAGAGCCCTGGTTCATGTGTGGGCAAGACTCCATATAGGTTATGAGACTAAGATCTCATAAAGTTCAAACATGAGTTGTAGCAAGTTCATAAATCACTGGCCTGTGATTCTTCACACTCTGAGCTTTTTTCTTGTAAATACCCACTCTGCAAGACAGAGGCTGTTCTCCCATTCCGACCATATCCATAACGCGGTAGGTTATCAGGTGTTTATGGCAGTCTAATGCCAGCCACTATAAAAAAGAGTAGAGATGTGTCATATAGCATCAAACAAGTTAAATAGCAGAGCTGAAGTGTTACCTCATAAAATATTCATAAAGCCGGGTTCATTTGTTCCAACTAACGAAGCTGCCACATAAAACCCATCACAGTTGCTGACGTGCCTCTCAAATTCTGGGAATTCAGGAAGGAACTCAGAATTCCTGAGCAAGCGTGATAAGTAATTTTGATTTTTGAAGGGAGGTTTTGCCCAAATAAATTTCAACTGTCAGATCCTGGTGACTTGCAGCAAAAATGAATACCAAACTGATGTTATAGATCATAGACCTTTTTACAAAGAATTTTGTTTCCTGTGATGGGTCAAATTTGTAGAGAGGAAGGACAGGAAATCAATGCTTGGAGTACGAAATGCAATAAAAGTGGGCTTTGTCCTAAGCACGTTGTTTCCTTCCATTTTATCTGTGATCAATAGACTTTGTTTCTTTCTATTTCATCACTGAAACAATAGACCTTCCTCTCATTGCCTGTGTTCCCAGAAATGTCCTCCCCTGAAGTTGTCACCAACATTCCAGAAGAAGCTCTGGCTATGTCTTTCTAGTCTCACCGAGTATAGCCCAAGCCTGTGGTTCTGACCTAGGAAAGGGGGCAATCCCACCCCAGGGGTATTTTGGATGTCACATGATGGGGGTGCCATTGGTATTCAGTTAATCAGTTCCAAGAGTTTAGTTGTGGTGAAGTTAACTGTCTGCATGTTTGTTTTCTGCATAAATCCTGGAAGGTATGGACCTTAGATTATTCACCTTTGCTCCTCTGCACCTAGCACAACAAATGTTTGTTGAATGAATGAGAAAGTGAGTAAGTGGGAAAAACGAGGGGTGTGTGTAATTATAGAAAGTGTTTGATGAAACGAATGGTGTTTTCTTCCTTAATTTACTCTATTTTGTTAAATAAAAGATTTAAGGGACAATTATGAATTTAAGATTTAGAGGAATCACAAACCTGTGAATGGATAAGGAATTTTTTTGTTTTGTTTTGGAAAAAAAAATCCTTTCAGATTTATTTGCTTAGAGAACCATTGCATTTTTGACAGTTTTTGTGACTGATGAAAATGGCCAAGGAAATAATTGCTTTACAAAAACCAAAGGACTCCCTCTCTCTCTCTCCAACCCCCCCCCCCTTTTTTTTTAAAGAAAATCTATTTTCTTAAATGATGAATATCAGGATTTGCTCCCATGACTGGAGACAGAAACATGTCCAGAATCTTGAAAACGACTTAAAAGAAAACCTTTCTGGAAGCCTCTTTCTCTCAGAGTGTTGTAATTTCCTTTAGAAACTCCAGCTGTTCCACAGCACGCAGTTAAATTAAGTGTAAGTGCTGTTAAATAGGAGGTAACCATTAGATATTTAAAAAATATGACTAGCATCCAATGTTTTAATCAAATAATTTGCTAATCACTCAGTATGGTGTAGCCTCCTGACTAGTCCTTCCCTTAACTCAGTCCTCCCTGCTGCCTGAGACCTGGGCTCCTGCTCCTCCTGCTCCTCCTCCTCCTCCTCCTCCTTCCTTGGCAGCTGACTAGGCCCTTATCTCTCTTTGGAATGTTCCTCAGAGCCCATTAAGGAGCGCTTTAATCCAAGAGGATCTAGATGATCAAGAAAAATTAAGCTCCTAATAACAGCAAAATTGTAAGAAATTTGGACAAAATGACTCTCCGCATCACAGATTTTGTTTACTAGTGGGTAATTAATTCTCCACATATGTTGGGAACATCTGTCGCCGTGACCTGCCATCGGATCTGCGAAGCGACTGCTGTGCGGTGTCCCCACAGGTCATTAGCAGCGCTCTGAAAGGAAGTGCCTTCCCCCTGCCCTCAGCCCCGGCAACTTTCTCCTCAGCAGGGAGGCTCCCCGTGTAGGGTCCTGGGAGGGAGGTGTCCCTCTGTCACCAGTGGGCATCTCTGGCCCACCTCCTGTTGTCCCCCCCCACACACACACCCACACCAGGCCCAAAGCTAGAGGAAGGGCCACCACCTGGGGGTGGGGGGTGAGAAGCTGGAGGGCCCCTGACTGGAAGAAGCTTCTGGGCTGTCTCGCTCTGCTCCACTGAGGGGACCAGGGACCTCTTCAGGCCTCACTGAATGGGATCCAACAGAAATCTGGAGGTTTCTGACCTGTGACTGCCCAACACAATCAGTGAGCAACTGGCCTCCGGCTGTGGGATATCATTGCCAAGAGGCCTTGTCTTAACAGAAACCAAAGATGGCAAAGCAACTCTGGGAAGGGGCTTTGGCAGGTACCGTGAAATGCTGTTCCTTGGTTGGCACTTGGGCCCCTCAGAGCAAAGGGGAGGGAGACTTGTGGAAAGGAAAGATCATTCTCCCGTCACCCCGTGCTTCTGACAAGAGGCCGGTTCTCCTCCTGGCAGCGTTGGGGCCTCCAAGGAGCCTGGAGAACCAGAGATGAGAAACGACAGCTAGAGGGGAAGGCTTAGAGTGAGGCGGGCAGACGAGAAGGGACTCTGTTGACCAGTGGCTGTGGGGGTAGGGAATTTGCACACCCCGCGTGCTCCCTCAGCGTCCTGACACAATTGCTTATTTTCTCCTTGTCTGTGGCCCCAGGTACACTTGTTAAATACTGGAGATTCGCCTTCCTCATCTTAGTACGTCCAGCACCTTACTATGTCCTCTGCTCAAAACTGGGTGATAAGTAAGTAGATGGAAGCCCTAGTGACTCCTCACTATGATCCCACCACATGGACATTATTATCTTGATTCTTCTAATAAGGAGACTGAGGCTCAGAATGTCCAAGCCGAGCCACTGTTTCAACCCAGTAGTGTCTGCTGTTGTTTCCATGCTTTTCTCCACCACAGCCTTGTCCCAGTAAGGCTGGCTGATGTTCTCCAAGAGACAAGAAACCTTTGCAACTTCTAGTTCAATTATTGAGTTACCCTGATTTTTTTTTTAATTTTTTTTTTTTAAAGAAAAGCATGTACTAAGCCTTTAAAGCACAGATCTTCACTCCTCGGTTTCATTCCTGATCCTGCAGAAGTACTTAACCTCTTTTGAGCCAGTTTCCTCATCTTGTAAAATGAGGACACTAAGTTTCTGGTTGCTAGGATTGTTTTGCAGATCATATAAACGGGGCATGAGGAGCACTGAATTCAACGGTTCAATTAGAGGTGCAAGAGAAAAGCTCATTGCTTTCTGTGTTGCTTTTTCAAATCACGCTAAACACACATCTTACACAACTGGCATTTGTCACTTGTGTATAATTTTGGTTCTTGTTCATAACTAAGACCCCCTCCCCTTTTAGATACTAGAATTGCACTTCGTGCCTTTATAAATATGCAAGTAGTTCTTTCTAAGTGCTTAATAGCTGCCTTCTTTTTTTCACAGAATGCTCTCCAGGACGGCAGTGCCAATTTCATACACTCAAGTGCACATGGAATGTGGCTGAATTATGAAAGGTCTTATTAGGCTATTGAGTGAATCAGAAATAAGTAAATAACTGCTCAGTAAATTCTTAAACTGAATCATCAAACTGCCTCCTCAAATAGTTTCTTAGAGAGCAGCCTATGAAAGATCTGGCCAGTACCTGAGCCAACTTAGTTTCCTAGCCACCTTTCAAGCTAAGTATCTGTTTCCAAATGGATGCTTTCTGAGCAGGAACAGAATATGAACTTGGGGGGGCAATTTTAGTCTACTTGTGTAGAAACTGGACAGGAGAAATTTTGCACAGTAGAAGAATGATGAGCTTTGGAAATATGGAAAGCAATGGGGTCCTCCACTCATATGGGGCCCCTCTGTTTCCTCTGTCTCACTTTTGATGGGCAAAGTCCAAAGATTCCATGGCTCCCCATGGTGAGTCTTGGATGAGGAGGGTAAGACAAATGGGTTACAATGGCCAGTACGACATACTGGGTAAGAACCACGTTCAGAAGAGGTTGTGGACGCATTGAAGCAGTTCTGTTAGTTAAGGGAGCATAAACAATACTTAACAGGCTGAGAGGAGGGTTCCAGTAGAAAGGAATGATTGAACAGGAAGCAAAAAAGAGTGCAACTGAAGGGCGTCAACCCAAGACAAGGAAGGGCCAGCTTCACATGTGCTGTGATAAACACATCCAGAGCAAGACAATGTTTTTGTGACCAAAATATTAGGATAAGGGGCATTGTCAATTTATTCACCGAGGTTAGCATCTTGACTCTCCTCAAAATACATCTAGAATATAAGATTAAAGGGATTCTTACTTTTCATAATCCAGCCATTCTCCAGTGCTTATTTTATTCTAGTGTCTGTAATTAATATCCAAATGCCTTGATGGATGTATGAGGATTGTTTTAATTTAGTCTTTTGTAATCATTCAGCCCATTTTATTCTTCTAATTATGAAGGGCAGGATTAAGTGGAAAATCCTCTCCTTCTATCAGGATTAAACCGGAACTAAACAAAAACACAAGGACCACAGGATTCAGTAAGAGGAAGCTATTTTCTGCAAACTGGTGACTTTTGTAATGCGAGCCAAGCTGTGGCATGAGACAAGCAGTACTGGTGAATGCATTTGGGTCAAACAGGGGGAGGGCAGAGGCTTCCTAATAAAAGAATATTCTCTTTTTAATAAAACAAAAATAGGAAAAATGGGTGTTTCGCTTATGGGTATTCACTGGTGGGGGGTACTGAAAAGGAAGGAAGCTCCTCTGTCCCCTCACTCCAGAGCAGTCACCTTCTCCTCCTCCACATCCTGCTGGGGCCAAGCGTCAGTCTCTAACCAGCAAACCTTGTGGCACTCCAGTTTGTAGATGAGGGCAGAGCTTCATCTGCTGTGTAGACATGGAGTTCAAGGATGCTTAATGGTGAGAGATGGGAGAGGGGAAGATGGAGGGATTGAGAAGAGGAGGCTGGAAACAGCTCCTGGGAACCCAAGTCCTGACTACCAGAGCCTTGCTGAGTTCAGTAGGAAGTCCCCAACCTCTGCTTCATCCAGACTGAGCCCTATCCTAGCCATCTTCCATCAAGGAACTTTGGAAGAAGTCTCCAGTAAAAAGATGTGTTAGAGTAAAAGAACATGATTTTTATTAAAGCACACTTTTTTTTTCCAAATTAACCAAAACATAGGATTACGTCTACCTTTGTAGAAATGGTCTGCAAGTAGTTGTCAGATATTATTTTCATGTGAATAAATATTGAAGGTATGTCTCCTTAAAAAGAAAAAAAAAGACCCAAGGGGAAACAATATGATAGACTGTATAGCGGTAGTGGTTCATGGTGAACTTGTCATGTCCCAACCTAATTTTCTAAACTTTTACACAAAAATCTGCTCCACTAATATTCTTGCCCATTCTAATTCACATTGATTCTTTTCTTCTAATTGCTCATCCTCAACTCTGCTGTTTGTCTCTTAGTCTTCATCCAATCAAAAATCCCTATTAGCTCTATTTCCAAACTATATCCAAACTCTTACCACCACCTCTACACTACTTCTTTGGCTCAAGCACCAGGCGATCTCTGGCCAGGTGTTTGCAATAGCCTTCCAACTGATCGAGCTGCCAGCGCGCTCCCATTACAACAGTCTTTTATCAAACCGACAGACAGAGTTATCCTTTCAGTATGTGAATCAAAAGATATCCTCTGTGAAAACTCCCCAGTGGCTCCCATTTCACCCATCATAAAGCTCGGGTCCTCCAATGGCCTCTAAGACCTGACCCCCGCAGGACACCTGCTACCTCTCTAGATGCGTCTCTGTGGTTCTCTCGATTGCTCACCTCACTCTGGCCGAAGGGACCCCTCACTCTTCCTTTGGCTCCTTCACTCAAGTTCTGTCCAGGTGTAGACTTTAGCAAGCCTACTCTGACTGCCCTGTTTCATGTAACACACCACCCTTAGCCTGAAACCTGGCATTAGCAGTTCCCTTTATCCTGCTCCAAACTTCTTCCCAAGTCACTTAGACATGGAATAGGAGGGACTACTTCAGAGGGTTGTGTGAGAATTAGAGGAATTAATACATGTAACATACTTGGAATTTACCCTGCATAGTATGTGTATTAAAAAATATTTGTAAAATGTTGTAGAATAATGTATGTTTGGGTACACGATAGAATCAGTTTTTTTTTTTTTTAAGATTTCTTTATTAGAAGAGAGAAAGAAAGAGAGACTTTAAGCAGGAGGGGCAGAGGGACAGGGAAAGAGAGAGAATCTCAAGCAGACTTCTCACTGAGTGAAGAGCCTGATTCAGGGCTCAGTCTCAAGACCCTGAGATCATGACCTGAGCCAAAACCAAGAGTCTGATGCAACCAACTGCACCTCCCAGGTGCCCTGAGAATCAGCCTTTTAAAAATTATTTTGTGGGTATTGTTTATGTTCTATGTGAAACACATTATTTAATCTTCACCTCAAGTGGTATGAGGTGGTCTCATTTAATGGATGAGGAAACCTAGACTCAGAGATACTGATGTAGCTGAGGTTACAGAGTTGGGATAAGTTAGGATAAGCCCAGGGGACTCTAAAGCTGAGCCTCATGATAAGACGTGGACCCTTCTCCTCCTCCATACCCACAGACACATTCTACCCTCCCAAGGAAACTTTATTCACCAAGGGGTGTTGCAGATGCTCCCATGTTCCTAGGGCCATCTCAGTGTTTACAGTCACAAATGTGTCCTCGCCTCTCTTCAAGATTATTCTCATTGTCTCCTCCCAGATCCTCTGCCACCCCACGGTGAAATACTGGATGTACTTGGAGCTCCATCCTTGGACTCTTCCTCTTCTCACTCTAGTCTTCTCTCCAGACCCATTAATCCAATTTCATGATTTCCACTACCTGTGGCCAACAAGTGCGGTATTGATGTCTCCAGTCTACACTGCTTTCTTGAGACTGAGACCAACACACCCTCACCATTTAACCGCCTCCTCACAAATCCACAAATAGATCCCATTGGCTCCTCACAGGCACCATGGCCAAAATGGAGGTTATAATCTTTCCCTCTAAATTCACTCCTCTTTATCAATGTCATAGTAAATCACATAATTTTCTCTCCATCCCTGTAGGTCCCAGTAAGTGTGAACAATCCCTTTCGCACATCAGAAAGCCAAAGGTTATTTCAATTCTTCTCATATTCAGCTACTCACCATGTCCAGTCCTAACTGACTCTCAAGTTTCTCTTTTTATTTCTATCCTCATGCTCACCATGTTTGTTCAAGTCTTCATAATCTCACTCCCAGGTTCTTGCAGTGACTTCCTACATAATTTTTCTACTCGCCAAACTTATCCCACTTCCAATCCACCTTTAACACTTTAACCATGGTGATTGCAAATGTGATCATGCTACTTTTCTGCTTAAAACCCAAAGGCTTCCCATTGGCCTAGTAATAAAGTCCATGTGATGGCTTTTGTTGTTTCAAATCAGGAGTTTGAACTCAGTCTCCAGTCATCTAGGTGTTATTGTGAAAGGATTTTTCAGATGTAATTAAAGTTCCTAATAAATTAAATTTAAATCAACCAAAAGATTGTCCTGGGTGGGCCCAGCCTAATCAGATGATGCTCTTAAAAGCAAGTTTAAAGAGATTCCAAACAGCTCATCCCTGTGGGGTTCCAGCTATTCATGATCTTCTCTTCCTGACTGCTTGCTTTCTAGACCTTAGACTTACTCAGCCATTCCTCACAGTTGTGTAAGTAATCAAACAATGTGTGTGGTTATGTATGTGTATATGTACATGTGTATGTGTACATACATGCAAGCATGCCTACATGTGCATACACACGCACACAGCTCTCCTCTGATTGAATCCTGACTGATACAATCCTTAAACTATCCTATCAGATCTAGCACTATTAAGCCCTACTTCACTACTCAAATCATCTCTCCCTTCCTGTATCACTTAGCTGCAAACAACTGAAAATCAAAATAACATTAGCCTGAAGACAGGGCTTACTTTTTCCACAAGTAAAAAATCTGCACCAGTTGTCAAAGAAGTCCAAGTTTGAGAAAACTAGACCACAATGCTTCAGGGGCCCCTGCCATACTTTCTCATTTGCCTTTTTTTTTTTTTTTTTTTTTTTTGTCTCATGCTTATCACCCCATTGCGGCAAAATGGCTGTTGTACCTGGGGCGTCAAGTCAATGTACCAGAGAGGCAGGAAAGAGAGGTTAACTGAAAACAAAACAAAAAACAAAACAAAACAAAACAGAACAAAGGGAAAAGGTTGGAAGGACAGAAAAAGCTTTCTCATTTCAAGGTTTTATTTTTTCATTAAGGAAGGGAAATCCTCAGGGATTTCTCTTCCTGTCTCTGCAGCTAGAACCATGCTGCATGGCAACCCCACCTGGAAATAGGCCTGAGAGAAGTTTTTAATGGTTATTTATATGGTAGAGGCAGGCAAGATGAAGAGGTTAGAGATTGTAGTTGGGTCGACCAACTAATAGTATTTGCCAAATGTCCTCTCCCCTTTTTTCAGCTAGTTTTTCAATCTCAACATAAATATAATCTCAAGGAAGCCCTCTCTCAACCACTGGACCATTCTGAGTCTGCTAAAAACTCTTTTCCATTAAGATGCTTACCACACCAAAGCCAATCTTCCTTGGTAGACTATAGGCTGTCCAGCAGGGCTGAGACCCTATCTCTAATATCCTTCTTCTTTTTTTTTTTTTTTTTAACATTTTATTTATTTATTTGAGAGAGAAAGCACAAGTGGAATGAGGGGCAGAGGGAGAAGCAGATGCCCCACTGGACAGGGTGCCTGATACAGGGATTGATCCCAGGACCCTAAGATCATGACCTGAGCCAAAGGCAGACGCTTAACCAACTGAGTCACCCAAGCGGCCCACTCAGGAAATCTTAAGAAGTCAGAATTCCTCATGCCCTCACACTAGACACATATTGGTGAGATTTCAGTCATATATATAGCTAGATGTATACAGCTATCATTTGATGCATTGAAATGCCCGAGAAATAATTTTGTTTGAATTTTGCATAGATGCAAAAAATTCAGATGAATAGAACATAAGTTCCGTGAGAACAGGGGCTTTGTTGTTGGTGGTGGTAGTGGTGATGGTGGTGGTGGTGCTGGTGGTGCTGGTGGTACTGGTGGTGGTGGTGGTGGTGGTACTGTGTGTTACACAATGTAGAATCACTAGGCTATGGAATATCCCATTTTATGTCTCAAATTTGTATAGCCTACGTGACATTCTCCAGGGAGCCATGCTTCATTATGATTAGGCTATATTTTGGCTTGTTTACCACAAACAGTCCTAAATTGAGGACATCATGTACACAGCATTCCATATAAAAGGACTGTACTTCTAAAAAATATCATTTTTCTATTTAATCCAGAGTTTCAGCTACGAGTCTCTAGTGGCAAGAAGAATAGATGGGCTCATTTCCCTGGTTTCCCTAGGAATGAGATCCTTGCCACTACTTTCTAGTAATTCAGAGATAAAAGGACCACAGTCACTCTATCATGTCCAAAAACAGAAGTTGAGCTCTGCCCGTATTTGTGTAGGTATGTAGTGCTGGTATTATTAGAATAAAATCATTTATGTTGGGGATCCCTGGGTGGCGCAGCGGTTTAGCGCCTGCCTTTGGCCCAGGGCGCGATCCTGGAGACCCGGGATCGAATCCCACATCAGGCTCCCGGTGCATGGAACCTGCTTCTCCCTCTGCCTGTGTCTCTGCCTCTCTCTCTCTCTCTCACTGTGTGCCTATCATAAATAAATAAAAATTAAAAAAAATTAAAAAAAATAAAATAAAATCATTTATGTTTTATAATATCTCCTTTAAAACTATTATTTAAGCTGGTTTCCATAGGAAACTATATAACTATCTTCACGCTGATGTCTTTATTGTTTTGGTTGTTTGAGGCTTATTTAACATCAGGTGTCTCAGGAAATATCCTGAAGTCTTTCCATATACATTATAGTTTGTAGCCTTCATTTTTGAAAGTAAATTTAGCTGGATATAAAATTCTTGGCTTACATATTTTGCTTTGAGTAACTTAAATATTATACTATTATCCACTAGAATAAAGCTTTCATGTGGAGAGACTTAGTAACAAAACTATATCCATTTCCTCTTGGTCTTTTGTTTGCATGGAAAAAGTTTGCTTTTTTAATTAATTTAATGTTCAGTAATTTTATTACAATATCTCAGTGTTGGTCATTCTGGTTCCGTTTTCCTAAGTTTAGTGTCCCCTTTCAATATCCATATTAAGCCTTTCAAGAAAGTTTCCTTGAGATAATATTTCTAACATTGATCCTGTTCCATTGATATGGTTTTCTTCTTCTGGAATTCCTATGATATATATTTTGGAACAGCACTGTTTATTTTCCATAGCTATCACCCTCTTTTCAAATCATTTTGCTTTAAAAATATGTTTTGTAGAATTTTATTCTTTCTCATTTTCTATTTTTCTCAAGGTATTGTCTGTCGCATTTATTTGCTCTTGTATTCCTTCTAATCTTTATATTGAAATGATCATTTCTTTTATTTCTAAAATTTTCTGAGTTATCATCTTCCTTTCTGAACTAAATTCTCATTAGAAACCGAATAGGGGCCCCTGGTGGTTCAGACCAGCTCTTGGTTTCTGCTCAGGTCATGATCTCAGGGTCGTGAGATCGACCCCCTGTTGGGCTCTGTATTCAGTGAAAAGTTTACTTGGGACTCTCTCGCTCTTAAATAAATAAATAAATACATACATAAATACATAAATACATAAATACATAAATACATAAATAAAATAAGATCTTTAAAAAAAAAAAAGAAACCAAATGAGCCAACACTTTGATTTGGGACTTCCAGGTCTCCAGAACAATGAGAAATAAGTGTGTGTCGGGTGGTACTTTGTTACAGTGGCCCAGGAGGACCAATATGGAGCTCTTGGTCCTTTTCACTCTCTTCTGTCTTCATTTGGCACTCTCCTGCAATCTCATAGCCTTCAGTACTATGTAAATGCTGATGCCTCCCAAATTTGCATCTAGTCCAGATATACCTTCAAATTCAAGGCTTGAGCATCCAGTGGCCTAATCAACAATCTTCTTTTGAATGACGAATTTGAGTCTTTGGATCTCAAACTTCTATTCTAAACTAAACCTTTGAGAGTTTCTCTTGCCCACAGACAAAATTTCCCATCTCAATTTATGGCAGTTTCATAATACTAGTACTCAGACCAAACTCCTGAGATCATCATTGATTTCTTTCTTTGTTCATCCCATCTAACCTCTGAGAAAATCCTATTGGCTCTATCCTCAAAATGTATTTAGAATCTGACCACTTCTCACCGGCTCCGCCACTAAAATCCACTAAAATAAGATCCACCACTAAAATAAGATCAAGTTAACTTCTTGTTTCTGTCCATTACTGTCCCAACCTCCTAACTGGTCCTACTTCCTGCATTGCTCCCCTACATATTAACCAGAGTAATTCTTTCAAAATTTAAGTCTGATCATATTCTTCGAAATAGAGTAAAATCCATAGTTCTTACTCCATGGTCTATAGGTCTTATATGATCCAGGCTTCCATGGTCTCTGACATTAACCCCTACTTCTGTCCTCTTTGCTCACTCTGTCCTAGCCACACTGGCCTTACTGCTGTTCTTCCATCATGCCAGGTATGCTCCTACCCTGGATATATTTCCTCTCCTGGAATGCTCTTTGCTCAGTTGTATGCTTAACTAATATCCTTATATCCTTTGAGCATGTGTCCAAATGTCACCCTGAAAAGCCTTCCTGCACATCATATTTAATACTTGTTGCACTAACCAGATCTGCTTAATCTATCTATATCTATATCTATCTATATCTATATCTATATCTATATCTATATATCTATCTTATACTTATTTTTTTATTGCCTGTATCTCCCTGCCATAATGTAAGCTACATGAGAATAGGGATCTTTATCTATTTTGTTAAGTGACATATTCTAAATACATAAAACACACTAGCACATAGTAGGTACACAATAAAGATCTCTAAATAAAGGAATGAATTTTCTCCACTTGTTTTGTCCCTGCGTTGCCTTCTATTTTCTTGACTTTTTTTTCCTTTCTCTTCCTTATTCTGTTTTTTCACTTAGTGATCTCTAGGCTTTGTGCTCACTGTTTCTGATGTCTTCTCAAACTTGGACCTTTCCCCCCACTTCTCTTTTCTTTCCATCATTTTGTCTCCTATGCATGCTTTCTTCTCTTAGGGAACTCTTTAGTAGGACATCTGATGAACTTATCATTCTTCCCTTAATTTCTTGGGGATTTTCTTCCAACAACCACAGACATAGATAGATATTTCATTATCTTTTGGAAACACACATATAATGTTGCTTTGGAACACCATGCAAGGAATTTATCTGTAACTGGGACTTGGTCTCTAAATTAATAACTTATCTCACATATTGTGCTTGTGGTCATTTACCATTAATGCTAAAAACATAGGTTATCACCTCTCTGTGCCTTAGTGGAAAGAACACTTGATATTTTTAAGACATGGGCTTTCCCAGAGGCTCTGCTGCTAATAAACCCTAGGATATTTAGCAAGTCATTGACTTGTTTTCATTCCTGCTTTCACTGCAAAATAAGGGCAGCATAGAGGAAAACAGTGAGCCATATACCACTCCCTATGTTGTAGCTGCTATACATTTTATCTTTATTACTCTTGATTTCTCTTTATTACACCACTGATACAGAAATGAGTTAACCCATTGAAACCCCATATCCTGAGGAGATTGGGGTGCTCCCCACTTCATCTTCCATTATGCCACTTTGTGGAAAGTTTTAAAAATTCTGAACCATAAAGGGAATGTAGTGTAGTTGAGTGAAATTATGTTCCCCGCATTGGTTATGTTGAGACTTTAAAAAATTTCATACAAAATACAAAAATTTTTCCAAAAAAAATTTCTCCCCAACTTTTTGTCTTTGCCCCTGCTTTTTGAGCACTATGCCAAGCTTGTTTGTTTGAGGGGTTATTTAGACACTATGACGTGGGCATCACTCCAGAGAGACTTACAATGGGAAGTAACTTGATCAGAGCTGGTGGGGGTCTCAGGCCTTTCTAATACCAAAATCCAGGAGTCTGTACTACTGTATACCACCTGAGCATGACATGAGGTAGCAGACATGACTGTGGAATGTACCTAGTCTTAACTATCTTCATTTGAATATTTATGAAAGTTGACAGCATCAATTACTTATCTTTTCACTCTTGGATTAGAGTTCACAGTTGGAAATAAGCAGGCATGATCAGCAATAACTACATATAGTATTTGATCAATTCTAAAATTTCTTTCATATCTCAACATCTCTGAAATCAAGGTATATCTTGTTAATAGCGTGTTATAGCTAATGAAATTCAATAATGTTTTGGGGGTATTTCTTATGCATCAGACACCATTCTAATTGTTTTGTTTAGCACTCTCACTTTATAGTACTCCCATGAACCCCACATGATAGTGATACTATTCACCCCATTTTGCAGGTGAATAAGCTGAGGCATTGAAAGGTGAAATAATATGCTCAAAGCCATGTATCTAATACATGGGAGAAATGAGACTTGAACCTTGAGGATTTGGCTCCAGAACTTATATTCTTAACCCCAAAAAGATTCACTGCCCCCCATTGCTCCTGGGAAGGGGGTACACTGGCTGATGCATGGCTAACAAGAGGTGAATTTACAAAGGTTTAATGAAGGTTGATTGCATTATGTGGGCATAATCCTTCCCTTGTTCTCATGTCTTCCTTTCAAGTTTCTAACACTTTTTGTTTGTTTGTTTTATTTTTCTCATCTAGGATGTTGGGTCAATTTCACTGTGTCAAACACTATGCGAAATAGGAAAAGAGAGGAGCAGATGTCAGAATGTAGTCCTGGAAAAGTTCTGACGTTTTGCTGCCTGAAGGCAACTTGGTAACTTAGCAGTTGATATCTGGGCTGTGCTACAAGTCTGACTTCTGGAATTCTTTCCCTTCCCATGTTTTTTGCTCCTGAATTCAGTAGAAATTTTGGCTCTAAATTCTGTGCTGAAGCCAAGGAAGAAGAACTGAATGAAAGAAGGAGAGAATTGTTTCAATCATCCAGCTATCCCTTCCAAACTCTGGTGAGAGTGAGAATTATTCGAAACAAAAACAAACCCCGAAGCCTATACAGATGTAGTTCTTATGATAAATCACTTTTTAATCAGTCATAATTTTGCATTAAGTGCTGAATAAATGCCCTTTGTTTCATACTTAAACTGTCAGTGACTAACATTGGGAGGGCAGACTAGTGCCTATCATTAGAGCAGAGAAAAATCAATACCATTTTTAATTAAAGGCAGGCACAGCCGAGCTTTGAGACAAGCAAATCTCCTTGTCGGTTCATCTCCCCTTTAAACTCTCTTAGAAGTTCAGTTCAGAAGTTAAGAGCCAGCCAAATGCAGGAACAGAGTGACACACATGCTTTGGGAGGGGGTGAGGAGCAGGGAGGGGAATGAGATGGGGTTGGGGGGATGAAAACTAACAAAGAAGACAGAGGGAGACATTAGGAAAAGCACACTTTTCATTCAGCCAGTCCCTAAGGGACCATCTTAAGGAATGATAATAGGTAGATACAGCCTTGTGCTACGGAAATGATCTTTCCACTTGCAGATGAAAAGATAACCTAAGGAGAGTCAAACAGATATCCTTGCCAGTCATATTTTATTATGGTTTAGACGTCAGCACGTGGTATTGTTTAAATGCTTCTTTTCATATCTATTTTGCAACTTTGGATATTCTCCCTTTGTAGAGCAACAGTCCAGCAAGACAGGACTCACAGGTTGTATAGCCCAATGACAGAAGTGACATTCTATCACTTTTGCTGTATTCTGTTTGGTAGAAGCAAGTCCCCAAGGCCAGCCTACACTCAAGGGGAGGGGATCCCACAAGGTTGTGAATAAAAGGAGAGGGGTCATTGAGGACCCTCCTTGAAAGTTGCCTTCATAACAAGAGGCTTATTATCTCTTTGGACAAAGAATACAAATAAATTGAGGCAATATGAGAAACAGAAAAGGGAAACTTTCATCAAATCCCCAAATATGATATGGTCAATGGGTATAGGGTGAGTCAGGAAAGATAAACATAACACAGGAAGAATGTAATTAATGAAGATCGATGGCGCTTTCGTGAATGTACAAGGACAGAAAGACTCGTTTCCTTCTAGCCATGTCAGAATAATTATGAAAGGCCCTCAGGGGCTTCTAACCATTTTTCAGAGTTTTTGCAGGCTGCCCATCCTTCTGGTTACTGCTGTTTTCTCCCTAGCATGAGAACTCCAGCTAAGTCTGGTTTTGTCTATTAAGATCTCCACCATTTTACGTAATTAAAAAAAATACATCTCAAACTGGCTCAAGAATAAAAAAGGATCCAGTAGTAGTTCACCTAAAGCAGAAGTCCAGAGATAAGTAAACCTCTGACTCAATGTGATTAAGAAACCAGCTCCTTTTCCTGGTCATGACAACTACACCTTATTCTAAATCCTACTGGTTATTCTAAATCTTCACTGTATCTCACATGGGCTTATGAATCTTTTAATCAAATTGTTAATATAAACTGGAGTCTCATAAAAATATTTGTCCCAGGTCATGCACACTCTAGGGACACCCTGTATGTCAAACTGGCTAGCTAGGTAGATGTCATAGCATATGTATTATACAGAATTTCTGAAGTCTGATCACTCAAATCACGGAGGGTATGTAAGGTCAGAATACATATGAATAACCATGTATATATGTATTCGTGAAACAATTTGTCCTATAAGAAACAAAATTGTCATACTCTGTGCATGACTCATGCATGATCCAACCAAAGAGTTAAAAAAAAAAAAGATTGTATTTATTTGAGAGACAGACAAACAGTATGAGTGGAGGAGGAGCAGAGAGACAAGCAGACTTCCTGTTGCAGGGCTCGATCCCAGGACCCTGAGATTATGATCCAAACTGAATAGACACTTAAACAACTGAGCCACCCAGGCCCCCTGAGAATTCTTTTCTTTAAAAAAAGATTTTATTTATTTATTATTTATTTATTTATTTATTTATTTATTTATTTATTTATTTATTGAAAGAGCTTGAGTAAGGGGGGCAGGGAAGGGGAGGAGCAGAGCAGGAAAGAATCTCAAGTAGACTCAACTGAGCATGGAGCCTGAAGCCTGGCTTGACCTTATGACCATAAGATCATGACCTGAGCCAAAACTAAGAGTCAGACACTTCACTGACTGAGTTACCCAGGTGCTCCCCAACCAAATAATTCTTCATGATACTGTGCCGCTCATTGATGGCTCCCCGGTTTATAATCCCCATTACCTATAAAATCATCAAAACTTTTTGGTGGCCTCCATAGTCTTTCCAACGAGCTCTAATGGCCCATTCTTGCCATTAGAACCTCCACACTTTCGAAATCATAATACTCATTGTTTCTCATGTTATCCTTTTTCCACACTTCCATGGCATTCTTTTCCTGAGTTCCCAATTTCCTACCCTATTCAAATCCTACACTCTTCCAAGACCTGGCTCAAGTTCATCTTTTTCTGTAAAACTTTGCTTTAAAAAGTTACAGTCATTTGAAGTAGATTCTCTGCTTATACTAGTTATTTGGAGATTAACTACACAAATGCTGCAATTTCTGTTTTGTCTTTAACTTTTTTTATGTTATGCTCTATTCTCTTTTGTATTGCCCTTAGCAGCTGTGCAAAATTGATTGTTAATATGTATCTATTGATTGATAGATGCATTCCATTGCATGGAATTCCAGAAAGGCCTTTGACCCAAGAGGTTATTAGATCAACTACAATTATCTTCAGAGAGTTGGGTGAAGGGGTTGGGGATAGAGTGTTTATGTGCATGTGAGAGACAAAAGAGGGTGAGAGAGAAATCCAGATGACCACTGGATAGTATTATATGCCAATTATTGGTTTGTGTGGAGTGTTTAATAATTACACAGTGAAATGAGACCTACTTCTCAGCAAAAAACAGAAAACAAAACTTCCTAGCGGATTTCTTACAACTTTTCTTCTGCAATTATACAATCAACAATAAGGTAGTTTTAGATGATGTCAATAGTAACTATTCACTAATTTTTTTAAATATTAAAATTAGATTCTGTAAGTTCAGTTTGGCAATACTCTGATGGTTTGATTTTCTGATGAGCACCAACCCTACTTGAAAGGAATTTATTATAGAGGTCTCTGGAATATTTCCCACTTGATTGAAAGTTCTCTCAGAGCAGAGTCATGTTATTCACTTTTAAAAATAGACTTTATTTTTTTAGAATAGTTTTAGATTTACAGAAAAATTGAGGAGATCGTGCCAGAAAGTGCACATCTACCCAAACACACAGCTTCTCCCTTTATTAATATATTACATTAGAATGGCTGATTTGTCACAAATAATGGACTAATATTTACATTATTATTAACTGAAATCCACACTTGATACAGGTTTCCTTAGTTTTAACTAATGTTTTCTTTTTTCTCTTCCAGACTCCTTCCTAGAATACCGTATTTCATTTAGTCCTCATGTGTCCTTAGGTTCCTTTTGGCTGTGACAGTTTCTCAGAGTGTCTTTGTTTTTGCCTTTGTTTTGGTTGACCTTTGTTGACAGTTTTGAGGAGTACGGGCCAGGTATCTCACAGGATGCCCATCAACTGGAATTTGTCTGAAGTTTCTCTCATGGTTCAACAGGGGCTATGGATTTTTAGGAGGATGGTCACAGAGGTAAAGTGCCATTTCCATCACATTGTATCAAGGGTACATACTGTCAACATGACATCACTCTTAATGTTGACCTAGATCAACTAGCTGAGGGAGTGTTTGTCAGGTTTTTCCATCATGAAATTAGTCTCTTTTTCCCCTACTTTCCTTACTGTCCTCTTTGGAAGTCACTCTATGCAGCCTATACCTAAAAAAGTGGGGAGTTTATGCTCCACTTCCTTGAGGACAGAGTATCAGCATAAACTATTTGGAATTCTGCTACAGAGGATATTTGTCACTTCTCCCCCATTTATTAATTAATATCAATGTGGACTCATGGATATCTAGATATTTATTTTATACGTTGGGTTCCAAGGGTGCTTTATTTTGTTCTTCAATTTGTGGCAATTCTGACTACTGGGATCTCTCTCAGTTGGATCCTGTATCCCCTTGATACACCCATTATTTTGATATTGTCTGAGCATTTCCTTACTTTCAGGTGCATGTCATTCCCTTCTGTCCACCTCCAACTCTTAGTGCCTCGATTAACTATTTTGTTAAGTTGATGTAGTATGTACTGAATTATGGTGAAGCTCATTTTGCTGCCATACTTATCCACAGTTAAATTTGCCAAAGCAGCAATGCCTCTGGTTGCAGTTTCTCTCTTGTAAGGATACACACCCACCTTCTTTTGACCAAAGTTTACATTTCCTTCTTGAACATTTCTCCCACTATATTTCAGTTATCGGCAAGAAGTCTAGAGACATCTCAGCAATGGCTTTGTGTATTTACTTAAATTATTCTAAGGGCCTTCTGAAACCTAAAGAGTGGAAGAGCAAAACCCTCAAAGCCCAAATGGCTCAATAGCCAAGTTAGAGGTAGGAGCTTTGTTTCCTGGCTTCTCCCTTTAGGCCTCTCTGCTCCAGCTCCCATGGCCAACGTAAAACCAGACGCTGACCTGGGAGTTGGAAAAGCAAAGAACAAGGCCCAGCATGAGTGTGGGGAGATGTACTCCATTTATGTCTTGGGTCAACACAATTTCCTCCTGCCTCCTCCCCGCAGTTCTCTTCTGCCTCTGGTCTTGCTTCAGACAATGAATTTCCAGGGAGTATTTTGCCTTTTGATCTCCTCACTGATCTAATGCAATTGTCCACTGGCAGAAGCGCTGTGAGGTGCAGAATAAAGTAATGAAGCTAATTTGATTTGCACTCCACCCCCACCCTTAAGATCTACATGTCTTTATTGTATTAGGTTCCTAATGAGATTCTCTGTCTGCACTCTGGAGGACGGTGGCTGTGGGAGGGGATCATCTCAGGAGATTTTCCCCCATTTACATCCCATCTTTAATGGATATGGACCTGCCTGCCCTTGAGTCATAAGATGACCATATTTTCCTTCCTGGGCTCTCTTGGGCAGGAAGTGGGAAAGCTATAACCGCTACAGAAGAAGGCAGGCCCTCTTTCCAATTCCTGAGGCTGGGGGGCCGGGTTGGGGGTGATGTCGGTAAAAACCAATAGTAAGGGTTAGTGCTGGGCTGAGTACTTCATGGAAAGTGCTCTAACCAAATTCCCAGCCTCAAATCAGGTGTCAGAAAGAGCTTTGCTCCTGCGTGGGATTGCACTCTTTACTATTTTGCCATCAGTATTATAAATGGTGAGCAACAGAAATACCATTTCAAAGGGCCTTCCCCAGGACACCAGATTTCCTGAACCATTCCTGTGGCACTTGAGGTGGTTCTGTGGAGTCCAGATTAAGGCCTGGCCAGAGTCTGGAGCCAGGAGGGAGACCGTCCCAGGACCATCGGAGGGAAGTGAAGTTTATATTGGAAGAAGTTTATATTGGAAGTTTATATTGGAAATTTATATTGGAGAACCACATCTGGAGAACATGAAGCCGTCACTTCCAAAACAGTGCTCCTTGACTCCCTCTACCCTCCCCCCACCCACAATGAGCTTTAAACCATTTCATAAATGAGACATTTAAACCACTTCATCAATGTCTGTTTAACTAGCTCCTCTCTACACCCTCCAGGATTCTAGCCCTGCCACTGACATCACCCTTTTCCTATTTTCCAGATCCCAAACACTTGATTGCCTTGTCTGAAATTGCAACGTACACCAGGAGTGTGTATGTAACGTGATGTAATTTTGCTTGGTTTAGCCCAAAAGCTGCTTTTGAGCCGGTTGGCAACCTTGCTGGAAACTCCGATATAATTAATGTAATGCACTTATTTCTACAGTACAGTGAATTATTTTAAGACAGAGCGTGAAGGTGGGAGGACAAACGCTGGTAATTCACAATTCACAAGTTTGGTGCTCAAACATAAAAGGCTTTGTGACTGTTTAGGAAAAAATGAAAAAAAAAAAAAAGAAAGAAAGAAAGAGAAGGAGAGAAAGCCAAGTGCTACCCAAAGCATCATTTCATAAAAGCAAACATTGCTTGGTTTGTTTTAGGCCTCACTCAGATCCCTGAAATCATAGTAGGGAAGGAAAGGAGAGTGATTGGCATCATGACGACTTTTCTAGGGGGAAAAGGGTAGTTTATATCTAATCTAAGGTCTTTAAGAGGAATCTATCAGCTTTGGTTTGGCTCTCAGTGGACAGGTGTCTGTATCATAGAAGCACCATACATAATTCACCACCAGAGAGCCCCAGAACTTAGCAAGAAGGCTAAATTACCTGTCACTTCCAGAAAAGGTGTTCCCTTCAGGTCAAGGTTGAAGGCTCTGGTAAACCCGAGCGTGAGGAAGAGCACTTCAGTCCGTATTTAAATGTCAGCACTGCTCCTTACTCAGCTGTTGGAAGCACAGGCTGGCTATTTACCCTCATATTTGCCTACCACTTTTGCAGGGTCAATTAACACCCTCTCATTCTGAAATCAGATTGGAAAGACCGAGGGGAGGTCACTTGTTTTAATGATCAGAGACCACTCTGTTTATGTCAAATCAACGGATGCCAAGAATCTTCCACTCTTCGTGGAGGGTGTGGGCTAGGGGTCTTGTCAGAGGTGTGAGCCATCACAGCTTAGTCTGAATACAAAAACACCTCATTATTACCTGGGGATAGAACACGGAGCCTAGTCCCAGGCAGACTCTGACTTCGGAACACAGTTCATGAAAGGCAGGTGCCATCTGGCTGTCATTAAGCTGCTGATTGTGACTTTTCTCTTGATTGACTAGTGATGGATTGACAGGTGATGTGGAGCCTGTTGGAGCGCGTGGTGGGGAGATGGGGAGAGCTGTGTTTCACCTCTGTGGGTTTGGGGAACCTGTTTGAGGCTTCACGTGTGGATTTCCCTTCAGATTTATCACCTATATTTCAGGAACTTTGTTTCTGAAGCAGTGCGACACCAAACAAAAACAACATAAAACAGACCCACCACACAAATGGGGGGCCGGGGCAAGGGATGCTTATACCTTTTAGAAAATATTTTCTTGGCTTAATTCTGAGGGCAGTGGGAGAAGGCTAATTGTATGTTTTAGTATTTTTAACTCTTCTATTGCTTTCCAATTTCATCACAGTATATTTCATTATATCACAGCTTCATTATATTAGAATTTGTAGTTTGAAGTAAAGAATTGAGTTTTATAAGTTCTTCATTTATAATAAAATGAAGAGGGTGGATGCTTGAGTTCTGAGATACAGAAGAATGTTTCCGTATGTTAAAACGCTTTTATCTAATGTGTTAATCAAAATAATAAAATCAAAATTAAGGACCATTTCTGCAATGTCTGAGAAGTTTATTGCATTTGGTAATGCAGAGGTCTCGTGTTTGGTCACAAAGATTTGTAAAAGCAAGACGCACAACGCAGGGCAACTGGGTGTCAGAATTGTCAAACGTTGCTTGATAAACATTTGATTGGTTAATCCATTGAGAACTATTGGCTCCCAACTTGGAAAAACCTGAGTGTTTGAATTCAGATGATCTTTTACCAGAGGAAACTTTCTCAGGTATATCTCAGTAAAAGATAATGCTTTCAAATTATGTAAAAAAAAAAAAAAAGTATCATTTTGATTTGGAAAGCTCAGGAGAAGCAGAAATAAAAATCATTAATTCAATAAAGAACAATTTCCACGTTTTTCATTATTTTTTATTGAGGTAAAATCTGGATGTAACATTATATTAGTTTCAGGTGTCCAGAATGATTTAATATTTGTATACACTACAAAGCGATCACCCTAGGAAGTCTAGTTATTATTCATCACCAGACAATTGCCCCTCTTCACTCATTTCACCCACAGCTCAACCCCCTCCCCTTTGATAACCACCACTCTGTTCTCTGTATCTATGGGTTTCTGATTTTTTTTTTTGATAGGTCCTGGTCATCGAGGGTGTGCCAAGACCTGACAGTGTCCCAAAGGGAGTGATTTTGATAGCATCTAGTTTCAGGCTGGTTGGAAGCAAGGTCATCAGGAAGCAACTTTTGGGGTGTGCAAATAGATACAGTCCTGTGGGACCACAGTTGTAGACGCTGTTCATTCCCAGACCAGGATATCTGGAGGTGTCCCCTGGGTGACAGTTGCAAAAATCAGGGGTTCAGACGGGTGTATATGCTCCTTTCCGGGAGGTATCAGCAAACTGTGGTGAGGCCAAGCGAAGGTTCACAGATGGTGACTCCTCGCCTGTGCTCCCTGAGAGCAGCTCTGTAGCTCCCACATGTGTGGTGAAGCTGAAGCCTGTCCCTCGGGTTGAAGCTGTAGGACAGGGAGGTGGGCCTTTCTCACAGGCAGAGGGGGGCGTCTTTCAGTGGGTGGTCTCTGTAGTGTGCTGGCTATGGTAGCCTATCAATGTCTTTTTTTCCCCCCTAGGACTGTACACCCAAACTCAACAAGTGGCAGTGTCTTAAGGTTAATTGAAACATGAACTTTCAATGAAACATGAACAAACTTAGTTTGTTATATTATAATCCAGTGGTCTGTCTTGCGCTTAAAAAAAAAAAAAAAAACCCTGAAGTATAAATGACAATGTCATACTAGCTTTAGGTGTACAACAGTGATGTGACAATTCCATGCATTCCTCAGTACTCACGGAGATAAGTCACCACCTGTCACCATACACCGTTATCACAATATTATGGACTATATTCCCCATGCTGTACTTTTCATCTCTGCGACTTAATGTATTTTATAACCGGAAGTTTGTACCTCTTGATCCTCTTCACCTATTTCACTCATTACCCCCACCCACCCACCTCCCTTTTGGGAACTGCCACCTTGTTCTTTGTTCTAAGTCTGGCTTTTGTTTGTTTTGCTTCTTAGATTCCATATGTAGGTGAGATCACATGGCATTTGTCTTTCTCTGCCGGACTATCTTTCTGATTGTTGTAGTGTCATGTCTACAAACCCAAGTCCCTCTGACCACCAAGGGCAGGCAACCAAAGGATATCCCCTGTGTGGACTGCACTCACCTGCCCACTTGAGCAAGGTTGTGTCCCTATCATGGCTTCTCTGCTAGCAAGGGAGAGAGAGAGTGCAAAAATGGTGCTCACCAGACCCTCCATCCCCGGAAAGTCCCAACTAGTCACCACTCCTCCAACAGATGCTTGAAAATTAGCAAATGAATTTCCTTCATGTATAATCTCATCACTTCTTGAACTGCTACCTCTGTACTGGGTCCTGGGACAAGTGAGTCTACATGCAACCCCCTCAAAAGGGGAATCTCAGATTCCTCACAGCCCTCAGGTCCCCTGAATGTAAGCCCAATTAGTTTCCAAAGCTTGGTATTTGGGAGGCCACATTGCTCTGGGACAGGTCTCAAGGGTTGAGTTGCTTGATGACACAAACCCCTCACTTCTTAGGGAGAGGCTCTGAATCTGTGACATCCTTCCCTATTATATGGGGGTGGGGTGTGGGGTTTTGATGAGACTGTTTCTGCTTCTCCTACAGTCTAGATATGGCTCTTTATCCCTCTTATAGAAGCTGCTATCTTTTTAATTTTTTTTCCCAGTGAGAATTATTCTGTATTTAGCTGTGGATTTGGTGTGTCTGTGGGAGTAGTAAGTTCAGTGTCTCCATTGCCACCGCCTTGGACAGCCTTCTTCCATGTTTTTGATGGTAGAAATGTACGTTCTTTTCAGAATATTATTTTGGAATAATATAAATAAAACTAATGAGTTTTTAAAACTAGTTTTGATAAACATCTAATTTACAAAAATGAATTAAATAGGAAAAGTTCTTGTTAACTACTGAGAAGTATAAGCTAATTTTTCTGTTTTACATGTATTATTTGTGTAAATGTATCTTTATACATAGTTGCACACTGTGAATTTGGTTTATATGCATATTTCAGGCTCTCTCTGTAGTTTTACTTCTAAATAATTCCATACATAACCAAATGAAAATGATTTTAATTAAAAATTGTCTGAAATAAAAAATTCCTTCCATATATATATACATATATATATATATATACACATATATCATAGACACAGCAGATTCCTAAGGTGACCTCACAATAAAAGCCATTGCTGTGTAAATACCCTTCACACAGTTAATAGATGGTATATTATATGCATAACAGGGATCATAACAAAGGGAAATTCTCGGGCAGCAGGATATGAAAGGAGAAGAAGCTTCCATTGCTATTATTTCAAGGCTGATTTCTCATTTTCCAGTTAAATGCTTCAAAAAGCTCACTTCATGCTTCTTCTTGAGATTTCCAAGGGGGTGGGGAGGATGTAGTGTATGGAAGCTTAGAAACTGTTTTCTGTTTTGCAAGGGTGCGAGCATTCGGATACAGCCATGGGGAAATTACTTGAATAGATCCCATGACTTTAAATACCATCTATGTACTGTCAACACTCAAATTTATATCTCCTCCTTGGATGTGGCCCCTGAACTCCAGACTCATATATCAAACTACCTATCAGATATCCCCACTCAGAAGTCCACATTTCAAATGTAACAAATTAAAAACTAAGCTTGTATTTTGACTCATAATTTTCTCTTCCAAACCTATTCTTTTTTTCCATTATAGTTAACAGAAATCCATCTTCCCAAATAATCAACCCAAAACCCTTGAGTCATCCTTGGCTTCTCTTTCTCTCACATTCTACATCCGTTCTGTGATGAAATCCCTTTACTTCCAGAAATATCTAGGTTACAACCAGTCTTCACCAGCTCGGCCACTACCGTCCTGGTCCAAACTACCCTCATCTCTTTGTGGATTGTACTTGTCTCCTGATTGGTTTCCCTCTTTGATTTTCCCCCCATCTGAACTATACATTCTACTTTCCCACAGCAGCCAGACTGATTCTTCTTAAATGGAAGTAAGATCATACTGCTTTGCTTGAAAGCCTCCACTAACACTTCTCACACAGGGTAAAGCCAAGCTCTCTTATTCCTGTGTAATGCTCACAGACCCACTGCCACTGCTCCTCTGACTTCATTTCCCACTGCTCTCCCTTCAGGCCCCCAGGTCGGCCATATCTCCTCTTGTTCTTGGATTGCACCAAGCTCACTTCTCCCTCAGGACTTTAGGGCCTTTTAGGGGTCTCTCCCAGATAGCACAGGACTCATTCTCTCATCTTCTTGAAGACTTTGCTCAAATGTTACCTTTTAGAAATGCCCTCCTCCCTATCGTCTTCTCTGTTTCAATTTTCTCTATAGCACTTTCCATGAACTAATAAAATTTAACTCTATTTTGCTTTCTGCTTCCCACCACTAGAACATGAGCTTCCTGAGTGCAAGGGTTTTCTTTGGTCACTGCTCTATCCCCAGGACTTATCAGTGCCTGGAATAGAGTAGTACTCAATAAATAATTATTAAATGAATAAATACAATTCCTTAAGCAAGGGTAAATTTGAGAACTGCTCATTTCTATGGTCTATAGACTCTTAATATATTTTTTAAATTTATATATATATTTTTAAGATTTTTTAATTTATTCATCACACACACACACACACACAGAGGCATAGAGACATAGGCAGAGGGAGAAGCAGGCTCCATGCAGGGAGTCTGATGTGGGACTCTATCCCAGGTCTCCAGGATCGGGCCCTGGGCTGAAGACAGCGCTAAACCGCGGAGCCACCCAGGCTGCCCAAAAATTTATATTTTAATGTACAAAAAGTGAACTTTAGTCTTTTTGATGTGCAGTTTTATGCACTTGGCAAATGCATGTAGTGGTGCAGCCCCCACATCAAACAAAATATAGAATAATAACATCATTCCTAAAAAAAAGAAAGAAAGAAAGAAAGAAAGAAGGAAAGAAAGAAAGAAAGAAAGAAAGAAAGAAAGAAAGAAAGAAAGAAAGAAAACCCATGCTTTAAATATTGTCCTCATCTTTAATGCCTGACAACCACTGATCTGTCCTTTATTCTACAGTTTTGTCTTTTCCAGAATGTTATACAGATGCAACCACCCTGCATGTGGTATTTTAGATCTGGCTTCTTTCTCTTAGATAATGCATTTGAGTTTTATCCATGCCGTTGTGTTTATTAATTGCCTGTTCTGTTTTGTTGGGGATGTTTTATTTATAGTATTCTGTTATATGGATATAGTAGTTTGAATTTTATGTATTTCCAGGGGACTATGAATAAAGGGAATATCCAGCTATAAATCACAAAACCAAATTTCTGAAATACATCGACTTTGTAGGGATTATAGAACTAAATTTAGTTGTTTGTTTTCAAAGCAACTATGGGAAAAGACCTGAAGAATATACATCAAAAAATACTAATGGTGATATTGTCTTTGGGAGTAACTTCTTTTCTTTTTTTCTATTTTTACGTATCTACTTTTTCATAAAGTACACATATCATTTCTATAAGTAAAAAAACTTTATTTTGAAAAAGATGATACATTGATTGAGCTGTTAAGATATCCAGGGGATATCATTTGAAGAAATGAAAATACACGTTATTTCCTTTTGATTTAAGTGGTATCAAAAAGACTTATCTACGCTTCTATTGAGGAATGAGAAAAAACGGGTTCAACAAAAAGTTCAGTTAACTCAAAGGAGGAAAATATATGCTAATTTTAAGATGATAATTTATTGTTTTTTAGTAACAATGTATACCTGCAGTCAAGAAGGCTGCTGCTTCTTTAAGGAGTGAGGGTCTCCAAACAGTTTATGAAGTAATAGATCATATATAAGTAGGTTGTTTGCTCTCGGTACAGATGCCATCATTACTAACTACTTTCAGGCTCTTTGAGAGCTAAATAATTCCGTAATGCATCATTGAACATTTAGTTGCTTCATAGCAGATGGTTTCAGGGGTCCATCTGCTCACAGCAATGTTTTCAACAAGCCCCCTTCACCTTCACCAAAAGGTTCGGAAACATTAGAATATTCATTCTCCACTACAGGTGTGTTTCTTGGCTCCCCTATATTGAGGAGAGGGACTACTGTGTCTTCTTTTTTCCAGAAAGAAGATACCGGCCTGTGTAAATCTAAGAAGACTTACTGTGAGTGTCAGGGGAACAAGCGAAAGGGTATCTTGATTTAAAGAACTTGTAAAGTCACTTAAGTTACTGCGTACGTGTATGCGTGTGTGTGCATGTGTGAAAGAGAAGTGGTTGCTTTCCTGGGCTGACTATGTTGAAAATGAGATATTATGCAGTCAACCTGTTCTGTTACTCCCACCCCTAATACGTGCAGGAGCAGTGTCAGCTTCTTTAGGGTTTGCTGGGACAAAGAATGCATTCTCTCTGCCTTTGAGGCCATGGGCAAGTCCCTCAGGCAAGGTCAGAATGAACACATGAAATACATGAAGCAGCTCCAGCTAAAACCATATGGATAAGAGTAAATGGAATATCCTATCTGAATGCTGAGGAGATCCAGGGGCAAATGTTATGGGGACACAGCTAGTTTTATTCCAGAAATCCCCAATGCCCCATTACCTATGTGATCACTGAAATTTGCAGTCAGACTGCTGTGGAGACAGAATGGTGGTATGCAATGAATAAGACATGTGCAGCAGCTGCTCCCCAAATATGTAGAATTTTCTTTTCCAAGTTGGAAAATAATAAGGAAAGACAAAGTTGGTGATGAGGAAGCACAGAGCATTAAGTAGAGGACTTTCAAGAGACTACGAGAAACTACCAGTCAATTCCTTTGGACTGAGCCAATGGACACCCCCAGCCCCAATACACCCAACACGTGACTTCAACGCTGTGAACTATGTAAATATCTTTCAGGGGTTGTGTAATCAGAGTGATGTCACTTTGTCACCAATTTGTCAGCAAAGGGAACAGGGAAGAGCCGGCTATTTCAGAGAACCGTGTACATGGTGATTAGTGCTCCTCCCTGCAGCCACAGAGGAACATTCAGACAGGAGAGGACTCTGTTTTGTGTTCAAGTGGTTGTATTTTAATTTGTCTTTCTAAAAGGAACAAATGGATTCAGATCGGGATATTAAAGAAAATCACTGAAGCTTTCCGAGTCGTATTTCAGAGAGCTGCTTGAAGGCAATTTAATTATCTATTATCCACTTTATTTAAGACAGAAATATTAGCAAAAAGAATCTTTGGCTTACTGAGATGAATGGCACTTGCTCTGTGCAACTGTCACCGGTGATGGCTCTAGGCTTATATTACTCCATTCATTTTTAACAGGCATTTATTAAGTACCTACTCGGTGCCCAGAATTGGACAAGGTTTACAACAGAGACCCTCTTTCCGACCTTCAGGATCTTCCTAGTTTGTAAGCTAAAACTCTGTTGCTAAAAGGTTTGTGTCAAAGGTGAATGATTTATTACTAGCCATGAGTGTGAAGGAGTGGCCCGTGTTAGAAACCAGAGAGCACACGTTCCTGATATGCCATCAATGTCATCTTGATTATCCTGTCAAGAATATCCACTGACATTGACTTTACCATCACTCCTACTTTTGCTGCAAGAGCAGAAAAACTACAGATATGTTTTCTGCATCTGCGAAAGCTTTAGAATTCAGCTAATTTAATCCAGTGTTCTCTTTTAGGTATTAATTGAATGCTCAAGCATGCTTGGCACTACAGCTCTATGTGGAACCCAAATTAAGCAAAGGGCTTGTCCCATGCCCTCAGATAGTTTAAAATCTAACCAGGGAAAGACAGGAAACCTGAATCTGTAAGAAATTAAGTGTAGGAAGAATTCAGGTACATTGTTGAGGCCCAAGGGCGTTCTAGGCAGAGGAAAGGGGAACACAGAGGGGGGCAGATCAGAAAGGCAGGCATCTTCTTATGCCCTCCCGGGCCCTGTCCAACATGTGGCTTCTGTACAGAAGAGAAGGGGAGACAAAGAGGCTTGGGTTCACTTTAAGGAACTTTGGATTGATTTTTTTAAAAGGTGGAAGTAGTTGTATGTCAACGCGTTTGGACAAAGGAACAGCCCGAGTGAACACACAGAGCTAGGAATAAAAAGGGTGGAAAGAAGGAATAGTTGGGGGTTACCTTGCTGAGGCAAAATGGTCATAGTTTGAAGTAGCAAGAGACGAGGGTAGGAAACCTGAGAGTAGTTGGTCGGAGGTCAGGTGCTGTGTCCAGGGAAGCTGAACTGTACTGGGCCCATAGGGTACACAACTCGACAGAGCACAGGTGAACACAGTACAGCAAACTGTCTGCTATAACCCAAAGTGGCTGAGACCTGGCTCTATTCAGGGAGCACCCAGCACCAGAGGTCCTGGTTCTGATGAGTGTTCGTTACACAGTCTGATAGCTTAAAAGAAGAGTCCCAACCAGTAAGGGTCTGACATTATACATCAGAAAATAGGCCTGGTTTCAGAAGATACACATATAATTTCAAACTCAGAAGGAGAAAAATCACTTATTAGAAAGCATTTTTAAGAAAAGAGTCATCAAAATGAACAGAGGATTCTCAGAGCTGAGAGGTCCTTGAATTTTTCAAATCAGAAAATTAATATACCAGCAGATTAATTTAATTCTCTCAAAAGGTTTGAATTTTGTAAAATAAGTTATGATTAGAAGAAGCATTACTTCCTGAGACTGGATTTAGATATGCTCAAACTTTTATCCAGTGAGTTTAAGGGATATGGTGAAATTGTGTGACCTCGGAAAACTGTATTTTAATTAACCTGAGGTTGTTCTATCCATCTACTTATCTACCTATTACCTATGGCTCTGCAGGTTGGCAGGTTTGAGGCATGACAGGAAACAATGAAGAAGCAGTAATTTCAATGTTTTTTTTTGAAACAGCCTAGCCCTGTTTTCAAATGAAACCTTATTTGACCCCAGTATATGAAACCAGTAAAATAGGAGCTACTTTTACTGATGCAGAGTGGAGAGTAGAGCCCCCAAAGCCTTCCCTTCATTCTCAGCCCCCATATCTTTCCAGAAACTCTAGTGCCATCCAGTAAGCTTTCTGCATGGCATCCAAGCTGACTGCCTGATGTGCTCACCTTCAATCAATGTCTCTGATACCCAGAACATCATGGGGTAGATGATGGTCATATTTGGATATTGACCAACTTCTATTTTTCTACGTAATCATACTTGTATTTTCTCTTTATTCACCTCTGTAATAAACGATCATATCTTGCAGCATCTTTAATAACATTCTGTCATAGACCATCATGGGCATACGGCCTATTTCCATGGTACTCAAAAGATATGTCAAAAGTGACTTAATCTTCAGTACTCTAAAATTAATATATTTTTTATGACATTTGTGTGTAATGACTCGGACTTTGTATCTTTGGGCTAATGAGAAACATAACAAAAATGATTTTTCTTTTAATTTTAAGTAGAGAGAGAAGCCATTTAATTAAAGGCCATTGTCTATAAATCTTAGTGCAAGTCTGTTTGTTCATTTCCTAGATCTGCTATAAGAAAATACCCACAAACTGGGTGGCATACACTACAGAAATTTTAACACAGTTCTGGAGGCTAGAAGTTCGAGGTCAAGGTGTCAGCAGGGTTGGTTTCCGAGGGCTGTGAGGAAGAATCGGTTCCTTGCCCTTCTCTTAGCTGCCAGTGGTTTGCTGGAAGTCACTTTGGAGCTCCTTGGCTCGCTGAAGCATCCTCCTAATCTCTGCTTTCATCTTCACATAACATTTCCCTCTGTGCATGTGTGTCTGCGTGTTCAAGTTTTTCCGTATATAAGGTTACGGGTGATATAGGATTAGAACTCACCCTGTTGACCTCATCATAACTTGATTTCCTGTGCAATGACCCTCTTTCCAAATAAGGTCACATTCACAGATCCTGAGGGTGAAGACTTCAACATCTTTTGGGTGGATGTGATTCAGTCCCTAAGAACAAGTCCTATTTTACTGCTGTCCCGTATGTGGACTGCTGCATGTGTACCTTTATCTGACTATGCAAGGTCAAAGGCAGGTAAGCAGAGTGACATCTGGTGTCACTTCTAAGTTCCTGATTCAACAACAAATAGAGATACACCTGTGTAGTTAAACAGGGAGGCGGCCTTTAGAAATATATTTAAGGAGAGTTACAATTGCCCAGAAAGCAAGTTAATATTAGTGATCCAGTAAAAGCAGACAAAATTATCCTCTGGGACTTTTTTGATGTCCGCAGAGAATCCACTTGATCTCATGGGCCATTGGCACCTACAATTAAGGTATGGCACCAGGGTTATATATTCAAGGTCTCTATCTTTTTAAATGGAAAACTTAATTAATTGGTAATGCTAGGGGTTCAGAAACAGAAAACTGTTGAAGTTTCATCTTCCAAATGCCACAGAGAGGTTGATGCCCACTCCCGTTGGCAAAATTTGCATTCCTCTCTGGGTGCTTCCCTGTCTTGGATCTCTTGAATCCTGAGACATGGCTAGGTGTCAGACCCTGGGGGTACAGTGATGCAAAAGATAAAAGAAAGTCTCACACAAAGGACAGACAAGGTAAGTCAATGATTAAGACAAAGTGTTTGAGTTTCATTATAGACTCACACTCTATACACCAAGGAATTATGGAATCATGGCTTATCCACTGGGTACTTATGAGCATGACATCATGCTAGGTACTCTGAGGTAATAGATAGAAGAATGACTTGTGCTAGATTCAAGACACGCATATGAACACATGAGGCAGCAATACCAGTGGATACGAAAGTCAAAAGGCCGGACTTCAAATCTTGACATCATCATTGAATAATCAGATCAACATGAGCAAGTTATTTAATATCCCTGAGACTCAGATCATTCTCATTTGTAAAATGGGTGTTGTCCTGCTTTCTGCGTATGACTGTGAGGATAACAGCCTACCTAAGTGCTTACCCAGGAGCTCGCTAGATTGCAGGGAACGGAAAGTGTTTTAGAATGCTTAACTGGGGCGATGAGACAAGTCCACATGGAAAGATCATGACCAGCAGGAGGAAGTGTGTGTTTGAATATATAGTGAGTGATCTTACTTGCTATAGGGATCGGGGCAGGAAGATCACCACTAGGGCTTCGCTGATTAGTGGTGGCCACTAATGGTGGTCTGGAGAGCTGGCTAGTGAGAGAGAACATGAGGACAGCAGTGCTTCTTTATCTAAAACATTTAATTTGCAATGATGCCCCCCAACACTTACTAGGGTGGCTAAGAGCAAGTTATGAAACACTTGTAGAAATGAGTCTTAAAAGGGGCGCCTGGGTGGCACCATCGGTTAAGCATCTGCCTCAGGCTCAGGTCATGATGCCGGGGTCCTGGGATCGAGCCCCACATTGGGCTCCCTGCTCAGCGGAGAGCCTGCTTCTCCCTCTCCCTCTGACATTTCCCCTGCTTGTGCTCTCCTTCTCTCTCAAATAAAAAATAAATAAATAAATCTTTTTAAAATGTTTTAAAAAAATGAGAAATGAGTCCTAAAAGATGAGGTTTTAAAATTCTTACCCAAAAGGTAGGCTGTATAATACCATATAGAACTATAGTTATTTGTCACGAAATGAAGCAAAGAGGGACCCTTGGAACCAAATTGAACTTGGTGCCATGAAAAATTTACCTTTCAGCCAACCCAAAATATAAGCATGTGTGAATTAATCACGATTTCAAAACAATCTAGCTTTAGTTTTGATAAACATAAGGTTTCCTCAAACTCATGTCTCAATTAACAATGCAAATCTGTATTTCGAAAGTTATAAGACAAGTCATATGCAAATTACATTGCTATTTTATGTGATTCCAAACCAGGATCAAGTTTTCACCCTGCAATTTTACTAACCCCCAGTGAAGAGGTTCAGCTCCTCTCTTGTGCCTGGGATATGCCCATTGAAACACGGCACAAAACCTCCAGCAGCCTGAAAGGAAATGAGTCATTTGTTGTCCTGGTAAATCTGAGGACTACACATGGATAGCTGCTGATCTGGTTCAAGATATTCCTGTTTCCAAAATATGAGCAAAGGGAATGTGAAGTAGCAGGGGCATTTCTGTTACCACTGGTACCAGGGGTATCAGGGTATACTGGTTTAACCCACTTCTGTGGCCCTGTGTGTCTCATGGCTTTTGTGTGGCTCCCCATCCAAACACAAAGCCAAATCAATAGTTTCAAAAAATAGCCAGCTAATAAATAAGCTTATTGAAGTGTCTCAGATAATTATCACACCTCTTTTTGATTGTGGTGTTGGTAGCGGGAGTGGAGGTGATTTTTACAACATAGTTTGGTGATAACATAAGAAAAAGAAAATCGGGGATTGAAGAAAACGGCCTTTCACCGGTTGTTGCAAACACCCATGTCTGTTAAAACCACCACTTCATCCTCTCTTACCAATGCAGGCACAGGCTATGAGGACTCGCTCTTAAAATCGGGCTCAGAGAACTCTTCTGTGGATACTTTTACTCAGGCTTTACATAAGGAGACCTAATTGCATTTATGCTTCGTTGATAATTTTGTAATTCTTTGGAAATAAATTGACTGCAAATTTGGAGGTTATTAGTGAAAAAGAAATATGCCCTCTAAATAAATTTTAAAAAAAAATCACCACGAACAAATGGCTGACCTACATTAACAAAAATCACTAAATTACAGGGATTAGATCGGAAGCAATTTAAATATTTTGTTACAGTAGGAAATGGCAAAAAAAAAAAAACATAGGAAATGGCATTTCTTCCCATGTTTAGTTCGTGCTACTACCGGCTCATTTTAGCTTTGGGCTGTCTTTACGGTCTAAAATTAGCAGCGGTTTGTTGCCTTAGAATAAGACACTAAAAGGATATGCACAGCTGAATTAAAACAACACTTTCTGCATTCAAAACAAAGTTGCAATCGGGCAGATGTGTACATCCCGAACCGTGGAAGCCCATTGCCTCCCAGACTCATGCTGACAGAGGTGACCGCTGCTTCTGGTTTGGGATCTTTTATTTGGGCAAGTAGAGTCACCTGGTTTCGACAATTAAGGTCCAGGTCACTCCCTAAGTTCTTTCAGAGGCCTGGTAAAATGAACCTAGCTGGGGACCCTGAAGTAGGATTGAATCTCACAAAACCTTCCCCCTTGTCCCTTGTCCCTGTTCCATTTCATTTATAGGTAGTGAATGTCCAACAAGCTCTGACTGGTGCCGCTTCCCTTCTTAACATCCCCAGTCTCTAGACATTAGTTCAGATGGAATCAGAGTCATTTACTTTTCAGGCTGCAGTGCCCCTGGTGTCGGACCAGCTGGAGAGGGTGACACGGCTGAGGAGCCTGCTAATCTCAATGGCCCTTGGGTCTTTCCTCTAAAAGGCACAGCAAGCAAACATGCCAAGTGCTATATATAAGAAGGTGGGATGTCATTGCCGCGGAAAAGCACTCATGGTGGTGTGTGTCCACCACTGCGATTTTGAATTGCGTACAGCTTGGAAAAGCACCAGTGGCAAGAACATTTGCCACTCCGAATCACGGTCCCCCTCTGGACGGTGCTACGGGGGAGGGGCTAATAAAGATTTTAATTCTTCTCTGCAAATGCGTGCAGACAGAGGTCTAAGTTGGAACAATGCAAAGTGTATCATCTTAATTATTGTCTAACTGTACAGACAGGCAAGTTCAGGACCAGGAAAAAGTCACTTTGGGGATGACCGAGAAGCAGCTCTTTCTCCAAAAACCGGAATAAAAATGAATGGTTTCCTTTATGATAAATACAATCCTTGGATAGGCGAGGTAAATAGAAACCCTGTAACTGATACGACAAAGCCAAATGTGCTCTGAAAGAAATCTCTGAATGCCACTGATCTTCACAAGCGTCATCTCTCATTTTTTAAATGATTATTTCTGTGAAATTAGGCAATTTTCATTGCAAAAGGCATGAACAAGAATAGCTATGTTCTTAAATATTAACTGAGTAGCTGTTGTGGTAGTTATAATTATTCTACAAGGTATACCGAATCTTGTTCCAAATGTATCAGAAAACAGATGAATTCTGATGTCTTCACCAAATAAAGCATGCAAATATCTTAGTGAAGAACAGTGTCACTGTCTTTCTACAAGTCCCTTGTAATAAAATGGATTTTCATCTCCATGGCATCTATTGTACCAAAAGAAGTATAAGTTGCTCTATTTTTGCCTCCCTTATATATTCATGAATTATCAAAACCAAATTATTTTAAAAGAGTTTAAAATAAAAATATCATGGTTCATAAGGATCATACCTGTAGAATAACCTCTCAAGGTAATATTTGCTTTATAAAGTATTTACTTTTTAATAATCTCATAAAAGTATTAATAAGAAAGAAATTGGGAAGATACTGATTGGTTCCTGTTTTTAATCATTCTAAGTTAAAAATGAAATTGTTTTCTTGGAAAATTAGATGATGAGACCCAGAATTTTTACTATCTTGACAAGAAATGCATATTAAAATTTATCTTTACTATAGCTAGTTGAAATTTCTTATTATTGTTTTACAATAAATTATTATTTGTACTAATTAAACACAATACTAGGACTGTATGAACAACTGCACAAAACCATTTCCTTTTTAACTGGCACTGACATAATTTTGATTTTAATAACATTTGAAAAATATTTTGTAATTGTTCTTCTTTGTACTCATGTATACAGAGTAGAACTTCTAAAGAGAAGACGACTAAACTCTTTTTTTTTTTTTTAAAGATTTATTTATTTATGATAGACATAGAGAGAGGCAGAGACACAGGAAGAGGGAGAAGCAGGCCCATGCCGGGAGCCCGATGTGGGACTCGACCCCAGGACTCCAGGACTCCAGGACTCCAGGACCGCGCCCTGGGCCAAAGGCAGACGCCAAACCGCTGAGCCACCCAGGGATCCCCTAAACTCTTAAGCCATTTCAATGACTCAAAAAGACAAAGATCTCTTAAGGTTTCAAACACTAAAATGATTTGGAGATTCTTATACTCTTGAATAAGTGCATTTTAAAGTTTAGAATCTTTGAGGTAGTAAAAAAAAAAAAAATGATTTATTGCCAAGACACAAATTCTGGAAGCCAAATATGGGGGGCGGCAGAGGGAGCTGTTGAGAACTGAGGGAGCTCTGTTTTTATTTCTTTCTATTACTTGTGAAATGCTGTTCACCTTTGGTAGCCAACACTCCAGGTCTTAAATAGTTTGGCCCAACAGCATTTGAAACCCTATAACCTCAATTTTTCAATGGTGTGCTTCTCTGGCCTAGTTGGGCTGTGACATTATTTCCTCTGCCTTCCGAGTTAAGAAAATTACTTTTAGCAGGTCATAGCGAAGACAGGATTATTATATAATTGGAAGAAGCATGTTCCATTTTTCAGGAACCAGACAGTATTATCGGGGTGCGCGCGCCTGTGTTTTCCTTCTTCTCCCACCATTTATACAAGTGCCCTGTGTTCCTTTTGGATAAAGACAAGACTTCTCAGCACCCATTTCGCCTCCAATTTAATGAAGTTGTTAAAGTAGCAAGACTGACAGGTTAATTATCCTTTATAAAAGGGGGACAAATTGAACTGTGTCTTTCCATCATTTTTTGATATATCAAGAAGCTCCGAGGTGCCCAGATGCGGCTCTGGTGAATAGAACAGCTAATCCACTCTGCAATTCTTTGCTGACCCTGCTCTCCCCACCGGGGCCTCACTATATTGCAGTTGGTTTTGTTTCACATTCAACAGATTCCACTTTATTATAAATTCAGAAGGATTTTTTTCTTCTTCTCTCCATATGTTGGCTGACAGCTCCCCTGAAATAACTGATGGCTAAATTTAAACTCTGATGAAAATTAACCCAAGTGTTAAATGCAAACAGGAGCTGCTTGGAAGAGAAAAGAGTTATCATGGTAGATGCCAAACAGTGGAAAATGTGTGTAAATTAATGGAGCCTCGCTGGTGACAAGCCGTCAGGCAGTTTGATGGCTCTTGCTAGCGCTTTAGTCCCACTGAAGTTGGCCAGAGGGCAGCATGGACAAGTCCTGCTTTTCAAAAAGACCGCGGGAAGCTTGACAGTAACGCTAACTAGATCATCGAAAGTTCATGGTCAAATAAGAGATTTTTTTTTTTCTGCAAAGCTTTGCACTAAACAGAGTTTGCAGACAGGAGAGCCATGAATGAGATATCAAATTGCAAGTGCAGCAAAATGATCTAAAGAGGAGAAGGCACCAGTGCGAAATGGTTTAAGAAAACAAACGGACAAATTTGCCACTGACTTCAGAGTTAAGGTGGAGAAATTGTTTGGTTAAAAATAATCAGCATTTGACTTGCACCATTTGCTACTTACAGAGCAATGCTTCACATACTCTAAGCATTGTTCCCAGAAACCCCATTTGTATTCCTCACCTTTTTGGATTAAAATATGTAATTTTCGTGCAGTTCACGGAAAGGGAAAGGAAATAGAATCAACCATAACTGTCTTGTACTGTGACGCATGTGTGGCATTCATAGCAGTCTGAGCAAAAAGTGCAGCCAGTGATCTACGTTTCTCCAGCAATCAGGTAGTATTTTGCTTCTCGAAATTTAGAATTAATTTAATTCTAATTCACGGTAATGATGTCCTATTACAGCTTAGTATTAGCAGGATATGACGGATAGGTCGCTGAATCACAGCGAGCGAAATCTGCTTTCAATCCTGTGACCTTGAACAAATGCATGGGCCTCAGTTTGCTCATTGGTAAAATGGGAGTAAATCCCACATGGGTCCAGTGGGATTCCGAAGGTGAAAACTGACCTTTCATCAAATGAGCTAAAGGAAACTCCCATCAGGCCAAGCCAGCCTCCTGGACACCAGACAGGGATCCTGAGCACGAGACAGTGGAGAGAGCATGAGAGGGAGAGGTAGTGAAGAGTCTAGGCTCTCTTGCTGACAGGCTGCATGCCCTTGGTCCTTAGCAAACAGGGGTGTCCATCTCCCTCCTAGCTTATCGGGTGCACCGGGTGCAATAAGGCACATGAAACGCTTTCTTTGTCAATTGTTACCTTCTATCCAGCTGTGCGTGTTGCTCTTCCTCCCTTCACCTGTCTAAACCTGCCCATCAAATGAGGGTAGACCTGAGAGCCCGCCTCCCTACCTTCCCAGTGCCCCCATCCTCTTTCATTGATGTCCTTGTCTTCAGTGGGGCTCAGCAGCCTGGGGACAGCAATAGAAGATTAAGAAGACTGAGGTTTCAAGGGGTCCACACATCAGAAAGACAATGAGATGGTACAAATTTGAGTCCCCCAAGCTGGTAGGTGACAAGGCATGTAGTTTTTCCTATCACTAAGTTCAGTTGGTATCTTGAGCCCTCTTGCTTTCTCATGGCTAGAAACTTCAGGGTAAACTCAAATTGGCTCACGTATCAGCCTTTTTTTTTATGCAAATAGAAGCAAGTTCTGTTCTTTTGTGTTTTTTTTTGGGGGGGGGGGGATCATCCTATCTCCTGCTCCTGGGGTTTTCGAAGTATCAGGGCAGCCCTCCAGGGGAGGGGGTAATCCGACCAACAGTTGGGGTCTCCAGTCCAATGTTGTACTACACGGACATGTCAGTCTTCCCAATCGCTAATCTTTTTTTTTTTTTTTTTTTTAAGACTGTAATGTTTAGAGCCGTCTCAGGTCACAGCAACAAGAAGGGGAAGGTACAGAGATTTCCCATAAACTCCCTGCATAGCCATAACAACATCCCCACCGGTGTGGCACATTTGTTCCAGCTGATGAACCAATGCTGGCATATCATAATCACCCCAAGTCCACAGTCTATAGTACAGTTCACCCTTGGTCTTGAACATTCTGCGGTTGTGGACACATATAGAATGACATTTCCCCATCATTATGATACTCTAAGGAGTATTTTCACTGCCCTAAAAATCCTCTGGGCTCTACCCCGTCATCTCCCTTGACCGTCTCTGGTTTTCTGCTGTGTTATCTCCACGTGGCTTCTCTTGAGAGATAACGGCTGATTTCCACCTGCTGGCCTAGGCGGTTTCCCCCTGTTCAGCTTCTCTTCACACCGGTTGCAAACGTCCGCAGGCATCCACCAGCTGGTAAAACTAACGTTCTCAGCTCCCTCTAGGGCTGCTAGAGACACAAGGAATTTAACTGTTCTTTTTGCTAATCTGTGGCTCCGGGAGACTCCCTCTTGGGCACCTTCACCCCAGTAACCTATCAGCTGTTAGGATTTTGCCATAGACTATTCTGGTTGCAGAGCACCTATAAAAGGCTCACTCCCTCTCAAGGCTATAGATGGAAGCTGGGCATCTACCCTGTGCTCTCAGATCCCCGAATACCTGACACAATAGATTATCACCCCTACCTCTCTGAGGACACACCCACATTTCATTCCTCTCATTTCCCATCTTCCTTCTCTCTTCTCTCCAGTTGGAATGTTTCTTCCCTTGGGGGGGGGGTGGTCAGCAAGAAAAGACAGATTCTAATAAATCATCCCATATCTTTTCCAAGTCTTTCTCATCTGCTATCTGGATTCTTTGAACCAAAAAAGATCGGAGTGGGATGTTTTCATCCATGACATCTTCATCATGCCGTGGTTGACTACCTGTCTAGCTGCTTAAATTGGGGAATTTGACAGATGAGCAGAACCACTATGGGCTGAAGTTTCTGCGCATGCCCGAGACAGGGGAGCAAGGCCATAGGTGAGATGAAAGAAACTAAGAACTTGGTTGGAGAGAGAAAAGGAAGTGAAGACAGATTGAGAGAAGATCGGGTCATCAAGATTTGGAGCTCTCCTTAAGAGTAACCAAATAGACCAGTAGACCAAGCAGAGAGAAAGACAGCTGGAGGATTGAAAGTTTTGTCAAGGGAGTGGAAGATTTTAGCTAATATTCTAAGATGGAATTACCCTGAGTATTTAGGCGACAAAGGTTCCTGAAGATGAGGGAAGATAAGGTCCTGGGGTTGAGGAGGCCAATAAATATGGGTGGGAAAGTTAGAAACTTGGTAGTCCTCTAGCTTTGGAGTGGATCTGATTTATCTCTGAATTCCTATGGCACCAATTCATGCATAACTTTTAAAACTTGTTATTTCTTATGTACTGTCATTTTATGTGAGTTAGAGTCTAGCTCCTTGGGGTCAGGAACTGGGCCTCTTCCTGTCCTCCAGAGAACAATATAAGATGCACACACGTACACATGTGTATATGTCTAATTTGTTGGGGGGGGGGACCATGAATGCCACATTCCAAATTGCAACAGGCAACTCTGCATTTGGATAATCCACTGCTTCGAAATATCCATTTTTGTCCCATATAACAAATATGGATGTTTCCCTCCATACCACTATTCTGATTTTGCTTTCTAAAATGCCTCATCTCCCAATACAGCTAAAATGTACTCCTAGGACCGTTTTGGTTTAACCAAATCATAACCGGGAAAGGAGTTGGTCGCTTGCAAATCACGTAGTGGGATTTTTGAACTTGAGAGAAGGATTTTGAATTAATGGGTTTATAGGTCCACTTCTCAGTTCAAATGAAATGAAAAAAAAAATTGAGTTTATTAAAGAAAAAAAACCCACCACCAGTCATCCAGTGATGTACTTGTCAGCAGATACTACAGAGAGGCTCTTTCTACAAAGCGAGTTCTCCCTAAAACTATTTTTATGTGTCCGAAAAGTTTGTCATCTTCTATGGTCCCCTGTGATCCCCACACACGTGCGCAGGACCTGATCGCTTACCACCCGGAGTGAGCGAGTTAGAAAGCGGTTCCTTTTTCACACGTGTGACTCGGGGCTCGGCGGCCTAGTACCTCGGCTGCTGTGAGAACGAGGGCCTCCCCTCCTGCAGCAGAGGCCCGGAGCCTCAGGTGTGAAGGGCTCCCCTCCCCCCTCCGCCCCTCCCCCCGCCCCTCCGCCCCTCCCCCCTCCCTCCCGGGGCCCCGCCTCCCGGGGTAGGAGCCCCGCCCCGCGCCCCGCGCCCCATGCACCGCGCGCTCCCGAGGCGGGGAGGGGGGGGGGGTGCGCCGCGGGGGGCGGTGCAGCCCCAACGAGCTTCACGTTTTAGTATTATTTTCCATTTTTAAATTTTTCTGGCGAGCCTTGCGGCAGCGCGGCGCCGTCCGGCCAGGAGCCAGGGAAGCCCCGTCCCCGGCGGGAGCGACGCGAAGCCCCGGACACCCCCGGAGCGTCCGCGGCCTCCGAGCACCGTCGCGCGTCACAGCTGCGCTCCGGGGGCCTCTCGCCGGCCGCGGGGGGCGGGAGCTGGGGGGGCGCAGGGAAGCGGGGGGCGCGCGGGGTGGGGGGCGCTGGGGGGAGGGGGGCCTGCGGGGCGGGGGGGCGGGGCAGGGGAGCGAGGGGGGCGGCGGGGGGGGAAGGGGGGAGCTGGCCTGCGGGACCCGGCGCGCGGGGGTGGGGGCGGTGGGGCGGGGAACGCGCAGGGCAGCGGGGGGCGCGCAAGGGGGGCGCCGGGGAGCGGCGGGTCTGCAGGTGGGGGCGCGCGGGGCGGGGCGCAGGGGAGCGGGGGGCGCGCGGGGAGCGGCGGGACTGCAGGTGGGGGCGCTGGGGGAGGGTGCGGCGGGGGCGGCGGGGGCGGGGGTGCGCGCGGGGGCGGCGGGGCCGGCGGCTGCCTCCCCTCGCTCGCCCCGGGCCCGCGCCCGCGCCGCCCCCGCCCCCGCCCCCGCCCCCGCCCGAAGGGGCGCCCCTGGGGAGTGTGGCGGGCGGTGGCGGGCGTCGTTCTATTTTTAAAAGCCCCGGTTCTCCGGGGACTGCGGAACGGGAACCTTTTAAGGAGACTCGTGCGTCACCCACGCCTTTTCGTGGAGATGTTTCTCTTTGTTGTTTGCTCTTGAAGGAAGCGCCTCTCTGGCTCGGTCCTCAGGCTCGGCGCTCCCCTCCTTCCTTCCCGGGGACCCTACAAATGTCCTTCGTGTGTTGGTGTCCTACAATAGAAATGTGTAGTCCTGTCTTCGTTGCAGGGGCTCGTGTCCCCCCCGTACCTTGAGGCCATCAAACGTAGGCCCCTAAGGGTGGGCTCTCCTGGGACCCCTGGGGGCTCGGAGGTTGAGCTCTGCCTTTGGCTCAGGTGGGGGTCCCGGGTCCCCGGGGTGCTGAGCTCCCCACGGGGAGCCTGCTTCTCCCTCTGCCTGTGTCTCTGCCTCTCTCTGTGTCTCCTGAATAAATGAATAAAATCTCTAAAAAAAAAAAAAAAAACAGAGTGAGCTCTCCTGTCTTCCGGGGGAGTCAGCCGCTGACAGGGGTCCCCACCCCCTTCTGAGGAGGCCTGGGAGTCAGTCTTGCGCTTTAGAGGCTCACCCGGGCCCCTAACCTTGGCTGGTGAAAGGGGCCTAACCTATGGTCCTAACCTACGGAGTGACGGAGTGATGGCAGATGCTGACCCCTTTTCTGCCTCAAGCCTGGGGGCATTTTCTGAGGACTCTGAATCATGTAAACATTCTTGTGCATTTCCTCTTGCACACTTACGTGCTCACACTGGTGCATGCATGCACACACACACACGCCATCCGAGGCTGCAAATAAGAAGAGATGGGACCCCTCTTATTTCCAACCAGTCCCACTATTGTTCTTAGAGGGTCCATCCCATTCAGAGAACTTAATAAAACTACAGAAATAAGCTGTGATGTGGTCACACAGTGGCATACTGCGCAACCACTTAAAAAGATGTTATTAGGTTTGTATTTATTCACATGAAAAAAAAATGATATATTGGTAACTGATTAAAAGAAGTGTCAACCAGTGTGCACTCTGATTTATTTTTGTAGCAGAAACAGTTTTAGAAGGCCATATATATATTTACATTTGTGTAGACAAAGAAATCTGGAAGGAGAGGCACCAAGATAGCAGCAGTGATCTCTCCGGGTGGTAGGAGGCAGTGAAGGCGGGTAACCTTGTGGCAGGAGCATTAAGTGGTTCATTTGCTGGTGACACATGTTTCTTCTCCTGGATTCAGGTTGGGCTGACTTTCCTCCTCACCTCAGCCGGGGAAGTGGACACAGGACCTTGGCATTACCAGAGCATCCAGATGATTTCAAAGTTAATACAAAAGACCCACAATGGGCTATTCAGAGACTTTTTCTGTATTTGGGGGAGACTTTTGGGAGAACAAGCTCTATTTCCACTGGGATTGCTTCCCCAGTGATGCCCTCATCTGAGGCCCCCCAGCAGCCACGTTGGCTCCATCAGGAAGGGAGCTGGTTAAGGATACAAAACAGGGCCCTGATGCGGAGGAGGTGGCCTCTGGATACTGTCCTACACAAAGCCAAGACTTAACACCTGATCTTTTCAGTTACACAAATTAAAATATTTCCTTTTTATGTAAGCCAGATTGATTTGAGTTCCATAGATGACTTGTTACATGTAATATATCACTTTATTTGCTGACTTTTTTGTGGTATGTGCTACGTGGAAAGCCAGTAATATATACGTACATAGCTAAGCTATTCAAAAGGGTGTATAAAATATTATTTACTGAAGGTTCTACTATGTACCAGGCAATGCATATAACTAACCCTCACAATAACGCTTTAAAGTGAATATTATTATCCCCATCCCGTAGATAAGGAACTGAAGACTCTGAGAAGTTACACAATCCAGCCAAAAAAAAAAAAAAAAAAAAAAAATTCAGCCAAGGTGCTAAGTAGTGGAACTCGCATGCAAGTTAAGATATACACGATTCTAAAGCCTTTAACTATTGTTCGTTATTGCATTCCATCAATTGAAAGGAAAAAAAAAAGCTTAAATCTCCTATTTCAAAGCAAACATTTTATTTTTGTGGCAGTCATAATACATGTGTACATCTATCTCTACCTACATAATATTTAAATGATTGAATGTGCGTGTTTGTGGTGTGTGTGTGTAGAGTGTGTGTGTGGTGTGTGGGTGCGTGTTTTTAGAAGTGCACTGATGACTTCTCCAAACCTTCCATGCTATGTTTCCGCAGAAAATTCCTGTCAATTTTATATCAACACGTGATATCCAGTGCCTTTCACTCCTATAAATATTCCATCCACTCTCTTTGGTTATTTGAATCCTGGCCCTACATTCCAATTGCCAAGGCTGTCCTCTTGTCCTGCAATGTTTATGTATTCCACCTCCTTTCCCCTCAATAGTGTCGCAGGACAACCAACTGTCTGGTCATTGCAGTTACCTGGTCATTTTTATTGTCTGCCCATGTATCCCATATGCGTGTGGTGCTCCGTGAGATCGTGTCTAGTTCAGTTTAGATAGTGCCCAGCGGGTGACAATGTGTCGCTGGTGCCCACTGGTGTTCCAAGCTTTACAGAACACCCCTCACACACACCTGGGGTCCTGTGATTCCCCTCACCAGCCATGCCACAGCATCTTCTTTACTTTAGAATGCCCCTTCTCCACTCATGGATCCAAATTATCCCTGTGTCTTTCAAATTCTGGCTCTCCTTGCATCATTCCCGAACATTCCCAAGCTGAGTGGAGCACTTTATCTGCTTAGGTCTTCCAGGATCGGCCCCTGCCTCCATTGTCCCAAGCCTCAAGGCCCACCTCTGTCCTCACTAGTTGCTCCCTCCTTGTGGCCTTCATCACAATCACACGAAAGGGCGCAGTATTCTGCGTAACACCGGTGTCCTTTGGACAGGTCCTCCCTGCTCTTGGGAAGAATGTTTTCCCCTTTCCTTGGTCTAAGACCTATTTTCCTTCAAGGTTGACTCAAGCATCATTCCACTGGGAAGCCACTCCTGGCTCCTGCCCTCTCTGCCCGGCCCCACAGCAGCCTGCAGGCTCTCCCTCATGGTGTCCGTGGAGGCCAAAGCGCTCAGTTCTTCTCTGTCCCTCCTTAGACTGCGTGCCTGCTGAGGACCCCCATCATAGGTTCAGATCTTGAGCTTTCCTATTTGCATCTCTTGGGGTAGCATAGCGCCTCTCACGTCACTGAGTGCTAGCTTCCTTGCCGGCTTGCAGCACTGTGGGTCCAGCGTCAGCTCTGTGGGTGAGAATGCTGTCCTGTTCATCATTGTACCCTATGCCTGGCATGGTCCCTGCACATCGTAGATTCCCAATAGATGTATGTTAAATGTGCTCTTAAAGGACAGATTTTCAAATAGAAGAATTTGTTTTATTTTTGAGTACACCTTTATTTTCTCCATTACTGTGAGCTTTTTTTTTTTTTTTAAGATTTTATTTATTTATTCATGACAGACACAGAGAGAGAGAGAGAGAGAGAGAGAGAGAGAGGCAGAGACACAGACAGAGGGAGAAGCAGACTCCATGCAGGGAGCCCGACGTGGGACTCAATCCCAAGCCTCCAGGATCACACCCTGGGCTGAAGGCTGTACTAAACCGCTGGGCCACTGGAGCTGCCCCATTACTGTGAGCTTTTTAAAAAGATTTTATTTATTTATTTGAAGGAGACAGAACAAGCAGGGGGAGCAGCAGAGGGAGAGGAGAAGCAGGCTCCCTGCTGAGCGGAGAGCCCGACATGGGGCTGGATCCTAGGACCCTGGGATCTGATCTGAGTTGAAGGCAGACACTTAACTGACTCAGCCACCCAGGTACTCCTGTAAGCTTTTTTTTTTTTTTTTTTTTAAAGATTTTACTTATTTGAGAGAGAGTGTGTGTGTGCATGAGAGTGGAGGTAGGGGGAGGAGAAGCAGAGGGAGAGAGAGAATCCCAAGCAGACACCGAGCTGAGCGCAGAGCTGGATGCAGGGCTCGATCCCACGACCCCGGGATCATGACCTGAGCCAAAATCTAGAGTCAAACGCTTCAACAACTGAGCCACCAGGTGCCCCATTGCAAATTTTTTGCAGAAGAGTGTGATTTCTGTGTCTGAAAAGTTTCGTAGACATGACAGTGCCTGGCACAATGTCATGTACCCAGTTGGTAGTCAACATACAATGACTGGAAAAAACGACCTGAGTTCAAGTCCTGGCTGTGCTGGTTTCTCAGGGTATGACTGCTGGTTGAGGAAGTCACCTGTGCAGTCTTCTGACCCCCATACAGTTCCACAAGAATGTGCCTTCTTGCCAGAGACAGGGTCCTCACAGCCTATGGTGGGCCTGTCTCCTTGGCAGTGGCTTTCCCCGCCCTGAACCAAACGCATGTTCTCTGTTCTGCTCAGGTCTGTGTGTCACAGGGTGTCTGGTCCACTCTACTGCTCCATCTGTTCTTCATGGGGAGGGAACCAGGTCCTTTGCCTGCGGCATGGGAAGGGTGCCCCATGCCAGCTGCGTGGGGAGACCCCAGGGCTATGGGGACCAACACTTCCCATTGGAGCTGATCTTGCTCTGCCTCTTTTCTGTGTGAATAAACTGTTCTTCTATCCGGTGCCTGTGTGAGTTGTGTCTTTCGGAAGGGACCCTGACACCTGAAAATCCTGCAGTGGGGTCATGTGTTGGGCCTGCTGCTCCTGGTGACAGGCATTGTTATGCTCTTTGCCATCTTCCATGCAGTGGACTCCTCCTTTGGAGGAGGTACCAGGTGTCACTTACTTGACAGGGGCCTTTGCTAAGTTGTGTGCATGTCCCTATCCTCAGTTACTTCATCTTTAAAATAGGAACATTATCCTTACTTCATGTATGATATTAATTATAAGAGTAGGGATCTCTGGGTGGCTCAGTGGTTTAGTGCCTGCCTTTGGCCCAGGGCCTGATCCTGGAGACCCGCGATCGAGTCCCACGTCGGGCTCCCTGCATGGAGCCTCCTTCTCCCTCTGCCTGTGTCTCTGCCTTTCTCTCTGTGTGACTATCATGAATAAATAAAACCTTTAAAAAATTATGAGTAATAATAATAGCTAACACTTTTAAATGTTTTATATGCTGCTATTCCATTTTGCAGATTAGAACACCAAGGCACAGAGAAGTTAGATGAGTTGCCAAGGTCATTAGCAAGGAGGTGAGATAAAGCATGGGCCTGGCATGTAGTTAATGCTCAGTGGTGCTCAATGCAGTGAGTTAGTGGCAGTTATTGGTGTCATTATGATTGTTGTTATTGTTACAATGGGCCTGGGAAAACAATAATACATCGATAGCCTCACTACTGCACACTCCTAACTGGAAGTCTGCATCGCTGTGGGCTGGACACAGAGTACAGCCTTACGGCGAGAGTGTGCAGGGGGCTCCAGGTTACAGGGGGGATGGTCGTGGTACCCCCTACAGGCCTGGGTAGGTGGGTAGATATAATTTAGCTGTAACTGTGCACCCCTAAGAGCTCCTCCATAGATCTCCACGAGGGCCCTCTGGGACTTTCTATCGTGCAGGGGTTTCTAGCCCTGGGCCCTGTCAGTGACAGCAGAGAGCCCACCCTATGATGCCATCACTGGGACCCCGAGTGCTGACTTCTCGCGGCTCTTTCAGATGCTCCGTTGGGTGCAAGGAATGAGGAGAGTGGATCAGATCTTAGTATGTGTCATTTTTTAGGGCTGCCATAACACAGTGCTACAGACTGTGGCTCAGACAACAGACATCTACTGTCTCACAGCTCTGGGTGAGAGAAGTGTGACATCGCCGTGTCAGCAGGTGCTCCTTTGAAGCCGCCAGGGAAGGCTCTGGTGGCTCCCTAGCTGGTGGTAGCCCAATGCCATTTTTGACAGGACGTTTCCCTGTGCCACTTGTGTCTGTGTCTGAATTTCCTCGTTTCCTAAGGACATTTCTGAAGATGGCTGTCATATTGGGTTACGGGTCCCCTCTACTCCAGTGGGAACTCCTTTTAACCAATGACATCTGGGCAGCCCGGGTGGCTCAGCGGGTTAGCGCCACCTTCAGCCCAGGGCGTGATCCTGGAGTCCCGGGATCGAGTTCCGCATCGGGCTCCCTGCATGGAGCCTGCTTCTCCCTCTGCCTGTCTCTGCCTCTCTTTCTCTCTCTCTCTCTGTGTATCTCTCATGAATAAATAAATTTAAAAAATAAATAAGAAACAAATAAATGTTTAAAATAACCAATGACATCTGTAATGACCCTGCTTCCCAACAAGGCCATGTCCTGAGGTCCTGGGGGTTAGGAGTTCAACATGTGACTTGGGGACACAGTTCACGACAGGCTCAGATGGGGCAGGTGCAGAGCCACCGCTCAGCCCGGGTTCCAGGCCAGCCTGGAGCACAGCAGCAGCACAGTGGCTGGAGGCCTCCTGAGTGGCGGGGCCAGAGTGGGGGGGCCTCCTACTGCAGGGCCTTGGGCATGAGGCTTGAGTCCCCCTTAAGCCAACTGCTATCTTCTCCCCGTGGACAGCGGCAGGAGAGAAAGCCCAGCAATGGGTAAAGGTTGGGACCCCCCAGGGAGGCAGTGGGGGGACAAGAGAAGGAGTAAGTGACCCAGCTGCCGAGCATCCACTGAACGAGCTGGCCCTGCAGGCGGCCCTGTAAACCAGCGCTGGAAAAGTGAATGGAATGAGAACGAGGACCCGCTAACGTGTCGTTAGCTCGCTGGTACAATGCAGGGTGACATTTGCTTTAAAAATCATGTGGAAGCGGTTAGCAGATGCTAGTACGGCATCCACAGAGCTTCGCTGCAGCTGTTTGCCCTGCGAGGGGGGCACGTGGCCACTGAGCCGAGCTCAGGAGTGGGGTCCCAGGTGTGCCCCCCCAAGCAGCAGGCCTGGGGGGAGCCCCTGCAGCCCCGGGGCCCCTCCACCCCACCTCTCTGAGCCTCCCTGCTCCCTCACCCCCACCCTGCAAAGAGGAGATCATGATGATGCCATGCACCTGTAGCCCAAAAAGAGGTTGGGAAAGGGCAAAGAGTTTAAAGGTTAAAAAAAACAAAACAAAACAAAACAAAACAAAACAACAACAACAACAAAACAGGTATATAAGCTAAGAGAATTGAATATGAAAGCTCTGGGGTTTTTTTTTTTTTCCCATGCCTCATGACCCTGAGCCCAAACATCTGTTGTGTCTCAGTCTTCCCTTCCTCCTGAATATTATCAGATTTAATAGAGATCAAAACCATTCATTTGTTCGATGGGGGATGATTTTGGAGACAGGGCAGTGTGTGTCCAGAGACATCAGGAAGGTGTGTGCTTTACATGGGCCGGAGGCGGATTGACAAATGGGGTGGCGTGTACATGGTTTCCACCCCAGACAGGATGGTGCTGGTCAGGCCAGGTCAGTTTCTTGAAGACCAGGCGCCATTGAAAGCATATTTGGTAGATGGGAAGAACCAAGGTCATTTTAGGCTTTTGCCACAGGGACCCTATTATTTGTGTCCTGTGGGCCAGGGATCGGGAACCGGGAAGGCCTATCTCACTTGGCTATTTATAGGGTGAGATACGATCATGCCAACCCAGTGCAGGACAAACTAACCAATATGATGGGAAGAGGAGGAAGTTTGCTGGGCCCTATGATGTGTGGCGGGAGGAGGAGACAGAAGAGGCTGGCTCAGGACGAGAGGCCTCAGGAACCCCAGCTGAGCCACTAAGGACCGGCACTGGGCCTTTTACATCTTAGAACACTTTTGCATTGTTCCCGGCCTTTAAAACAACCCGATTTTATGGAGGTACTGCCAGTACAAAGCAAGATAAACAAAGCAGGAGTGTTCCGAAATGTGAAGGGCCCAGTGCAATCCTAGGGAATGATGATGGGTCCCCAGCAAGCCCTGTCCAGGCTTCTGTCCTCCGTGGGATGATTCGAAGGCTGTGATTAAATCTATGCATCCAGCTCCTCCTCCCTTCCTCTCTCTCTCTTTCTCTCTCTCTCCCTCGACTTTCTCCAACCATGTTTAGCTGCATTCACTATTTCCAGGACTTCAGGTGCCCGTCCTGGGGTAAATTGGACCACAGGCATCCCATATCTGCTCCTCAGACCAATATGTCATTTAAACTCCCCAGAAAGCCTGAGGGGCCTCTGAGATAGTTTCTGGTGGTGGAGACTGTGGGGTGCTCGAGGGTAGCCTCCCTCAACACAAAGCATCCCGTCAGTGAACCAAACGCTCAAGGACACCCAATGGGTGTTGGGACACCCAATCCCAGACCCATCCCAGGTGGATCTGGCTGAGGGTCTCCCTCTCACATGCCCATCTTTTCCTCTTTTCTGTCTGATGGGGAACATCTTTGAAATCCTGACCCCCTGCTCTGAGTTTGTTCTTTGTTTTCATTATTGTCCCCTCCCCTTGCTTCTTCCTTGGGTCCAGCTCTTGGTTGAAATCTTAGGAGAAAACAGAATGAGCAACAATGGGGTTTTCTGGCCCAGAATAGATGAAGACCTAAAGAAGTGTGAGTGTCTCGGTGTGGGTGGAACCTGCCTTCTGCTTCGCATCTTTGAGGAAAAGAGGCAGGAATGGAACAGGTCCTATTGCACCTGAGTGTCCACAGGCGGGGTGGGCCCGAGACCACGCGCGGGCTTGCCCTGGCCTGGCCCAGCCCTGGTGCACTGGGCAGCTCTGCATCCTAGAAGGACCTGGAAGGCAGTAAGAAGGAGGGATGCAGCAGCCAGCTAAGGCCTCCTCTGTAGCAATCTGCATGAGCCGATGTTCCAGGGCTGAGGGGGCAGATGGGTATCTTAGCAGAGAGCAACTTGGACAGATGACACACAGACGTCCTGCCCCCCCCTCACCCCCCCACCCCCTGGAACTTTCTAAGTCCCCATGCATTGCAGGGAACTCTAGAGGGAGGCGAGATGCTGAATGCGATGGTTTCTATCTCTGGAGCAGGATAGGATCAGAAAGCAAAATCACCTTCAGTTATAGCAGGATCAAGTCGGACGTCTTGCACACTTGGGTTTGCAGACGGAGACTCACTCGGGGGGAAGGAAATGAGTTCTCACACTCCCCACCCCTTCTGTCTCGATGTGTATCCCCTTTAGGGGCACAACAGATGTTGAGTGCACAGACACGGGAGATGAGCCGTAGGCAGGCTGGGTGGGCCAGAGCCCCTCCGGCTGCATCCAGGGCTCCCTTAGCCCCTAAGGAAGGGGTGCTTGTTGAAGGCTCCTGGGCGCCCCATGTGCCCCATCTACCTGCCCAGGCAGCTGACACCCCACCTTGCCCCAGCTCGCGGCCAGCCGGCCGGCCTCCCCCCGCCCCAGCCATCTGTTCCTGCGGCTCACGGCCTCTGCGCTCGCCCCGCCGGGCCCTGCGAGCAGGAGGGTGGGGGCGCCTCTGATGAGGTGGGCCTCGGCCCCTCCATCACTCTCTGCCTGAGGAAAGCACCAGCTGTCTGGCTTCATTTGCATTTTTCTCTCCCAAATAATGAAATTAGCCATGAGTTTCCTGAGGTGATGCAAGACACAAATTTAGGCTAGATGTGTCAGTGCGTGATGGAGAGGGAAGGAGAAGGTCAGGGAAGCATTGTGATAACAAATTTGCTGCACCGAAATGGAAGGAAAAAGTGATGACAAATTCTACCAGGGATGTGTTCTTTGGGCTCCGAGGAAAATGTACCTTTTGAGCTCAGAGGAAAGTTAGATGAAGCCTCTAAAAGGTAATGTCTCCCCCCACCCCCCACCCCTACCCCAGGGTATAGTCACGAACATTTGATGGGCAAACAGAAAAAGATGCCAGCTGAGAATGAGGCAATTCTCAATTACTGGACATTTCCATGGCCACGTACAGGATTGTCTTAGGATGATAACATTTGCAGAGGCGCCCAGGCCAGGAAGCCAGATCCTGCTGCCAAATACCAGGGAGGTGCAGAAACCCTCTCTCTCTCTCTCTCTCTCTCTCTTTTTTTTTTTTTTTTTTACCTATACCATCATTTGAACCCTTCTGATGACAAAGTAGGCCTCATTTGTCATGAAGGTTTGGTTACCGCTCCTCTGAAAATTTCCTACGTTTGTCATCCCTGTTCCATAATTTAAATTAATTGGTTAAGATCCTGAGGCACATATACACAAAGTCGTGGTTATACATCCACGTGTAATCTGAGGCAAGTTCTCCTGTGAGGACCTTTTAAGACACTATCAGTAAGTTTTCAGAGTTCTTCAAATGACCCTGTTCAGAGGCAGAGGAAATTGGACCATATGAACTCCTCTGACAGGTAGAGAAAGGATGCAATACCTCGCCCAGGTTAGATGCTGTTACTCCTTTCACGTGGAATGAAATTTCAATCTTTCCCCAAATCTAAAAGTCTCTACATCCGGCCCCTGGTACCTCTCTAATGTCCTCCTCCACCATTTGTTATTTGTTCGTTCATTCATTCATTTTCATCCAACAGTTATTTTTGAGAGCCGTCTATGTTTTTGGGCACCATCCTAGGTACACAGGATGCATCGATGAACAAGATAAAGATTTCTACACTAACGGTGCTTACATTCCAGTGCACAGGGAGGGACCAGACAAGAGTCATTATGCACAATAAGAAATTCAATTTCATAGAATGTTAGAAGATGATGATTGCTATGGATGGAAGTGAGCAGAGTAAGCGAGAGAGGAAGTGTGGCTTGTATGTGTGTGTGGGGGGTGTTATCCAAAATATTTGAGGAGGCAACTTTTTAAAAAAATTTTTATTGAATCCAAGTTAGTTAACATATAGTGTATTATTAGCTTCAGAGGTAGAGTTTAGTGATTCATCAGTTGCATACAACACCCGGTGCTCATTCCATCAAGTGCCCATCACCCAGTGACTCCATCCCCCCACCCACCTCCCAACCGGCAACGGTCAGTTTGTTTCCTAGAGTTAACAGTCTCTTATGGCTTGCCTCCCTCTCTGTTTTCATCTTATTTTATTTTGCAAGAAGGCAACTTCTGAGCAAAGCCTAGAAGTAGCGAGCTGTGGGGACAGCAGAAGGAAGAGTGGTCCAGGGGAAGGAAGCAGCCAGTGCAAGAAGCCGGAAGCAGCACCGGGCCTGACATTAGTTAGAGGAGGTGGGTGGAGGCCAGTGAGGCCAGAGCAGACAGAGAAAGGGGAGACATAGGAGGAAATGAAAGCCAAGAGGCTGTGGGGGCCAGCGTCGTAGGGTGCGGCGTGCTGTGCACGTCGGGGCACGTGAGGACATTGAGGACATTACTCCAACCTTGGCTTCCATTTACACATTGTTTCTCTGTGTCCTTCTCTCCTGTCCTGAGGTCACTGGTCATTGGATTTAGGGCCTCACCTGATGCTGCACGATCTCATCTCCACCCTTCACTATACACCTACAAAGACCCTACCTCCAAATAAGGTCACATCCTGAGGTTCTGGGTGGACACGAACTTAGGGGGGTACAGTTCAACCTGCCACATACAGAACAACAGGGCTTCACACAGGATGGGTGAGAGGCATGAGAGAGAGAGAGCAAAGAGGTTTCCAGGTTTCAGCAGAAAGGACTAGAAGAGGAGAGTTGGCCTTTACTGGGAGGGAATGACTGTGGGAGGAGCCATGGAGGCTGCACACAGAGTTTCACCTGGGTCACCTTGAGCTTGAGATGCGCTTAGACATCCAAGTAGAGGTGTCAGGTCGGCAAGTGGATGTGCAAGTCTTGATGTCATCACAGACTTACCATTTTTATGTGGAATAGCATGTTTTTAGATTCTTTATATTTTGGAAAACCAAAAGTAAGAGAGGTCTTGAGAATGCCCTATGAGTCAGGCCAGCCTCTGCCATTTTTACAAGCAGGCAAGGTTCCCTGAGAACCTCAGGTCCTTTGTCCCTGGCCACTTTCATTTTCTGCCATTCACTTGCAACTTCAGCCAAGTTATTCGCCTTAGACTCAGTGTTCTCATCCATAAAATGGGATGAAAATCATACCTACCCGAGAAGAGTGTTATAAGATTTATATTAGATACAATAATATATGTAAAGTGCTTGTGGGCAGCAAATAAAAGGGGATTACACTTTGGGACAGGAGGAAAATGTGGGCTTTTGCAGACCCCTATAACTATTACAGGGAAGTATCTGGACATTTTTCCTAGAACTCATCCTGTATCGTGCACCTGTCTTGATTTCCAAGCGGAAATAGAATAAATTGCTGGGGAAGACAGAGAGGAGACGGATACACAGGAGCCCTGCATAGGGGAGGTCCTAACAGACGGCATGCCCAAGTAAGGATATTTATGAAGAGGCCAATCACTAATCACAAATGTGTGGTGGGTTTGGGGAAACCCTGGAGATACCGAGAATCAGGGGTTAGCTGTAGCACAACTGTCAGCACCTCTAGGCACAAAAGAACGAGGAGAGGAAGAGATTACTAGAAGGGTTGTATAGACTTGGCCTCTTTGAGAAGAGCAGTTCCTTTTATAGAGGCCACTCATGGGTGGTCAGGAAAATTCATACCATGGCCCCATTCTGCTCCTTCCCTCACTTTGTGCTGGGACACTGCGTTGAGATAAATCAACCAAATGCAGGAGGGCCCTGGAGCCCTGGCCACAGTCCTTAGAGGTCAGAGTTGGGGGACAGGAAGCAGGGTGGACATGGGGGCCACCAACACAGGCTCTGCTTGTCACCCTTAACCCAGCCTTCTGGGGCTCCCGAGTCCCCCATCTGCCCTTCAAGCCTGGGAATTGTCTGGTCTAGTCTTTGTGCTCCTGCAAAGTGTGACCTGGGCATTTCTTTCCGAGAATATTAACTTTCGAAAAGGAGAGGAAAGGACTGAGCATTTGTTCCTGTAGAAGCAGGTTGCCCCCACCCCAGCCCCGTCTGTCTCCAGACTGGTCTATGCTGCCGCTCACAGTGTGAAGGCCTCCTGGGGGCAGTGCCAGCTTTGTTCTTTCACGTTACTTTTCTTGAAAGTTTTCCTTTTGATGGGTTTTACAAATCATTTCCCAAATGTGCACGTATCACCAACGGCTTGAGATGAGGGGGGTATGAACCGAAAAGTGGAAAGAGTCCCTCCTTCACGCCCCTCTGCTCCATGACCCCCCCCCCTGCTCACTCACACATACACTGAATCCTGGGTGGACTCTGCTTCTGTCATTTTTGGGTTGACTTTCATCATAATCTGCCCCCGTGCGTCCTCAGAATCTGAGTGTCTTGATAGTTGTATTCACTTTATACTCTTGGCCTCTTCAAATGGGGACGGGGTGAAGAGCAAGGTATGGGTCTGAGTGAGAACACACTCAAGAAATAAAACATGGTGGGGCAAATAGAATCTGTCTCGCTGATACCAGGCTCTGGAACCTTCCTGTCTAACCCCAGGCTTCACTTCCATCACTTAAGGTTCTAAATAGTCTTTCTTCTTCTGGGCCTGTCTTCTGGCAGCCTCTATACTGCCAACAGACCAATCTCTCCGAAATGAAAATGTGACCATGTCATTTAAATCATGTGACCTGATTTAAATATTTTAATGGTCCCCCTCATTGCCATACAGCAGAATCCAAACTCTTTGGCCGAAGTCCCCTCACCCACCGCCCTCCTCAGGAAACACACTGACCCTTAACTCCTTCAACCAGTTAAAACTCTTCCTGATTCAAAACAGAAGCAAAACAAAAGTTGAAAAGCCCTTGGCAGTTTTCTGGGAGAACGTGATTGAGGGCTCAAATAGTGGCACCAGGAATTAGTTTCTCCCCACCCATATTTCAGCTCCCATTTCTCTGGGCTGGCTGCTCTTGGAGCTGGGTTCTCCTGTCCTGGTAGTAAGAAGGCAAATGGCAGCACCTGCCTCATGCTATTGCAACTTCAAGAGCAAGGAAAGAATAAGAACCTCTGTCTCTTGGTATCCTGTGACACCTTATTGGTTCTGATGGGGCACGTGCCCATCCCTGAGCCAATCACGTGGTGACCAAGTGCTCTGATTTGTCTAGGACTTGAGTCCTATGCAATCTTGGAGCTGGTGGTGAAGCAGTTTCTCCAGAACCACGTAGATTGAGAGGAAAATGGTACAAATGGATCCCCACATGAAAATCAAGGGCTACGATTCCCAAAATGGTGAGTAAATGCAAGATGACCCAAAAGAAACCAATGTCCACATTCCCACCTCTCTGTCTGCAACTCGTGCTTTGTCCTTCCTCACGACCTGTTAGCACTACAGCCAAACCACACTGCCTGTAGTGCTTCAAACAAACCTGCCTGTTTCATACTCATGAGTTCCATGTACCCTTCCATCCTCCTTAACTTCCTTCTGTCCATTCATTCAACATCTTTCATGTTTTCAGATGCACTTTTAAAACCCATCTCCACCATTTTTCCCAACTTGCTGTCCCTGATAGGACTTTCTCTTTTGAATAACCTACGACCCATTTCCCGTTATGCATGTAAGTCGGCCACAATAGCAGTAGTACCTCATCATGTTAGGGTTATACAGGTCATTAAACTTCATCTAGACTCCAAGGGTTTTGAGTTCAGGAATCATAACCTCCTCATCTTTGTATTTCTTGCACCTAATCATGCCTGAAAATGATTAGTAGATGTTCACTGACAGTGAATAAACAGATTGAAGTATGGGATACATAGGAAGATGGCACCAACTCACTGTTTTAGGTATTCTTTAGAAGTAGAGTCCCCAGGTTTAAGAAAAAGCACAGGTAGTAGTGGATGGTAACCTATTAGCGGAAATACTTCATTTATATAAAAAAAATCATTCATCCATATGATGCCTTTATTCTCTCAATATCCTGAAGATATTGAATATATGGGTCATACAGGATGTGTATTATATAGGATATCTGTAAGGAGCTGTCAATCACCTGGTAGTATCATAGAGGGAAAGTAATTATTTCACTGGTGTGGTACCTCAGCTAAATACAACGTTGAGACTAGTTCCACCATCACAATCTTTGTCATTATTATTATCAAAATTAAGCGTGTAAATATGCAACCTTGTTTGATCTTGTCTTTTAGGTGAAAACCACAGTATGATAGAGCCTTTCAGAATCTTCTTGAGTAGAGTCTTAATAACTAGCTTCAAAAGGTAACTTTCTTTCTAAAATAGTCCTCTTTTTCATCATCCTCTTAATTTCAATTATATGAAAAAGCAAGTACGTGAGTGCCCTTGGGTCAGTTCCTCAACCTCTCTGAGCCATGGTCTCCCCACTCCATCTGTAAAGTAGCGGTGATGATATTGACCTGTCTGGTTGGGGATGAGGCATCTCTGTGGAGCAGTGGCAACAGCACCCAAGCGAAGGACAGTCTAGGTTTGGGTGACATCATGATTTAACAACTGAATCCTCCTGTCTGTAGGACACAGCAGCACAACTCAACAGTGAAAACCTGACCTTTAAAATTATAGCTTCTGGGCATATGAAGTCCCCTAAAGGAAATAACTTGGCAGATATTATTTAGATAAAAATATAAAATAAATGATATCGCAAAAATACGATACACTCAACAGCACCTGCTTTGGGGAATTCATGAGCCCAAATGCTGAACTAGGAATAGCACAGATTTGGGTGCTTCTGGACATTTCTAACATGCTAATTAGATTTCTGTTCAAAGTTGCAAATTTTTCCATGTGACAGCATGGGAAAATTTTGCTTTAGATTCAATGTTTTTCTTCTAATCATTTTGAAATAAGAATTAAAAATAATGTTACTGATAATGTTCTATTCGATTGTAACAAACTAATTGCTTCCAAGTTTCCTTCCTAGAACTCCCTTATTTAACTGGACTCGTCAAATCCTTTATCCAGCACAAGTGCTAGATGTCATCATCAAACATGTAGTTGCCTGGGATGCACCTGGGAGGACACAAATGCGTCCACCAGGGAGTGAGGCCCTTCCCTGGGCTTCTTTGCCTCTCTCTCCTCTGCTCCTGCCTCATTGTCATCACCGGAATAGACGATTTCTTCTTGACAGCTCTTCATGTCAGTCAAAAGTCTAGGTCAGACACTTATCAATTGACCCAGTGTTAAAGGTAGACACTCATTTCAGCATCTGTCAATAGCCTCTTTTGATCCATTTAGACCAGAGCCTGCATCCCTGTAGTGATTTATACTGACGCGTGCATGGACTTTTAAAGACAGGGAAACATTTCTAGAACTCTAGAAGTCAGCTGGCATGAGGATTGCAGCTCTGTTCTTTGCTTTCAAACAAAGAACCCCGGAGAGATTATACCTGGGGAATAATAATACCTAAGACCTTCAAATATCCTGACTATAGCTTGGACCCTGAAGCTGGGCACTCTCCAGGACCTGAGGATGGAAGCCCAGCATTGATTCTTCAAATCCCCTGGAACCTGTGTTCTCACCCTCATCAGACCAGGAAGTTTTTCCACCAAGTTAGCTGAGTTAATTCCTGAGCCACCACACAGTGGAGCCGCATTTCTGGGGCGGGGGGGCGGGGGGGGGGCAGAGGCCTGAACTAGCCTATATACTCCCCTTGGATAAGTGCCCCAAAATACAGGTCATGGGACCAGTGCTCAGTGTCCCTCTGGACTCGTCTATCCTGATCTTCCCTTGATTTGGCAAAACACCAGGGGAGCCTTCCTGCTTGAGCTCAGGTGTCTTTTCCCCTTGCCACCCCCCTGGTTCCTAACAGGGATAATGCACATTTCACTTGCCCAGGTGTTTGTCACAAAGCTGCCAATCCCTCCCTACTTATGAGACAGGAAAAGAAATGTGAACATGTAAGAAATTCAGAGGGGCCGAGAAAATTTTCCTGACACGCTCCTGCTGTGACACCCCGGCAGTTGAAGAAGGCCTGTCATTGGGCTGTCAACCTTTAACCTGCCCCAGACGTATTTTGAAATGATGTGAAAAGAATTGCTGTGCTGTACCACTGGCTCCTTCCAGCTCTGCGTGTCTGTCCTTGATGTCAGTCAGAAGTAGTTAACTGGCACCCATGGTGCCTTAAAAAAAAAAAAAAAAAAAAAACCCTCCACAAAATATCAGTAATGACTTTAGTTAGGAAGACTAGCTCTTGTCAAGGAATGACTTTTTGACATAAGGTATTGTTTACCTAGGCAACGTTCTCTTACTTGCATTTTAATGAGCCTAATTAATAATAAGTTAGGAATCCTCGGCTATTTCTTCACAGCTGGACCATATGCACTAATTACTCTGAGTGTGGAAACCTAAAATAATCCATTTGGTCAGAAGAAATTGTTTAAATATACAGAAAACCTTGATATATATATATGTTATATATATATATATTATATATATTTCATCCCCTTACTGATGTCACCTATGATATCAAAGCAATTTGCTAATCATTCAGGCAGACATCACCTTTAAAAATGTAGGTTTTGTTTCTGCTGTGTTGGTGGAAGTTTTCATTGGTGGAAGTTTCAGGAGTCTGCGTGGGGAATTGACGGGTAGATTTGCTTGGCACGTCCTGCCTGCACTTCCCACGTGTAACAAACCAGAATAGTTCTCAAATGCAAGAATCAACATCAGTAGTAGTGAAAGGTGATCTATGAATGGAAATACTTCCCTTATAAAAAAATAAAGAACCTCCAGAGAGCCATTTTGGAGTTTATGAGTGTCTTTCATGTATTAGATAAAGCATGTTTTTATTGGCTTCCTGGATATGAAGTTTCCCCACTTAGCTTTTGCACTTCCCTCCATAGAATCTTAGGAAGTAAATATCTGGAATCGGGGCAGGGCAACAACTCCAGAGAAGGCAAAATGCCAGGTCACTAGATAGACTTCCCAATAACGACAGGACATCACTGCTCCCCACCTCCCCACCTGACTTGCAAAAGTACAAGGTACCCCAAGGGCCACCTTCCTTGGGAAAGTGGAAGGAACCCTATGTCGTCTCAGAGAGCTCAGTCCAACTGGCCACCAGACACAGAGCTATTGAAACTTTAGTGTGATTTTTTTTTTTTTTGACTCTTTGAGGCGCAGGTTTTGGGGCTGTCACAGGAATCCTATGAGCTAAAGTGCAGCTGCTCAGGAAAGGATAATCTGTGATATATCATTGATTACTTGAGCACAGAGTCAGTTACTGATTTTTTTTTTTCCAAAAAATCATGCAATTTAGCTTTTCAGCTGCCGAAAGCTCCTGGAGGAAGTGTCATGAGGAATGCTTCGAGAAGCTCCAAATCCCTACCCAGACTCATCCAGAAGTCAAACTGACGACTCGAGTGCAAAGACCTCTGAGTACATTTGGTGGAGGAGAGTGCTCGTGGCATCAGGGCTGTATTAGGAGGCTTGGTTCTCTTGGAGTGACTTTTGGACTTCACCAGGTCCCCATCCACCCATGTTTTAACAAGACATAGTTCAAAACAGTCAGACACGATTCGAGCTAATTGGTGGATTCAGCAAGAAACCTGGGAAAAGGTCATGCTGAGGTTGGAAGGCATCAGGCTGGCAGGGTTAGCAGATGCTCTCCGGAAAGGGCCTTGGAGTGGAGGAGCACCCTGCCAGGCACCATATGCGTGACGGACATGACGGTGCGCACAGGATGCCTGAGCGAAGGTGACAGACTGGCTCTCATTTGCACAGAAAGAAACTTCCCTCGGAGTAGACACAAGTGAAATAATGTCCACAAATTGGGCACATTTTCAGGCTGCTGGCCGCTTGGCAGAGTTTTCCCTGCTCCAACCTTCCCCCCCCCAGGAGCACAGAAAGCCTCCACCATTTACCATGACAGGACACCTGTCCCAGTTGTCCCCCAAGGCTCGCGAAGACAGCAGAGGAGGAACTGCAGGATGCAGACACGGTCGCCGGGCGTGTTTGGAGAGCACCCCGCCAGCACACCCTCACATGCTCTCCCCGAAGCCTCACGACACCCTGGGTGACGCCGGGATGCGGCTCGGGGACAGTGGAGCCACCACTCAAGCTCACGGCCCCCTGACTCCACAGCCAGCGCTGGCTTCACTCCGCCTTCCAGGGTTTAAGCCAGAGACACTCAGGACAATAGCATCACAGAATGTCATCCTGAAAACTGTTGTCCCTTTCCAATGGGACAGGTGTTTCTGAGGACTCCTGGTCCCCCCAAAACACACACAGAGCTTCCCTTTTCTTGCCTCGGCTGGAAACGTCTTTCCATTCCCATCCCTCTCACCAAACCTTTATTTTGAAAACCTACTATTGGGGGGATCCCTGGGTGGCTCAGGGATCTAAGAGTCACGGGATCAAGTCCCACGTCAGGCTCCCGGCATGGAGACTGCTTCTCCCTCCTCCTGTGTCTCTGCCTCTCTCTCTCTCTCTGTCTATGATAAATAAATAAATAAATAAATAAATAAATAAATAAATAAATAAATCTTAAAAAAAAAAAAACCACCCTACTATTGGAGACTCCCACTGAATTGTCTTTTGCACAAATGAGAAGATGCTAAAAGTGTGTTCTCTGTCCTGCAGACACATGTTGGTTGAGTGCAGGCAGGTGACGGGGGCGGGGGGGGGGGCAGCTTGCTGGGTGTGACTTCCAAGCAGAGACAGTCCTTGTCTTATCCTCCCCACCTGCAGGCACCTCTGTGACTGTAGATGACGGGGGTGGTGGAGAGTTCTCAGGCACCTCTGTGACTGTAGATGACGGGGGTGGTGGAGAGTTCTCAGGGGCACCCTCTCTGGCCCTGGGGGCTCACTGGCACTGTCATGACCAACCAGGCTTGTGTGGGAAGTTAGCCATCGGTCAATTAGCATCAGTGATGCATCTGTCACCTCACCAATGACTGGGCATCAGAACACCCAGCGAGTCACCATCTCCAGTGCTTAGCATTGACCTGAATCATCGAAGCTGATGGAGCTTCGATGGAGGCCCACGGATTGCCACCCACCCATGGCCCAGGGTGATCCCAAGGCCCCTAACTGATTCTGCACGAGTAGAACGTGCTCACTCTATTAATCGTGCTCCCTTGTGTACTTGGCAGGACAACAGAACAGTTAGGAACGAATGGGTGGGCCGGATATTATTGGCTAAGACCAAAGGTTGGCAGTCAGAGCCCCGGCATCCCCTGGTGCTGCCCCCCCCACACCCCTTCCACCTGCCCCCCAGCCCCAGCTTCTCACCCAGTTGTCCCCTGCCTGTGGGCTCAGTGTGAGATAGTGGCCCCAGCGCAAGGGCTCACTTTCCAGTCCTAGAACCGTCACATGCAGGGAGAGAGGGCTTCATCTGGGATTAAGCCCAATCTGGAATTGATCTTTGTCTGAGCTGGGGGTCTTGAGACTGGATTGACATCCAGGCTGGAATTCTCATTCTCATTCTGGATCCTCATCCTAGGGTCAGCATGTGCCAGAATTATCCTCCAGAATGCAGATGAGGAGACTACAGCTCTGTGCATGCTTAGGGCATTTTCTGGCCCCCAGATAGATCCTGGGCTCCTCCTCCCCACACCTTTACCCCAGCCACTCCTTTCTCTGGAAATTTCCACTTGCCCCATTTTATCATTGAAATCTGCTTGTGGAGGCTCTTCTTTAATCCTATCTCATATCCAGATTCCTTCCTGGTCCCTTGGTTACAAATGTAAGTGTAACCCTTCTTGAATAATGTCCCTTTATTTCTGTCTCTATTATGGTGCATTTCCTATTGGATTAGCTCGCTGTTTCTGTCATAACAAATGATCACATTTTTAATGGCTTAAAACAACACACATTTATCATGATGTCACAGTTCTGTAGGTCGGATGCCTGCACACAGTGTGGCTCATTTGGATTCTTTGCTTATGGTCTCACTGGGTGAAAGCTGAGGTGTCTGCTAGCACTGCAGTGCCACCTGGGGCTCAGATCCTCTTCCAAGCTCATTGGGTACTGGTAGCACTCATGTCCTTCTCAGTCTCCATGTGTCCCCCATCTAGGATGGGAAAAGCCCAGTCTTAGGGGCTCCTATAATGACACCTGGCCAGGATAATCCAGGATCATCTCCCTTTCTTAAGGTCCCTGATAGTAACACCAGTGGCAACCACCCAGTTCCTTTTCTCATGCAACACAATATATTCATGGGCATAACACCAGGGGGTGAAGGTCACAGGGACCAAAATTCCATCTATCACCCGATTGAGCAGCCCCCTGCGATGGTGCTAGCTCGAAGTTAATGGTGAATTGCTGTGGACAGGCTTTCATTCCCTGCCTAATTTGGCTGTCCTGGGAAAGATCACTCAGATTATGAAGGGACCTCAAAGGTCCCCAAAGATCTAGGTGTGATCCCAGAAGATTCTAGGATTTCCTAAGTGCGAACTAAATGAATGCTCTCACAGAGGCAGATAAGGTCTGGACTTGGGTCCAGTTCAACTTCTAAGTCGCCACAAGCGTCTGAGTTTGGCAATTCTAGAGATCACACACCTTGGCGAAAGTGTCTGAAAAAGCTAGAAGCACCACATGAATAGAGGAATCATTTCCTATTGCTGCCATAACACGGGACTACAGACTTGGTGGTTTCACCCTATCTCACGGTTCTCAAAGTCAGAAGCCCAAAATGGGTCTCACTGGGCTAAAACCAAGGGGTTAGCAGGGCTGCATCCTTTTCTGGAAGCTCCAGGGGAGAATCTGTTTCCTCGAGCCTTAAGGTGTCCTCATCCCTTAGCCACGACTTCCTTCCTTCGCCCAAACAGCAGTGGAAGGTAGGGTCTCATTGTTCACATCACATTGCTCTGACACTGACTCCTCTCTCTCCAGTTGCCATTTGTAAGGACCCTGGTGCCAACATTCCCCGAGGCTCCCCTCCCACCCCAGAGAATCCAGATAAGCTAGGGCTACCTCTGACTTTTAAGGTTAGTTGGTTAGAAACCTCAGTTCCATTGGCAACTTTAATTTCCCTTTGCCATGTAATGTAATATAGGCACGGGTTTGGGGACCAGGACATGGACAGCTTTCAAGGGCCATTGCAACCACTGCAATGGCTCCGACAGCCAATCACCACTCACCCCCTGTAAAGGACTGCTTGGCCATCTGCCTGGTGTTACGGGCTGGCACTGCTTCTACAAGATATTAGAAGCTACTGCTAGTTCCTGTTGGGTGGCTGCAATTCCAGCCCCCTCTCTCATGGGCCAGCCAAAGGGAGAGGAGCTTGGCTGGTTTTCCACCCCAAGAGTCATAGGTCTGTATTTGTTTGTTTCAACTTTGAGGATCTTTCCCGAACCTCCATGGTCTCTGAACCTCCAAGTCTCTCCTAGGCTGTAGTGCCAAATGGGTTCTTATCCTCCAGTCTTTTCTCTGGGAGTCCATTTCAGACCATATTTTGCTATCCTGGGCCCCTCTCCACCCCCCCTCCACCCCGGGTAGTTCATAGAAGTAACCAGTTGACGTAGGTTCTAGCTAACATCTTTTCTTTACCAAACTACACAGTGCAAGTCCTTTGGCTTCAGTTATGCGCTCACTACATTTATTGAGAGTCTGTTAGGTCTGACGCTACCATTCATCGTCAACGGTCACCAGCCAGATCCTCGTTGGTCTAGCCCTTAAAACACACAGTCGATTCTCATTATTTGCAGGAGTCGTGTTCTATAAAGTGGCCGAGAACCCCGAAGTAGTGAATCGGAGCCTCTGCTTCTAGGGGAAACACACGGTGAGGTTCCTGTAAGCCTCTGGTCACAACATTTTCATCAACTGATTAGCACTAATCTTGTTTTATGTGTGCTCTGTTTAAAGCCACCTTATTTAATATTGTTGATTCATTAGCATTGAACTCATGGCCAATGGCACTGTAACTCATGCCTCAACGGAGTTGATCTAACACATGTAGTTTTTCCTGTAAGGCACAGCACAGCCTTCTGGGCCTTAGGAACACCAGACAGCAGTACAGCATGACACTTGGGATCCACTTCAAGCAGGAAAATCACCAGCAAAAAACACAAGATTGTGAAAAAGATGCCATTAAATAGTCCATGAAAAGCACACTTGTTTACAGTATGTGGAGCTGAAACAAGAAAGCAGAGCATCACTTTGTCCAACCCCAAGTGACTCAAGTTTTTGACCACTCTGCACATGTCCTCAGATGATCACACAAGCACAAGAATTGAGGGTTACAAATAAATTTTAGCAAGTCGGTAAATTCGCAGATACAGATCCACATATAATGAGAGATGACTGTACTTCATATAAAAAAATCATGTCTGAAAAATCAATTAAGAGGCAATGTTGTTTACAGGCCTTCCAAAAAGTATCATTTGTGTTTATGAAAGAGCTAACCTTCTGAGGCAAGGAGATATGCTAGAGATTTGGGTCCCCCAGTACTCACTGGGATATCTGAAGGCTATTGATTGCTTGCCTAAGTTGTATCATTTCTCTTGGCTCCTTAGACAAATTAAGCTGTTTGGCCATCCGATCTACCCTCAATTATGCATCTTACCTTCTCAGTCTTTTAGCCTCTCCCAATGCACAGAGGTCCCCAAGCTCTTTCCAATGCGCCCCGCCTTGCCGCGGATGGATCTGCTGGGGAACCTATGATCCATTGTGGGCCTCGTGCCTCCAGGCCCCATGGTCCTGGCCTGCCTCGAACTCACAGAACTTTCTCAGCAGATGAGCCAAGGCAAACTCACTTCCAGAGGTTGACAGGTACAGAGGGGAGCGAATACACTTAGCCTATCTTGGTTTGTACTTTTTAAGTAGGACATTCTATTATTCTTTTTCTGCATCTAGGAAATGGGGACAATGGTAACTTCCTGCCCTCTTCACGGGGCTTCTCTTACTAGGCTGGAATAAGATAGTGTGTTGGAGGAATCTAGAAACTGTATATAAATATTAGGATGATTATAGTTTCTTTGGGTCCTTTGCTTCCTTTTCTTTTTCTTCTCTCTGTCTCTGAAGCTTTTCACCCTTAAGAAAACAGCCAAAACTCAACCTCATGACATATGCATGTGTGTGTGTGTGAATGGTTTTTGCAAAACTGAAGTGAATATAAACCTTTTGACTAAGCCAGAGGTTTGGGGATTTTTCCCTTTTATCACACCCATAAATAACAAATATTATCTAGGTCTTGACTCTTTTCCCTTATTTGTCAAACAAGTTCTAAGGTCTCATAAGTTAAAAGCAGTGCTCTTTTGGCAGCAGCATCATAAAACAATAATTCAAATGAAACATTTGTCACCAATAAGCACGTATGAAACTCTCACAGTGTGCAAGAGCCAGGCCTTGCACTGCAGCAGATAGAGAGGAAATATGACCTTTAACTTTGATGATAACATGTAAATAAAATATCTTGAGAAAGTTTGCAAACACTTCTTAATTGCCAGCTAATTTTCTTTTCTTTTTAAGATTTTATTATTTATTCATGAGAGACACACAGAGAGAGGCAGAGACATAGGCAGAGGGAGAAGCAGGTTCCCTGCGGGGAGCTCGATGTGGGACTCGATCCTGGCACCCCCGGATCACACTCTGTGCCGAAGACAGACGCTCAACCAGAGCCACCCAGGTGCCCCTTCCCTCAGTGGGTTTTGTGAGGATTAAATACAATTTTGTAAGTGAGACCGCCAAGCATGGTGACTAGCACACAGATGACCGAATATATGGTAGGTTCCCTGCCCACCTGTGAGCCCACACACGGAACTCTTCAGGGTGGCTTTTTTCACATGGTCATATTCACTCCCCATACATTTTATGTAACATGCCCTCTACTAAATATTGGGGGAAATGATAAAATAATATCTACTTTCTGTCCTAAAGGAGCTGGAAATCTAGTGAATTTAATCAAAGGACAGGTCACATTCATTGCAAATTGAATAAAACTTCGAAGAGGAAAATTCTTTAAAAAATCAATTCAGAATCCCTTATTTCAATCTTTTCTCTGAAATTAGTAGATGAAGATGGCAAGAGTCATGCAGTACATTTATTTGTTTTCCCACAGAGATCTTTTTTTGAAAAATCTACTGAGTTCTGCCAGAAGAAACTCATGACATGTTGTAAGTTTAATTATGTTCAATTCATTAACACAATTAGAGCTGTGAACAAATTTATTGACACAGCCAGAATCACTTAGTAACAGGCAGTAAGTCATAGATTAAAAAAAAAACCAACTCATTCTTGTAGGCCTCTAAACTCTGGGAATGAGAAATGGGAAATTCATCTTTAGTTCCTTGGAACAGTTCTAAGAGACTTGACCAGAGGTTGCCACTAATAATTCACTGCAAGAATCGTTCATATTTTAAGAATGGTTCTTATGTCCCTTGGAACATAAATTGAATCTCCTTGAAATACTACTTTTCATTTTAACATAATCAGTGATCCAAACAGAGAGATTTTGATGAATATGGATTTCATTTTAGCTTAGCTGAATCTGGGGAAGGAGGCTTGCTCTTGCTTTCCCAGTGAAGGCCAAAGGGGTACTGTAGATTGAGAAGAACCAATGATCGAGTGCCTCTCCATCTGAAGTAATCCTTTCCAGCAAGATCTCTATCCTTCCTTCTCGGTTGATTTGTACAAACAAGTGGTGAAGAACCTTGATGCACATATATGAAGCAAAGTTCACAAAGAAAGATTTTACAATCTAGGGGTCGTTTTAAGAATATTCCTTTGAAAGAGAGTCAATCTGTCAATATCTAGGCAAAGAATTTTTAGAAGCCTCGATAAAGTACTAAACTTGGTTGCTATTGCTGACTAATAAAAACAAATTAATTGAAGAAAGCCTTTTAAAAAAAATGCACCACATGCAATTAGTAGAGCTTTATAGTCAGAATTGTCTACTTCCCTGAACAATCCTTAGTTGATGTAACACTGTTGGCAACTTGACTCTCAAAAAGCTTCTCCCAAGAAGTTTTGATAATCTCTCTCTCTCTCTCTCTCTCTCTCTCTCTCACACACACACACACACACACCCTTTACCTGGCTCCACTTACACTTTTTAGCTGGGGGCTTATTTGTGATGCTAAGTGAATGGATCTGCAGGTCCTTTAGCAGACTGCCTGGATTTGACTTCCACACTCTGCCAATTTAGTAGCCAACCAGACTGGCCTTCGGCACATTCTCAGTGTTTCTGTACTTTAGTGTCTGTATCTATAAAAATGGCCATGATGACTGTATCTCTCACAAATACCTGTTTTAAGTTTAAATGAGATGTCTGGAAAAAAGTCTTAGAATAGCAGCTATCACCTCATAAACACTCACAAAATGGCAGCAATTATCATCACATGCAGCCAATCATCAACTCCACCCCTTTGAGCTGCCACTTTCCCAGATCCTGGAACCCAGTGATCTAACCACGAATCTGGGATTCTTGTGTTACTGCCCAGGAGTTCTTTGCTAGTCACCAGATGGATTCTTTTCATATACAACTAACTTATCATCTTTGCAAAACAGGAAAGTTTTCATTGGAAAATAAGTCTGCATTTTATTCCTCTTCTAATGCAGGTTTTAAAATTTTCAGCTGATGTGCAGTACAGTTTAGTAAAGAGATGGGAAGTAGAATTACAGATGGAAAGTTAGACATGGGGCTTTACACATCTGGAGAGTCATGAGCTGGAAAATGCACTAACTACTTAGTGATGGGAAACCATGTTCGTAGTGGAATTTGATTTAGAAAAAAACCACAAAAGATACCATACACGGCCAGACAGCAAGTTGTTAGGTTTCAAGTTTATATAATGTATTTTTGAGGTTCACAAATTTGTAGGAAGGGGATGTTTTCTGAGACAAATATCACCTGGCATCCTCCATGCTAGGTACTATGTGGTACCTCGCCGAAGTTGAATGTTGAATGGTAAAGATGAGTAAAGTAAGTAGTTCAGGAGCAGATAGGTGCCATCATATTCGAGGAAATTCAACAGAGATCAATAAAAATGATTAAGGGACTCAGAGAATTGATTTTTGAGAAAAGATTAAGAAAAAATAAATGTGCAATTTGACACATAGCCAAGGAGGAATATGATAACTGGGTGGTCAATGAGGTGTACAAGACACTGCCAAGAAGACATTCTCTAGGAATGTGGAGATAAAGTTCCTACAGTCTCTGAAATTTGGTGGCGGGGTATAGAAGTAGAAAAGATGACCATGCATGTCTTTTTTCTTCACCATTGTGGCTTAGTAATTTCTTATTTTGTTTTATTTTATTTATTTATTTGGGAGAGACAGAGGAGTAGAGGGAAAGAAACAAGAAGACTCTGCTGAGTGGGAGCACAAAGCGGGGCTCGATCCCACAACTCCAAGATCATGACCTGAGCTGAAATCAAGAGCCAGACACTCAACCAACTGAGCCACCCAGGTGCCCCAAGGTTTTAGTAACTCTTCTGGGAACAAGAATACATATGGTGACAGAGTTATACGTTCAACTGAGCTCTTATTTTCAGGTTGTTGTCGTTCAAATGATCTCAGACCACATGATTAAAATTAAGGAATGATAAATAACTTTAGCCACAACCTGATATATCTCTGCCCTTCAGTAAATACATACATAGGTATATGCATAAACACATCTGTATATAAATATATACACACAAAACAGATGGGGACATGGCATAGGACATATGGATATATGTAAATATGTCAATTGAAATGTCTGTATTTAGTGATGTACCATCATTAAATGTACCATCCAAATTGAGTTAGATGATGATGGAGCCCCTTAGTGAATTACCTCTGTCCTTTGTTCTGGCAGTTTCCAGAAATGCCTCCTATGCCAAGTATGAATCATCTTTTTCTGGCACTGGAAAAGCTATTTTCAGCAGAGCCACATTGCAGGGTCATTATTCTTAAGGCTGCATTATAGGGCATCAGAGGAAATGACATAATCCAACTCAATTCACAAAGAGTGGCAAGTGGAGGAAGCTTAAGGCTACATCATGCCACCTATATATTCTCCCCCAAAAGTCACAAAACTTCTTATAATACAGTCCCTGGGGGAGAAAGATTTATCTCTCTCAGGATAAATGAGGGGGAAATGGCCTGAGATACGCCCTGCTGGTATAAAACTTCCTTCATCTATTTACTGCAATAATGAATGTATATAATAATATACATCAAATAACATGCTTTTATTTATATCATAAAAATACATAGTCAATGTTTGAATGCCATTTTTCACACTTTCCACAGCGCATGAGATCTTTAATAACCATCATCATAATAAAATGCAGAGGGGATAAAAGGACTGTGAAAAAGCATCAGGGAGAAATGTTGACCTATGTAATTTTGACGATAGAGCTTCAGTCATTGGAAGGTCTGACTTAGATTTACACAGAATGCAGGGGGTTAGTGTGCCACCTTTTCACTGCTCAAGGACTGAAGAAAATTTGATTTTCCTCCTAAGTGAACTGTGCGTTGGAACCCACAAAACAGTCTTCCTAAGAGGCTTTTAGCATGGCTATTCCTCGAAGAGGGCTTCTCACCACTCAGCATGGATGAAGATTGGACTAAGTGGTCATGTATGTGGTCATTGGTGTTGGTGCCCAATGTGTCAAAGCCGAAATTTAACCCTGGACATTACTTTGTCATTTTTTTTTTTTTTTGGTTGTTTTTTTGCAGATTTTCCATCACTTTTTTTTTTTTTTTTTTTTTTTTTTTTGCTGTTTCTATAAGTGGGTGTTATCACTGAATTGTTCTGCCCTGAAAAGATCTAAACATTATGGTTTGTAATTAAATAGCAGCAAAGCAAAACAAATGCAGCCACTGAGATCTAAGGTACCTCGAACTCCATAAGATAAGCACGGTAATTATTCTGCGTATAAACAGTACTTGGGAGGCAGGCAGGTCAAAGACAGCCAAGCCAAAGCAGGACTGCTGAATTTCGAGTTTCAGAGTTCGTTTCCAGCTTCTGAAGCACCCTTGGTTTTGTTGACCTTCATTATTTCTATTTTTTGGAACCATACTGATGCTCAAGAGGCTGGGAAGAATTACCTGTGGCTTGTACAGTTGTGAAAGTTTTAATTATATTTACATTCTCATATGTCATTTCTTCCCATTCTCCATGGATTATTTTAAATAACATCTTATACAATTTGTTTATTATGTATGTATGTTTTCATTTTTTTATTATCTTGGAACACTTTTCAGATTGTCAGAACAGTCACCAAGATAGTGCAGAAAATTCCTGGATCACCCAGCTTTGTCTAATGTAATATTTGACATAATTGCACTGCACTTGCTAAAACTAAGACATTAACACTGACACAACACCACTAAGCTACAGACCATTCGAATTCCCCAGTTTTTCCATGAAGGTCCTTTTTCTACGCCAAGATCCAATTCAGGATCCCACACTGCATCATGTCTCCGTTGTTTTCCTCTAATCTGTGATTGTTTCTTCGCCCTTTTCCATCCCTTTGACATCTTAGAAGGCTGCTGGTCAGAAGCTTTACAGAACACCTCTCCATTTTATTTTATAATGGGCTCATAAGTTTTGGGGAAAAATAATAGAGATGTAAAGTACACATCGTATCAGAGAGCACATGAAATCAATATAATTTATTCCAAGTGATATTAATCTTGATTATCTGGTTATAGTGGTGCCAGCTTTCTACACTATAAAGTTACTAGTTTCCCTTTGCATATTCTATCCTTTGGAAGTGAGTCATTAAGTCCGGCTGACACAGGGTAAGGGAATTAAGCTTCATCTCCTAGAGGAGGAAATATCTATTTCCTATATTATTCCAGATTCTTCTATAACAAAAATTGTTTGTTCTTCTCCATTTACATATTTATGTCGTATCTATGCATTATTTTTTGGATTATAGTCCATTACTGTCATTATTACTTGGTCCCTCCAATCATCCTAGTTGGGGCACCTCGGGATTCTTTCAGAGGTTGATCCCTATATTCTTTTGCCATGATCTCCCCTTGGTTTTTTCCAGCACTCCCTTTGCTTTTGTCACTACAACACTACAGTTCTACAGGATGCTCTTGTATTTCTTTGGCTCAAGCATAGAACCATCTATTTTTCCAAGGATACCTCGTTCCTGTTGTTCGAGAATGTTTAAAAAACCAAGCCCTGGGCACTGGGAGTGCTCAGGGCTACCAACGTATCATTGCTTCTAGGCCATCTCAGGAGAAGGGCTAAAATGGTCCATGTATAAACACCTAGCTCAATTTCTGTATTTATCTATGTATATGTATGTTAACATAAATCATACCTGTATCTCCACCTCTAAGCCACCACACAGGTGTTATTCTAAGCTTTCCCCCACTTGTGCCTGCTTATTTGTAACTTGTTTCTTTAACATCGAAAAAGCTGGCTTCCATCATTTCCAATTTATTTAAACAGCTTGAGTATACATGTAGATTAATTCCAGATTGATAAAAGCATGCCCCTATGAGAAAAAAAAAATTATCATCCAGAGTCACTTTGTTTATTCACAGTTTTCCTTCTTTATGTTTACAGTGTGCAGTCAAAACACCATTTTTCCAAAGTTAATTATATTGACTCCTTTTCCCCAATCCTTTTATTGTGCCATATTATTATAATGAAATCAAGTACAATCTTCATTCTATTGTAGGATCTCCAACATTTTAGTTGATTTTTTTTTAACTCATACACAGGTTACTCTTTTTTACATACAGTTCTGCGGGTTTTAATAAATTCATAGTTATGCAACCACCTACACAGCACAAGAGAGCACAAAAGAGTTCTATCACCGTAAGATTCCCCTGTGTGACTGCTTTATATTTAATCTCTCTTCTTCCTCCATTTCCCAGAAACCACTGATTTGCTCCCATCCCTACAATTTTCCCTTTTCTCTAATGTCACATAAATAGAACCAATTACCCACTCTATACCATTTTGGTTCTACTTTCTTTCACTCAGCAAAATGCATTTAAGAGTCTTCCACATTGTTGCATGAATTAGGTAACTAATCTTTTTTATTGCTGAGTAGTACTCCGTTATACGGATGTGCTATCCATTCACTTGTTAAAAGACATCTTGGTTATTTTCCAATTTTGGTGATTAGGAATCAAATTACAGGAAGCATTCACATACAGGTTTTGGTGTAGACACGTTTTCCACTCATTTGGGTGGATATACTTACTTGGAGATAAATTCAATTCACTTGGGAATGGGATCGTTGGGTCATATGTTAAGTACATATTTATATAAGAAGCTGCCAAACTGACTTCCAGAGCAGCAGTACCATTTTGCATTCCCAGAAGCAAGGAATGAGAGTTTCTGTTGATCTTCATTCTTGTCAGCATTTGGTATTGTCACTTTCTATGATCCTAATGTTTCTAAGAGGTATGTCGTAGTATTCCACTGTGGTTTTAGTTTGCATTTATCTAATGACAAATGATGTTGAGCATCATTTCATTTGCCAGCTTTATTATTTTCACTTGCCATCACTGTATCTTCTTTGGGGCAGTGTCTGGGTTTTGCCAATGTTTAAGTTATATTGTTTTCTTATAAAATTAGTTTCAATAAATATTTCCCTATTGGGACACCAGGGTGGCTCAGTTGGTTAAGCGTCTGCCTTTGGTTTGGGTCATGGTCTCGGGGTCTTGGGATGGAGCCCTGTGTCCGGCTCCCTGCTCATTGGGAAGTCTGCTTCTCCTGATGCCCCTCCCCCTGTTGGTGCTCTCTCTCCCTCTCCCTCTATCTCTCTCTCTGAAGTAAATGAATATATAAATAAACTCTTTTAAAAAAACATTTCTTCATCAATATGACTTTTTATATAAATAATTTTTTTTTGCAAATCTTTTTCACCAGTGGGGAAGATATTCCAGTCAATTCTCATTGTTTATGGTAGTTATGTTCCAAAAAGTCATCACAGATGCTGAATGAGCAAATACTGAACCACTGCTCCCAGGGGGCAATCTGTACATATACATATATACCTCACATAGTTTATAATCTTAAATACTAAAAACAACTCATTCTGCTAGATTTTATTTTATTTTACACAAGAAAAAAGGAAGTTCCCAAACCTTAAGTATTTGATGGAAGGGTTGCACTGACAAGTACCAGAGCTGCACTTCCAACTCTCTGGGCCAACTGGCAACAGAGTGAGGCCTCCTTGCACCGCACCACCCTCTCCAGTCAGACCTGCCTCTCTCAACTCTGCATGGGAGCTGAGCCAAGGGGGAACTTCACCTTGCTCTACCTTGGCTGGGAAGGGCAACCCGCATGTTTCACTACTCCAAGCATGTCCACAAATGAGACTGAGAGAGCTGGGAGCACTGATTTGGGGGTTACAGATAGATTTTAGCAGTAGGTGAATTCACAAATACAGAATCCATGAATAATGAAGATGGACTCTACTTGGGAAGTTTCTGGAAACCAACTCAGGCAAAAGATGCTATAAAGTAGTTTTGATGTAGAGCCTTATCTTGAATAAGGTGTCTACATAAGGGCAAAAGTGTTAAACAAATATCTCTGCCAATCCCATTCTTGTCCATCTACTCTGCCTCATGGGATTCCACATACTTTGCATTAAAAATTTTTTTTCTAAATAATGAAAACTATAGTTCACTCTATTGCATGCAATTGAGGATCTAATATGTTAAAGCGCTGTATATCTCACAAGCATGTGGTTCAACGCCTCAAAGTTCACATATTTGAAGGGTAAAGACACTCAGGGTGTCACCCACTACCTGCCTCTGTAGTCACGGTCTCATGTTAAAGAACTGCTCCAGCTGTCAGACGTTACCCCCCTGGCTTCTGGAGCCAGGATGCCCTGCGTCTTTTCTTTTTCCTACAGCAGAAGTACATCTATTAGTGGTGGAGTGACTGGGGATGACTGGAATGCACAGAAGCTGATTGATGGAGCATGGTGCATCTCTTAATTAAGCAGAAGCTACTAATAAAAATGAACTTACTGGATGATTTGTGGGGTCCTGGCCACACAGCCATATGTGCTTCACAGCAGTAGGAAACAGGAGTGGCACCCAGCTAGTACCAGCTTATAATGGAGATTATATTTTGTTGTAAAATAAATAAAGGGGGAAAATCTTTGTGCCCCCTCTTGGCTTTGCAGAATGAAAATGGAGAGGACCTGACATAACAAGGTGTTTGTATTATTTCTTAACCTCTTGCTTAGCTTCTCTGGTATTTGTGCCTTACTTCTGCCTTCCCCGACCAGAAAGCATGGGACTGGACCAGAAAGCATGGGGCCTGCCACAAAAGGAGTTCTGCTTAGCTTCCCCAAGGCCCTTGAGTGGGGCCGCACGGAGGGAGTGAGCTGCGCACGGAGAACGAGGGCCTGGGTGGCCAGGAAGAGGGTGAACCGGTGAGTATGCACTTACTTTGCTGCCTTTTGAGGAGTTTCAACTAATATATTCCATGGAAAGAACATTCTGTTTGTCCCAAGACAATTGTTATTCCAGAGAAACTCTACAATGTGGTCAGATTACATCAGCCTTCTCTTCTTCAAGGAGCTCCTTCAACCTCGCTTCCTCTATGACACCATCATAATTAAGTGCCTGCCTGACAGGGACACTCGTTCCTTTGGCTAACACCCTGGCTGACACTAACACACAGTGCTAATGGCTGGTGTGCTGCCCTCCATCCCTAGCTGTTCGTACTTTTTCTGTTGTATTTGTGGAGCAGAGAAGCTCAGTGCCATTCTGGAATTGTCATCTCCACTGGAAGGACTTAGATGGTAGGCTCTGGGCAGCCAAATTCTCAGGCAGACCTTCCTTGACTGCCCTACATCACAGTCTAGCCCTTCCCCTGTACCTCTACTATTGAGCACCCCCTCCCACACTGTTCATTTTACTTATTCCTTGTGGTCTCTCTCCCACTAAAATGTGAGTTCTGTGAAATCAGGAGTTTGGGTTTACTTTCATCTGTACCATATCCCCAGCTTGAAGAACAATGCCCAGCATAGTAGACTCAATAAATACCTCTTGAATGTAAAAAAAAAAAAAAGATATTTCCTAAAGTAATTTTTCGAAGGCAGAGGATATGGGTAGTTTCACACTATACAAGCTTTCACAATAAATGGTCCTTTAGTAAATGTCTCCAATGATAAACAGGAGGATTTGACTTTCATTTGTGGTGGTTGCCAAATATTTAGAGCAATAGACTTGCTGGTACTGCTCATGTCAGGAAGAACAGACTTTTTTTGGTGTTTTTTTCCCATCCAGATCCTTTCTTCACAGTGAAATCTTGTGCAAAGCCCTCTTCTGACTCTCAGGTAAAAAGGTACAAGAGAATCAAAGCCCATCAATTTTTTATCCCAATTTTAAGTTCAGGCTACCATTTGACTGCTCAAAGCTCAAAATGGTTGGTTTTTGGAAGAAGTCATGAACCCAAGTTAATGTCAACATTGTTTGGAATAAAGCTTGCTTTCCCTCCTTCCTCTCTCCTTTTCTTCCTTCCCTCCCTTCCTCCCTTCCTCCCTTCCTTCCTCCCTTCCTTCCTTCGTCTCCTTCTCTCTCTCCCTCACCTTTCTGTTCTTCTTTTTTTCCCCTGTATATTGGTGATTAACATATAATATATATTCATAAACCGTGATGCGATGGTAGATCTGATCCGACATGACCTCCAAAGAGCAGCAGGACATGTGTGGGTTGAAGAATGATGGCTAGCCATAAATGTGCTATCTATCTCCATTGGGGCTAGAAGTCCTGTTCTATAGGCCATTTTCTTTTCAAAGGTCACATTTCTTTTAGTGCACCTCTAGTGAAGTTTCCGGTATTTCTGATTTTTTTGGACTATACTTTTATTATTAATTTTTTTGCAAAGGGATTATACAACAAATGTTTCTTCAGTGTTTATTATATAGAGGGCACTATGTTAGCTGCCAGAAGCAGAGTAACATATGATCCCACCCTCTTGACCAAAAATCAAGTCTTGAATTTTATTTGAGGCCCGGCAAATATTAAAGGGGGATACTTACACTAGTAACATACTTAGCTTTGAGGGGCTTGTAGTCTTGGTAGGAGGCTTAGAGTCACATTTAGAGTGAGAAAACAACAAGAACAATACAAATTGCTGTAGTTGGGAGGGCTACTATTTGAAGTTCAGGATTTGGAGAAGCACTCTGCATGCAGGGAACTTCAGGAGATTTCAAAAAATATGAAATATGGTCTATGGGTATTTACTACTTTATACTCTAAAAAATAAGATGACCTAAATAGCCAAATGATTTTTTTGCATAATTTGCTCTGTAATGCGATGAACAGAAGACATGAATAGACATTTTTCCAAAGAAGACATACAGATGGTCAACAGACACATGAAATGATGTTCAACATCAGTCACGATCGGGGAAATACAAATCAAAACTACAATGAGATATCACCTTGCACCAGTCAGAATGACTAAAATCAGCAGCACAGGAAACAATGGGGAACAAAGGGGAACCTTATTACAATTCTCAAGCTACTTTTAACCCATTTTCTCACACTTAACTTGAACTTCTTAAAAGAAGAGAGAGAAGAAAGGAAAGGGAAAATAATGAGTACTACTTCTAAACATGGAAGGTCAATATATCTAGATTAAATGAGGTACTGAGGCCAAGTAAAGAGAGCTAGAAAATAAACAAGGATGGAGGAAAGATACCAGGACCAAAATGTTAAAACAAAATTTCTACTAGCTGTGTGCGTGCACTTCTAGTTACTCAGGCCAACTCAGACTCTAGGTTCATAGGTAGTGTTTACTGCTTTTCATTTTAACCTTTTTATTTTTTCTTCATTATTATTGAAGTGTGATTGACGTACAGGATCATATTAGTTTCAGGTGTACAGCATAGTGACTTGACATTTGTATACGTTACATATTGATCACCCCAATAAGTCCTGTTACTGTCATCATAAAAAGCTAATACAGTATTATTTATGGCATTTTTCATGCTGTACATCACATCCCCATGATTTACTTATTTTATAACTAGAAGTTTGTACCTCTTGATCCCCTTCACCCATTTTACCCACTGCCCTCCTTTACCCCCCAAACCTCTTCCCTCTCACAATCACCACTCTGTTCCCTCTGTTATCTATGAGTCTGGGTTTTATTTTGTTTTGTTCATTTGTTTGCTTTGTTTTTTAGATTCCACTTTTAAGTGAAATGATACAGCATTTGTTTTTCTCTGTCTGACTTACTACATTAGCATAATACCCTGAGGACCATCCATGTTGTTGCAAGTAGCAAGATTTTATTATTTTTTATGGCTGAGTAGTATCTAGACTGCAAAGAACATAGGGGTGCATATATCTTTTTCAAATTAGTGTTTTTGTCTTCTTCAGGCACCCAGAAGTAGAAAGGCAGGTAGTTCTATTTTTAATTTTTTGAGGAACCTCCATATGATTTTCCATAGTAGTTGCACCACCAATAGTGTGTGCTTCCTTTTCTCCACATCCTCACCAATACCTGTCATTTCCAGTAGTTTTGATGATAGCCATTTTGACAGGGGGGGGTCATATTTCGTTGTGGTTTTGACATGCATTTCCCTGATGATTAATGAGGTCAAGTATCTTTTCATGTGTCTGTTGGCCATCTGGACATCTTTAGAAAAATGTCTGTAAACATTCTCTTCCTGTTTTTTATCCAGATTCTTTTGTTTTGGGGTTTATTTTGTTTTGTTTTTGGTTACTGAGTTGTACGACTCCTTTATATATTTTGGCTATCACCCTTATCGGATACAGGATTTGCCAACATCATCTTCCATTCAGGGGGCTGTCTTATCATTTTGTTGAGTTTCCTTTGCTGTGCAGAAGCTTTTTGGTTTGAGGTGGCCCCATTTGTCTATTTTTACTTGTGATGTCTTTGCCTTTGGAGTCAAATCCAAAAAATATTGCCTAAGACTGATGTCAAGGAGTTACTGCCTTGTTTTCTTCTAGGAATTTTATTGTTTCAGGTCTTACATTCAAGTCTTTAATCCATTTTGAGTTAATTATTGTATATGGTAAAAGACAGTGCTCCAGTTTCATTATTTCGCATGGAGCTGCCCAGTTTTCTTAACACCTTTTATCGAAGAGACTGTCCCGTCTCCATTGTATATTCTTGCTTCCTTTGTTGATTATCTTTTTTAAAGATTTTATTTATTTATTCATGAGTGACAGAGAGAGAAAGAGAGAGAGAGAGAAGCAGAGACATAGGCAGAAGGAGAAGCAGGCTCCATGCAGGGAGGAGCCTCTATCCTGGAGGAATGGATGGAGGATGGAGGATGCATCCTGGGTCTCCAGGATCACGCCCCGGGCTGCAGGCGGTGCTAAACTGCTGCACCACCGGGGCTGCCCTGTTGTAGGTTATTTGAACTTATATGCATGGGCTCATTTCTGGGCTCTCTATTCTGTTCCATTGATATACATGTCTGCTTTTAACCCCATACCATACTGTTTTTTTTTTTTTTTCATACTGTTTTAATTACTATAATTTGTAGTATAGTTTGAAATCAGATCCTGGCATCTCTGGTTTTGTTCTTCTCAAGATTGCCTAGGCTATTTAGGGTTTTTGTAGTTCCTTAGAATTGTTTGTTCTAGTTCTGTGGAAAATGCAACTGGGATTTTGATAGGGAATGCATTGAATCTGTAAATTAATTTGGGTAGTATCCCCATTTTAACAATGTATATATATATATTTTAAAGATTTTTATTTACTCATGAGAGACACAGGGAGAGAGAGAGCCAGAGACACAGGCAGAGCGAGGAGGCTCCATTCAGGGAGCCCGACATGGGACTTGATCCTGGGTCTCCAGGATCATGCCCTGGACTGAAGGTGGCGCTAAACCGCTGAGCCACCGGGCTGCCCCCATTTTAACAAGATTAATTCTTCCAATCCATGAGCACCAGATATCTTTCCATTTATTTGTGTCTTCTTCGATTTCTTTTGTCAGTGTCTGATAGTTTTCAGTATACAGGTCTTGGTTAAACCCTTGGTTACACCCTCTTGGTTGGTATTTTATTCTTTTTGATGCAATTGTAAATGGTCTTTTTTTTCTTGATTTCTCTTTCTGATAGTTTGTTATTAGTGTATAGAAATGCCACATGTTTTTGCATATTTATTTTGCATCTTACAACTTCATTGAATTCATTTATTAGTTCTTTTTTTTTAATTTTTATTTACTTATGATAGTCACACACACACAGAGAGAGAGGCAGAAACACAGGCAGAGGGAGAAGCAGGCTCCATGCACCAGGAGCCTGACGTGGGACTCGATCCCGGGTCCCCAGGATCGCGCCCTGGGCCAAAGGCAGGCGCCAAACTGCTGCGCCACCCAGGGATCCCTCATTTATTAGTTCTAACAGTGTTTTTGGTTTAAGGTTTCCCATATATAGATCAAGTCATCTTCAAATAATGACAGTTTTACTTTGTCCTAATTTGGATGCTTTTTATTTAATTTTTGTCCTTGTCTAACTTCTATGGCTAGGATTTCCAATACTATTTTGAATAAAAATGCTGAGAGTGGACATCCTTGTCTTGTTCCTAATCTTAGAAGAAAAGTTTCAGCTTTTCACCATTGAGTATGGTATATAATACATGGCCTTTATTATGTTGAGGTATGTTCCTCAATATCTACTTTGGTGGAATTTTTTTAAAAATCATAAATACCTGTTATATCTTGTCAAATGCGTTTTCTGCATTTATCCAGATGATTGCATGATTTTTATCTTTCATTTTGTTAATGTGGCATATCATATTGATTGATTTGCAGATGGTGAACCATCCTTGCATCCTAGAATAAATCTTACTTGATCATGGTATAAGACCCTTTTAATGTATTGTTGAATTTGGTTTTGTTGAGGATTTTTTAATCTATATTTATCAGGGATATTGGTCTGTAATTTTTTTTCGTTCTTTCTTCTTTCTTTCTTTCTTCTTTCTTTTTCTTTGTTTCTTTCTCCTTTTCCTTCCTCCCTTCCTTCCTCCCTTCCTTCCTTCCTTCCTTCCTTCCTCCCTTCCTTCCTTCCTTCCTTCTTCCCTCTTCTCCCCTCTCCCATTCTGTGTGTGTGTGTGTGTGTGTGTGTGTGTGTGTTACCTATGTCTGGTTTTAGTATCTGGGTAATCCTGGTCTTGTAGAGTAAGTTTGTTAGTGTACCCTCCTATTCAATTTTTTTGGAAGAGTTTGAGAAGGACAGGTATTAAATCTTTGAATATTTGATAGAATTCAGTGGAGCCATCTAGTTCTGAACTTTTGCTTATTAGGAGATTTTTGATTACTGATTCAACCTCCTTACTAGTTCCTTCTATTCTGATTTTTGTTCATCTTTTTCAAAGAACTAGCTCTTAGTTTTAACCCTTTTCCTTATTTTTCAACTGATTGTATTGTTAGTTTCTGGAAGGCAGGGACCCTAATAGACTAACTTATTTCTAGTATGATGAATAAGTGTGACTCTTCTCACAACTGGGGACCTTCTCTTAAATACAAAGTTGATATTAAAATATGTCACTGGAATATGAAAATAGGGAACTTCTCAAGGTGAAACAGGCTCTAATCTTCATTAGAAACTGGAAAAGTGGGGCTCTGGCCACTGCAGTGGACCAGGGATGTCTATTACTGCAGGGACCACTTGAACTCTGATTCTAGAAACTCTCCAAGTGTCTTTCTGTCCTTGATGTGGTTTCTCAAGTATATATGCCATCTATTCATCTGCACGGCAGGGAGATTTCTCTGTATAGGTTAGGAACTTGACTTTTTGCAACAATTCTATCATATATGAGTCTGGGAAACATTAATTCTCTATTCCAAGGCTAATTAACTCCTGGATAAGCAAAGCACCAAGTGTCCCAACTTCCTAGAGGGCAAGTCATGGTGCATTGTGAAAAGATCATGGTCCTTGGAGTCAGATCTACCTAGATTTGAGTTCTGGTTCTATTTCTAATTAGGTATAGCATCTTGAACAAACTGTTTACTTTTATCTGCAAAAGTGATTATTATGAAAATTGAAAGTAAAAGGTACAAAAAGCATACATCTAAAAGCCTATGCTATTGTAGATAATAAAGGGCAGTTTCCTTATCTCAACAAATCCAGGAAACAAGCAAGTCTTTTCTGTAAAGGGCTGGATAGTAAATATTTAGGCTTTGTGGAAAATACAGTCTCTGTCATAAGTACTGGTCTCTGCAACTGTCCTGCAAAAGCAGCTTTAGACAATACGTAACTGAAAAAGTTTGACTCATAAAACCTAATTTACAAAAATAGGCAGCTTGCCAGGTTGGCAAGCAGCACTTCTAAAACTTGAATGGGCATGAGTCACCCAGGGATCTTGTGAAAATGCAGATTCTATCCTGTAGGTGTAACCGGGGGCCTGATTTTGCATCTCTAACAGGCTTCCAGGTACAATACAGAGAACACATAAGGTAAAGGTAACTTAGGAAATTTTTATGATCATCGGACCATTATATTTATTTCATTTATCTACTTCGGTAGGGTGCTAAGTCCTTTTGGACTGCTATAACAAAAATACCATATACTGGGTGGTTTAAACAACAAAAACACTACTTTCTCATGGTTCTGGAGGCTGGGAAGTCCATGAACAAGGCAGTGGGAAATTCAGTGTCTGATGAGGGCCTTGGTCCTGGTTCATAGAAAACTATCTTCTGGCTGTGTCCTCATGTGGCTGAAGGAATGAAGGAGCACTCTGGGATTCCTTCTAGAAGGGTATTAATCCTCCAAAGGCACCACATCCAAATACCATCCCATGGGGGAATATGTTTCAAATATGAATCTGGGGGGACACAAACATTGTCTGTAGCAGTTGTCAACTTCTCAAAATCTTCAACTAGCTCATATTAATATACTTTTACCATTTCTAACTCCATGCATCCTTGATGATCTGATTTGAGTCTTGAACTTCAGTTTTAGTAAGTTGTTTTGTTTTTTATTTTTTAAGTTTTAGTGAGTTTTAATGCTAATTTTACTTAGACTAAGAGCAATTCTTCCCTGGTTAGAGTCTGTGTCATTCTCTCATTTTTATAGTAAATGAGCTCTTAACTGATTGGGATTGGTCTAGAATTACACAAACTGGCCATTACATCTCTCTTTCCATGGTGATGTTTAATGATATACTCTCCCAGTCTACTCTGGAGTAATGACTTCCTATGATGGCCTCCTATACCATTTGTAAAGATGCCATTCTATAAAACCAGTGAAGGAAATACCAATTGGCTGGAAGCAGATGGCAGGTAGTAGATGCTAATTGGCCTTGCCTAATGCTGAGTCAAATTTAGCTGCTCAACTAGGGACTGACTGTCTTGCTCTTTGAGTAGAAAATCTTTCTCTAAGGGCATGGCAGTGATGGCTTTCAAACTCATTTTGGCTTCCTGTGGGCAGAAGCTTGCTCCTGCAGAGAGCTGGAATACCAGCTCAAAACATGACTATGTCCTAGCATTCATCCCAAATAACTTTAGTATAATACTCTAAAATCCACCCTCAATCTGAAACTTAACTGAAGTGTGCAATTAAAATGTTCTGTCTACTAAAACATTCTAGTTTGCTTTTGCAGCCTAATCTGCTGAGTTTATTTTGGTTGTGGCTTATCTTCTGATTTTAGGAGTATTACAACAAAAACCCAGCATTTTTGTGAGTTCATATCTAAACTCGAACTATCCAGAAAAATAAAGGAGTACACTTTCTGTTTTTTTCTAGGCTTGGAGACTCCCTAAACCTTAGTAACATTTTAGTTTCTTATGTTCACAGTTAGCAAATTGTCCTTAAATTGAACCTAAATTCTTCTTGCTGCAAAATAAACCCATCTTCCTTAAAAAAAAAAAAAAATTAAACAGCTGCTAAACACTACTTATCCAACAGCAATTAGCCTGAACTAATCTTCAAAGTCTCTTGAGAGGCACTCATTTTCCAGAGATTTGGGTGGATATTCTAAGCAGGGTGGAAGGGCCATCAGGGAGTGTGGCAAGAACACCACCACTTGTCTTTACCAGCTGAATGTAAAGATAAAGAGAACTATTATCTAATTGTAAGAAATATATAAAAATTATCCTTGCTTTGTACACTGATGCTTTTTAAACTGTTGAATTAGAATGGTCCTTAAATCTTACTCTACTTCTGTGCTGCTTAACTAGAAATTTAAATCAGTGTAGCATTTGAGAGCTAGGAATCATCTTTGTTTGTCTTGCCTTCACCTTAGTCTATAGATGAAAACAACTAGGCACAGACAGAGGTCAAATGATCAACAATGAAGGATTACCTCAGCATTGTCCACACTCTGCGCACCTCAAAGAAATGTGGGGGCCTTGCCAGACTCCTGAGGGGTAACATGTAAGTCCTTGGACTATCCTTCCCGATAAGCCTGGGCCATAGCAGAACCTTTGTTAACAATGTGATTCATGGAGGGGCATTTGGCCCATGTGCTCTCAGGTTACCCCTGAAGGGGCTGGACACTAACTTCAGCCACAAAGGTGGTCAGCCACGTCTGTGAGATTAACCCCCCAGGAAAGACCTTGAATTCCAAGACTCAGTGAGCTTCCTTGGTTGGTAATACTCCATGAGTGTTGTCACACATTGTTGCTGGGAAAAAGAAGCGCTGACGGCACTAAGAGAAGACATTGAGAAGCTTACACCCGCTTTCTTGGACCCTGACCTATGTTCCTTTCCTGTGGCTAACTTGAATCTGCATCCTTTTGCTGTAGTAATGGTAACCATGAGTTTAACAGCTTTGCTGAGTTCTGTGAATCCTTCTAGCAAGTCACTGAACCCAAGGGTGGTCTCGGGGATCCCTGAACACAAGTGATTTTTCCAAGTTCATAGTTATTTGTGGCAGAACTAGAACCAACCAACCGTTCTCACTCATTGTTACAACTCCACCCAACCAATTAGTTACTCATTAATGCATTTGTCCCTGTGGGCAACCATGAAATACTTAAAGGGAGTCTATCATGACCAGGAGCTATGAAAACAATGGCAACCGTGATGAGCTTTCTTCCATAAGGAGTTACCAAGTCTACTGTGATCTTCATATTCTCACATGATTTTGATCCTGAAATACCAGTTTTAGTTAGTTCTTCAAGAATTTGTTGTGTCTCTTCTTTGGTTTACCATTGTGAATCTCTTTAAAAAAATCTATCATACTTTTCTTGTATTATTTTTTTAAAAGATTTTATTTAATTATTTGAGAGAGAAAGAGAAAGAGCAGAGAGAGAGAGAGAGAGAGAGAGAGACAGAGAGCACATGAGCTGGGAGAGGAGGAAGAGGGGCAGAGGGAGAGGGCAAAGCAGACTCCCCACTGAGCAGGAAACCCACTGCAAGACTTAATCCCAGGACCATGGGATCATGACCTGAGCTGAAGGCAGATGCTTAACCGACTGAGCCACCCAAGTGCCCCAGTTTCTTCTGTATTATAACAGTTGTACTGGCTGATTTTAAGTGCTGTACAGATGGGAAAATCTGTCATGCACGTTTGCAATCACCTATTTCCCCACAAGGACTCATGGAAAACTATGCTCCATATACATTTGTATAATAAATTAATGTATGAATAAGTAGCTGATGAATGGATGAATGTTTGGTAGCATAGAAAAGTGCCATCAAGTTCAAATGGTCTCCAAAGTCTCTGTGGACTAAACACAGGGGATAAACTCAATGAATAAAACAAAGGTCTCCAGGGATTTAACAATGAAGATAGCAAACACCTAAACATGCAAAACATTTTCATTAATGAAATATATTTTCACACATTGTACTTCCCCAAATACAATTAATGGAACAGGTTTAAAAAAAACTATAATCTGTACCTTCCAAAATGAAAGTACCTGAAAAGTCCTCAGCTCCACTGAAGCTCTCTGTAAACCTATCTCAATCCACATCCACCTTTGTAGGCAAGAAAAGTTAAAGAGAGCAGAGTCTGATTTCTGAGACTCATGATCACTCCAGCAAATCAGTCAGGACAAGAACAATATCATACTGTCTGGCCTACTTTGTCTAGCACCAGAAGCGTTGGTTATATTTAGCCAGGAGAAGAAAGCTCAGAATGGTAAAGATAAAGGCTCATTCAGGGACAATTTCAACAAGGAGAAGGGGGAGAAGCACGTTTGTGTTAAGAGACAGGAATGTGAAGAGCTGGGTGGATTTAGCGGCATGTTACAAATAAAAAAGTTTTAGCTATTGGCCATAAAAATGTAAACATTCTCAAATGATTGGGGTTGATGGTAGAGATAGAAATTGCCAAGCAGTCAGCCTAGTACAAATATCAAGGAGAATTCCTTAACAGATAAAAGACACCAGGCCAAGTATAGGGGTTGCATTAAAGGATGATATTAATTCATTGCCTCTCAGCTCCAACTCCATCTTCATTGCCTGTGAATATGAATTTTCCCCGTCAACTGGCATGTTAGAAGTTGTCAGTAGAGGGCACTAGAGAGACATCAGGATGACTGGCCATCCCTCCTGGTTCTAGAGTGCTCAACTGGCAGGCTTCTGCAGACTGTGCTGCCTTTCCAGCATGGCTTGGCTTCTCCAGCACCAGACTCCTGTGACCCTCTAGCACCAAGCTTCCACAGCACATGTGACTTCTTCAGTGCCAGGCTCCTACAGTGTGGCCTGCTTCTCCAGCATCTGGTTCCTGCAGGATGGGCAGCTTCTCCAGTACCCATGTCCTGCAATGTGTGCAGCTTTTTGAGTGCCCAGCTCTTGCAATACAGTTTCTCCAGTGCATGACTCTTGCAGTGTCTGGAAGCCAGTAGTAGCACTCTCAGCCAGCCACTTCCACCAGGAGCCCCCCCGCCCCCCCCCCCCCCCAGGCAGTTGTGTAGTACAGTGGCTCCAGAGAGACACCTAGCACCAGCAAGGGTAGATTTATAGCAAGTTCTACTAGTGCAACACCAGAGTGATCTCTCTCCCACTCACTGAAGCATAGCCAAGCCCTTTACCAGTCTCAGCACACAGAAGCTCTTCCTCAGATGTTCTATATCAGCATGAAGGCTGGTGGCTTCTCCTTTCTGCTGCTTCAATTTTTAAAATATATATTTTATTTATTTGAGAGAGAGAGTGAGAGAGAAGGAGGAGGAGCAGAGGAAGAGGAACAAGCAGACTCCACACTGATCTGAGCCCGATTTGGGGCTCAAAACGGAGCTTGATCCCATGATCCTAAGATCATGACCTGAGCCCATATCAAGAGTCACTCAACTGACTCAGTCACGTAGGCACCCCTGCTACTCCTTGCTACTCCTATATTTTTTAGGGTTCTCTATACTTATCAGCCAATCCCTTGGCACTCCAACCTTATGCTAGAATTACTAATTTTTTATATTAAACTTCTCTTGTTCAAATTATTGTATCGCGATTGGACCCTGCCTGGTATATTCTGGTTTCTGTGAGTCATTACAAAGTAATTTATATCTGTGGGATTAGCGTTTGCATAATTGCTTTTTTCCCCCTATAAAACAAAGCAGCCATGTAATCTGTAATTTATTTTCCCTTTCTAAACCTGCTATTAAAAATGCTGCTCTCAATAATAGGTCCGATTTATTGACATATTACTATAGAGCTCTATTCAGAAAGCTCCTTCAGATCCATCGCTTTCACAAAACACAACACCGAAGCCAGAATGACTTCACTGTTCAAGCCTCTTTGGAGAGCATTATATCAGACAGCATATAGAGCTCTGGGAAAGTGATCTCATTTCCTCCTCCCTTCTCCTTTTAATCACTCATCTCACTAAAAAAAGTCTAAAGGAACGTTCCATTGTCCTTTTCCATCTTCTGCTTCTGTGGGGATGCTGTCCTGGGCTTTTCTCAGCAAATATAGAGTAAAATATAGATGTCCAAATTTAACTTCTGTAAAGCTAAACATGACAGAGAGATTAAGACATCTGAAAAATCTTCAAATTTCCTTGACATCAGTAATAAAGATATGAAGAAGCAGGAATGGCAGATGTAATATGGTCACATCCCTGAAAGCATCCTATTCATGGGTTTACAAGACCTCATACCTTCAAGACTTACAAAACAGACTTAAATGTATTTATAACCCCAGAAGGGAGAAATCAATGGTTTCTTCTAGACCCTGGGTTAATCTGGAATCCTAAATGGGTTTATACTTTGTAATTTACGAACTGCTATGTGAATAGATATCTCATTCGGTCAGATATTAGTTTAACTATCCAAAGCCCCTTTTAGTGATCTGGGAGGAAAAATAATGTCAGTTTTTGGAGATATTTCATTAATTTACTACTCTAAATATTCTTTTTACATGGTTATGTAATAATGGTTAACGGTTATGTAATAATTGTGCTATTTAAGAAATCATAGAGTATTACATATTTAAATGTTTAAAATTCCAGAAATAAGTTAAAATCTATGTATATTGCCATGTAAGACATGAGAATGAATTTTTGAAGTCAATTTCTTTACTGTTGGAGAGACCAATAGAATAGCTTGCTTCCTCTCTCTCAATAATCTGGATCAATGCCAGCTTAGGTTGATAGTATTCCTGGTACATAACCATGATTTGACTGCATCTGTAATAATCAATACAGACTTAGTCAGCATACCTTGAGGGAAACACATGATATTGGTCCCTATTGCTGTGTAACAAATTATCACAAATGTAGGGGCTTAAAACAACACCTACTTGTTAACTTGAGGTTCTGTAGGTAGAAGTCTGGAGTAGAATGCCTGGGTTCACTCAGGGAATCACAAAGTTGAAATCAGGTGTTAGCTGGGCTTTTTCTTCTGGAGTCTCTGGAAGAACAATCTGTTTCCGAGCTCATTCGTATTGTTGGCAGGGCTTTGTTCTTTGATGTTATAGGAAAGGGGCCTTACGTTCCTTGCTGGCTCTAATCTTGGGCCTCTCTCAGATCCCAGAAGCCACCCACATTCCTTGCCGCATGATTCCCTCCATCTTCAAGCCAGAGACAGTGCATCTAATTCTTCTCACGTTTCAAATCTGAGGTGGGCACTTGACGGGATGAGCACTGGGTGTTATTCTATATGTTGGCAAATTGAACACCAATAAAAAACAAATTTATTTAAAAAAAAATCTGATTTAGTTCTTTCTTGGCCAGAGAAAGCTCTGTTTTAAAAGGTTCATATGATTTGGTCAGGCCAACCAGGAGAATCTCCCTACCATGCCATGTAACATTAACACTCATAAACCATTCATTCATAAAACCACCCAATTCACACTCCTGGGAATCATGCAAGGTGTGGATAAGGGGAACAGTAAATGTGGGGGGCTACCTCAAAATTATGCCCACCACACATCTCAGGCAGAAAAGAATTAGACAAAGTTAATGATTTAGAGTTGCCCCTGTATGAACTGAAGTTAAAAAAAAGTCAGTGGAGAGATACAAGTGAATTAAAAATAAGTAAAGGCCTGGATGTAGTAGATCAGGATTATTAACAAAGTGCTAGAATAAAACCAGACGGTACATCCTGGAACAGAAAAGAATAAAAAAAAAGTATACAATACATTTATATAAAGAAAAGAAAAATGGAAAATTCGATAAAGCAAAAGGTGATAGACATTGGAAACAAAAGGATCAATTTAAGTAAATAAAACATTTGAGTTCCTACTAGATGTCAGAAGTGAAAGCCAACAGAAGATAGAGTAACGATAGTTAATATGTTAAGACATTAGTTAAGATAGATTAAGATAACAATATTAGCACTTAATTATTAATATTAGCACTTAATATTATCTAGCACTGAATATTAGTGCTAGAACATCTGGACACTATTCTAAGTGATTTATACATATTTCTTCACTCAATATTCAAAACATACTTGGAGACTATTATCATTCTTATTTTGTGTTTGTGGACAGTGAAGCAGAGAGAGGTTAACTTGTCCAACATCACCTTATAAATGGCAGAGTCAAGAGTGAACCCAGGGAAATTAGGCTCCAGTGCCTAGTATATCTTTATGTTTAAGGAAGGGAAGGCGGAAAGCAGGACGGGAGAATTGCAAAGACAAAGCTGGAAGAACAGAGGTCTAAGGGCAAAAGCAAAGCCTACCTTTTTCCTATTATTCATAGCAAAAAAGTTAGTGACATGATGACCAAGTGCCCTCTTCTTCTGGTAGTTCCTGCATGGACACCCCAAGCTTTTGCCTCTTGCCCCCATGTTCTAACTGACCTTTCTGCAGATACATTAATACCTGCGATCTCATAGTAGATCAGAGTTCCTGGAGTAGGAATCACCCACCTCTTCCATATTCATTCACTCATTTATTTATTCAACAAATACTTATGAGTGCCTCCTAGGTGTCAGATATTGTCTGGGGTGCCGAGATTCAATTAGTGACAATACAGACAGATCCCAGGTTTTAGGAAGCACATTCTTGGGGGTGGGTGCAGGATGGGGGGCAGATATTCAAGTGAACAAATGCACATCAGGTAGTAATAGGGGCTATGAAGAAAATAAAACAAGGCTGAAGTACTAGTGATCAGAGACGTAGAGATGTTATGTTGATTGGGGAAGGGAGGTCTCTCTGATAAAACAGTATTTAAAGTGTGACATGAATAACGAAGATGGAGCCAGCCTTAGCTTTATGTCCTGTTCTACATTGGTTTTACAGCTTTATGTGTAGGGACAATGTATTTCCTTTCTGATTCTTTTTTTTTTTTTTTTTTCCTTTCTGATTCTTGTAGGGAGCACCCCGCTAAATTTGTAACACTAAACACATCATTAATTTTTTATTTTAATGAATTTTGGACGGTAGAATGGTAGAAGTTAGGAATTTGATTGATAGCCCAACTTTCTCTCCCCATATAAAAATTGGCCTGAGACTAATATGTTATTATTTTTGTTGGACTTATCTGTAGTCAGTTCTAGGTGTCTGAGGATGAATGCAAGTCATCGGCAAGCAATGCCTATCCATCCAGCCATTGTAAAATATATTCTCGGTTCGGTTTTATTATTCAGAGAGTATGAGATACAAGTATGTTGCTTATTTTCAGAATGAATTCACTGCTTCGGTTCTTCCACATTGTTGCCTTTAATTAGATTTTCCAATCAATCATCTCTGGGTATTGTTCCATGTCCAGAAGTCCATATTAATAAAACGTCTGCTTACTTATAAGAATTTGGTGAAAAGTTTAATTCCAGGATGTTAATCCATCTGGCCTTGCCAACTGCCGAACTGCAGAAGGGTAAGTTGGTGGTAGAGGGAACACCATCTGTTTCTGAGAATTTAGTTGATCTCTGCATGAGGAGCAGGAAGTCAACTGCAAGACTGAAGAGCTGAGATGAAGAAGAGAAAAGTGAAGAGTTTGTTGGGCCTTTGTTTCATCCGATGAGCACAATTTTCACAAGATGGATCAACGTTAAAACCAATGAGCACGAGATTTATGTTATTCAGCTATTTACTTGGAAGAAATCATGTCCATGTATTTGTCCTTTGTCCTTCCCCTTTGGTAGGAACCAATTGTGAAAAGGAACTGTATTCTTTCTGCCTAAACATATATTTCTTCAAATGAAGTAACCTGTTTATTTATTAGTGTTGAATCAAGCAGACAACTTGAGTCAAATGTCTAGGCTGATTAGCCTAGTTGACCATGGAATTTTATCAATGATCCCTATATCCTAAACTTTACTTTCATATAGTCAAGTTAGTGTTATGCAGGAACAGACTTTATTCTATAACCAGAACTCCATCTTTATCCTTGGCTAAGTAGCTGAAAGAGGCCATCAAGAGATAGAAATGATGCAATCCATCACATTTATTCAACAAAAGTACTTCTAAGTTCATGTCCTAGTGATGGTAACCTGGTTGAATTGTGACCATGAAGAGCAGCATGTTACAAAAACAAATGAGAATGGTTTGGTTTTTGTATAAAATTGGGAGCAATTGAAGGAATCAGTGATAAGGAAAAATCAGTTCAAATTTTCCATTTGACATGATCTTTCTAGGCAGCATTAGCAGCTCAGGACCACTGCCTCTCTTTTTTTTAATTTTTATTTTTTAAAGATTTATTTATTTATTCATGAGGAAGAGAGAGAGAGAGAGAGAGAGAGAGAGAGAGAGAGAGGCAGAGACACAGGCAGAGGAAGAAGCAGGCTCCATGTAGGGAGTCCGATGTGAGACTTGATCCTGGGACTCCAGGATCATGCCCTGGGCCGAAGGCAGGCGCCAAACAGCTGAGCCACCCAGGGATCCCCACCACTGCTTTTCTTAACTCTCTTTTCCACAAGCTTCTGTGACAGTCATAAAGATTTCTACTCTTACTCCAATTCTTTTTTTTTTTTTTCTTTTCATTATTTTCTCCTATGCTCAACTCCCAGGATTTGTTCACTTTTGACCACTTCAGTGACCTAATCCCCTGTCATTGACTCAGAAATAACCTATATCCTGATTGATGCCTCAATTTATATTTTTGGTCCTGATTTCTCACCAGAACCACAACATCACATTTCATTTTCACTTAAATATCATACAATCACTTCAAAGTAAATATATCTCAGACTGAATCATCTTCCCTCCAAAACCAGGCCCTTTTCTAAGATTTACATGGTGTCAACATTCTCTAAAGTCAACAGGATGCTTCATCATCGGGGGACTTATCCATTTCATCACCAAGGCCTACTTTTTTTCCATACAACCATCTCCCTAGAGTCCATTTTATTTTATTTAAGATTTTATTTATTTATGAGAGAGAGAGAGAGAGAGAGAAAGCACAAGTAGGGGGAGGGGTAGAGAAAGAGGGAGCAAACTCCCCACTGAGCAGGGATCCCACAGGAGGCTGGATCCCAGAATCCTGGTACCACAAGGCCAAAGACAGACACTTAGCCAACTGAGTCACCCAGGCCTCCCATCTCTGGAGCCATTTTAAAGATACTTTCACCAAAGGATTCATTTAAGTAATAGCTGTTCCATTTTTTTTTTTTTTTAAGCAAAGACATTTGGGCCATCATTCTAAGTAAGTAAACTGATATTACATAGAACTCCAGCCACAAGCAGAGATATTTGATTTGTATCCAGTCTGTGCCACCAGCATGTATAGAATATATAGGTCAAGTGGGGGAGATATTAAGTGTTCTGTTACTTTTTGAAGGAAATTTGACTGTTAAAAAAGTAATCAAACCTAATGAGTATACTTACCTCACTCAGATAGTTACTCTCTTTGAATGCCTAACTTCTTCACAAAAACTTGCACCCAGAGGAAGAGCCACAAAATTGTATTAATGATCATTCATCCACAAATTTCGATGGTTTCCTGGTCCTGACAGATGGAGAAATATGTACTCTAGGTGGCCTCTCTGAAGTTTGGCAGTAGATATGCATGATCTCATGCAACAAAGATAGAACATTCTCCAGTTCTTTTGGCAGAAGATGATGAGGAGTATAAAAGAAGATTAAGTTTCTAAGCAATATTTTCTTCTAAAAATCTTCTATAAGTATTTTATAAAGAAATAGAACTCCTAAATGAAACCTGCCATGAAGTTAAGGTATAGATTGCTATCAAAGAAGGATATTCTAGATTCTAAGCGTTTGACACAGCTTTGAAATCTGTGAACTTGAATAACAATGGATAAAAGCTAATTAATCATTCCTTAAACTAAGCCAAACCAAAGTTCTAATATAATGTTTACAGATATCACTCAGTCATTCACTTTCATTGTCTGGTTCTTTTAATAACTTAGCACTGAGAATCTTGCCAAATATGGGTATTTTGACCCCAACGATCTGTTCAGAAACAGTTCTTTTTAATGGAAGCTGCATTATCAAGGGCACAGTTGACATTCTATATAATTCCTTAATTCAATTTGAAATAGAGTGACATCAACCTTGGACCAGTACCCAAACTACAGCATGTTGAAATTATTAAAGAGCTTTAATCCATTTTCCATGTCCATCTTCCCTGAACTTTATCATATTGAAACCAAAATACCAAGGTTAGTAAATAGGTTTCAACTTACAATTCAAATGGAATAGTGACTGCTTGGAGAGCTATGTGGAAAGGGATCTTAGGCTCAGGTCAGTAGACATGAGGATTGTGATTAGCATTGTCTGCCAAGGAGAGGTAGTAGTAGTAGAAACAGCTAGAAGACAAAATTCTGGAACCTAAGGGTGTTTAACGCAGAGAAAAGAAATCTCAGGTGAGCCATGGTATCTTCCTCAAATGCTTGAAGGACAGCTATACGAAAGACAGAATCAACTTTTTCTAACATGAAATTAGTATTGGTAAGCAAAATCACAAACTCCATGTAACAAAGAATTTTTAAATAATTAGAGAAGTCCAAAATGGAACCCATACTAGGATATCATAGAAAGGATCCCAGCAAGTATGGAGAATTAGAATTAATTATTTCTTAGGGATCTTACCACATGCCATCAAGTCTCAACAATGATAAATATTACTTTTTAGAGGAGGGTTACCTGTACTGGGATAAAAACAAACAAAGGAAAATGTCCAACTAGTTCAGACCAAATATTTAGTACTGCCACTGAATTTCGTCCTAATCTGAAGCAATGTCTGTACCATGCCATAGTACTTTGAAAGCTATTTTATACTTGAAATTTAAAAAATGCATTTGAAATTGGACATCATCTTTTAAAACCTCAGAATTCAGGATTCTAATGTGTCAGTGTGGCTACACCTGAACTAACAGTCCTTGCCAAAATGAAACTTATCAAAAGCATTCGTGCCATATATTGGAAACCAATTGGTTGCCCTGGAAGGTTAGGTATATGATTCGTTATTGTCCCGTCAGCAATCAGCATCTTTGCCATAGACTGAAGGAGATAGAGAGAAAATCACACAAGACAGAGATGAAAGCTGTGTAGTCAGAAGAAAAAAGCCTTCTTGATTATGCTGTGGACTTTCTGAAGTCTTTAATTCTCCCTCTAGCCCATCTTCAAACTGGCATGTGGGACGTACTGTAGATGGATGGTGATGCTCATCAGGAGAAGCACACACATATATCTTGTGGGTTGATTTTTTTATTTGCCAGCTCAAGAGGAGCAGGGAGATTTATTTGGAAGGATGGTAATGAAGGTGGGGAGGCACTAGTTAGACTGCAGTTTCTGTTCCCAATATGTTATTCTCACTTTTTTCTCTTCTTGATGCTGGGTTGCTCTCTTTATTTCCACTTATTTTTCTTTAAAGGAGGGATGTTTTGGTGTACCAAGCCAGCGGCTTGAGAGAGGAGGGTGGTAAAGATGTGGGAACACAGGATCTCTGTGTTATTTTTGCTGAGATATTTCAAATGTTTTAATTATATTCTACATTTTTATTCCACACACATTTACTTATACACAATTACATACTATTTGAAATAGTTGTTTTCTTTAACCCCAAATGAGATTTCATGTTCCCTTCCTCACTATCTTTCTTTTTGCTCTGCCTTACAAGAATGAAATAATTCACTATAACAAAAAAAAAATCACTTTCTTCCTTCATAACAATGGCACAAGAAAATGGGCCGACTTTGCTGGACCTTATAATATACAGCAGAAGAAATCACCACCACCCCACTAATCTGTGCCAAAGAATAGAAATATTCATGAAAAGGAAGGAATAAATTGATAATAGTCTTGGTATCTAGAATGCTGTTTCCTATCGAGACAAAGACATGGCCTTTGGAGGTCTGTTAACAACTATCACCAGGGCATCATTCTAATGCAACAACTAACCACCTGAGTTGAAGAGTCCTACTAGACTTGAATCCAATACTAATTTTTCTCTTTATATCAACAGTTTAATTATTCATCCTGTCTTAATTTTTTCATCTGAATATGGGTTATAATAAGTCTTAACCTCACATGGCTTTGGAAATATTAATCAGAATAATGATGAACTACACCACGCACACAGTGTTTAATTATTGAACTTACTGAACTTCAATGTAAATATTGGGTAAAGGGGCCAGATGGATAAGTATATCCAAGTGCTTTCTGAATGCCTAAAATCAATTGTAGATGGTCAAAATTTAGTAGAGCAGATTCTTGATTATATAGGTGGTTGTTATTCACTTTCTGATTTGCCCTTAAGGTTTATATCTCTCTGTCAAGGCTTGTCTTCTATTTTCCCTATTTATGCAATAGAATGTTATAAAAATACAGGATCAGGGATTTTGGAATATAAAATGTACTTATTTGTTACATGTGTTTGCAAGATTTGACTTACAAAAGCTGAAATAAAAATTTAATTATCTATGGGGTTTCGCATCATGAAATTACTTTTAGCATTTTGTGTGTGTATGAAATTTAAGAGTTTTAATATTGTGGTATAAGAAGTTTCATGTCAAGAAACTGGTATGTATTATTTTCTTTTTGGGGAAATTAAAATTTTGAATGCATCTCTGAAAATAATGTTATTTATCATGGTCAAGTGTCCAGAGCGGTCCAGAAAAACCTGTCCAAATCATATCCTACTTTTTCTAGAATAGGCATAAAATTTTAGAAATAAATTACCACATATCACAGTATTTCTTAAAACATGAGTTTGGAGACTCAATATGGGGAAATAGAAACTGATTTCCCAGCTGCCCTACTCCTATTTTCATTCTAAACAGGGGATGGTGGCCACGATGGCCTTTAGTTGGGCTATGGCAAGAGGAGATTTAAGATAGGAAGGCAGTTAGTGAGAGAGGAGGAAGATAGGGATGACAAGAAAATATAGGTGTGGAAAACTGTGGCTGTATGTCTTTGTTTCAAGCTGTCACCCCCTTTTTTTCCGTTATCCTGAGAGTACTCTGGCAATAAAAATAATAACAATGATCACTTATTGAGAGCCTGCTAAATTAAAGGCACAGTCTTTAGTGATGTTAACATGCAGTCAATCCTCTTAATAACCCTCAGAGGAAAGTATTATCATTCTAATTCTTATAGATGAGAAAATTGAGGCTCAGGAAGGTTTAAGAAATGTTGCCAGGCCCGTGCACACAGTAAGAGACAGAACCACCTGAACTGGCCACTTCCGTTGCCAAGACTACCAACCAAGGGCAAAGTCCAGCTCTGGTTGTGCTTTACATAGTTTTCACTATATATCTTTGCCAACACCTAAAAATGGAGAATTTTATGTAAATATTTCCAGCTTCTCTTAAAAGTACTAGTTTGAAGTCACTAGGCCTGCCTTCTCTTAGGCAAAACCAGATGGAGCTGAGGAGTGGCTGTCATCCTCAGAGAGAATGGGTGCCCTCCAGGGCTTTTGTTTTTGTTTGTCCTCTATCCCCTTATACTCTTACTGGTCTGACTTGAAATGAAGTAAAATCTACATACAGGAAGGTGCACAATTCATTAAAAAAAAAAAATACAGCTCACTGAATTCTCACAAATAAAACAAGTCTATCTATAACCTAAATCAAGAAGTAGAACACGACCAGCACTACATGCACAGAAGGCTCCTTGAGTTCCTTACTGTCAGTATGGCTTCATCCCCAAACACCAGAGATTGTCTATTTTTCCCACTTTAAAGGAATGCACTGATATATTTCAATGTATGTTGTATGTCTGATGGCTTGTAAACAACATATTTATGAAGCTCTTCTATGTTATTGAGAGGAGGAGGAGAGTTAATTTTCGTTGTAGTCTATGCACCATGAATCGATTATACCACAATTTATTATCATTTCTTCTACTGGCAGCCATTTGGGTTTTTTCCAATTTTTCACGGCTGTTAAAAATGGTGCTCCCATTAACGTTCTTGTATTTTTTTTATTTAATTAGCATATACACACATCTATTAGACATAGGAGAAGAATAACTGGGTTACAGGATATATACATGTTAAGTTTTTGTGTCTATAGCCAGAAAGTTTTTCCACCATAATATAACAAGTTATGTTTCTACCAATTTACTGGATGAAATTACAGTAGTGCCATATCTTGCTGCCACTCTTTTAAAAATTTTACCTATCATAATGAGAATGTACAAGTATCTCACTGCATTTAAAAAAAACCAGTATAATTCAGGGATTTAGGTATATTTACTGAGCTGTTCATCCATCAACATAACCTAACTATAGAAAATTCCATCACTTGCCCATTCTGGACCTTTCATAAAAATAGAACCAATACCATATGTGGCCTTTGTGACTGGCTTATTTCACTAAGCATAATGTTTTTGAGTTTTAGCCATGTTGTGGCATGTATCAGTGCATCATTCCTTTTCATTGCCAATTATATTCCATTGTATGGATATATCACATTTTGTTTATCCACTCATCAGCAGATGGGCACTTCGGTTATTTCTGCTTTATTGCTCTGAGAAAGAGGGCTATGGATATTTCATACATTTTTGTTGGTGAACATATGTACACATTTCTTTTAGGTATATATCTAGGAGAGGAACTTCTAGGTCACAGAATATGTATATGTGAAGTTCTAATGGCTATATACAAACAGTTTAATGAAGATTCTATAAACTTATATTCCTACCAATTTATTGGATGATTTTAGTTACACAAAATTTTGGTATTGCTGTTTTTTTTTTTTTTTTTTAAAGATAAAAGCATTTGTTTTAAAGAGTAGTTTTAGGTTCATAGCAAAATTGAGAGGAAGGTACATAAATATCCCCTATATCCCTTGCCTTCATACATGTGCAGCCTCCCCCATTATCAGCATCCCTCAGGAGTGTGGCAAATTTGTTACAATTGATGAACTACTTTGACACATCATAATCACTCAAAGTCCTTGCTACTATATGTCTTAACTCTTGTCTCCTCCAAGAAATTATTCTTAATTATTCCTGCCCCATGTTAATCATACTTTCTCATATTTTAGGCATGCATCATATTAAAAATATATATATACTGAATAATTTTTTTTTTTTACTTTTAGTCACTCCTAAGATTCTTCATGTCAACTGAATGTAACTCTTTGAGGGAAGCAGTTTCACCTTCTGTACACTAAAAAATTTCTGTACTCATATGACTTGTAATAAAGTAACACTCAAAAATAAAAGGTGCTATAGTAGAACCTTTATGTTTATTGCATAAGTATCCAGGTTTCAAAAGAATGAGTAAACTGTTTAGGGCCTAATAATGATCTTGTCCTATGTATTCCCTTCTCCCTGTCGGTGATGTTAGTAGTTTATAATAGGAAGTATGTATGAAGGATGATATTTTTAAAAATTATTTTTATCTATCTTTCATCCAATTGGATTATTTTCACATTGAGAGGCATGAAAATTAATTTTTGTCAGGTAGTTGTAGTTTGGAATTAAATATAAATGCTTTAGATATATTAAGTACACAGACTATGTTCAAGCTGGAAAATAGGCTAACTATGGAACAATGAAAGCCTAGGAAATAATCATTATTACATTTCATAATAAGAGCTTGGGTTTCACTTGCTGTTTGTAAGGTCTGACGATCTCCATATAAGGCAGCAAATTAACTTCTCAATATTAAACACACACTGTATGCTTCCCTTCTATTTGCCTCAGTGATTAATTCCAAACAGTGTGCACAGTTTTATCTTTTTTTTTTTTTTTAAGATTTTTAATTTATTTATTTCTGAGAGACACACAGAGAGAGGCAGAGACATAGGTAGAGGGAGAAGCAGGCTCCCTGCAGGGAGCCTGATGCAGGATTCCACCCAGGACCTCAGTGATCATGACCTGAGCCAAAGGCAGATGCTCAACCACTGAGCCATCCAAGTGCCCTTTGTCATTTCTTAATATCAGGATTTCTTAATGTACAGACACCTGACTTTGTGGCAAGGACTGCTTAATGCCACAGTGTGCTAATGAGCTGCATTTCACAATCATAAATATGAGTCTGAGAACTATACACTAAACTCAATGTACTGATAAATGACTGTATCTGCTGGTACCAGCAGCAAGGTGATTTCCTCATCAATGAGCGAAAGTGTTTAGACATGGAAGAGTACTTAGCAACACCCTACTATGCCCTGTGAGGGAGCCTGCTGGGGACGCTGAGTTCCAAAAGGAATAATCCAAGCATAAGCCACAGGCCAAGTTGGGATTTCATTCCATTCTTGCAGGAAAACATTTTGAATTATAAAATGAGAGACCAGATAAGTGTTTTGGCATTGTGCACTTTTTGTAGGCTACAACAAATAATCAGTTACATTATCAGTCCAAATTAATGCCATTTCTCTCATTAGAATCTTTCATCAGCAGTGGTAAATGAAAGAAGAGTTCATTTACTGCAGAAGAGTTAGAAAGTTTATCATTAAAGCTGTAACACAGATGTGATGAGTTGTGGTTTTAGAGGAGCTTAAAGAGAGATGCTAATTAGAATTTAATTCATGGAATACAGACCAACTCAAACGATGTTCATTCGCTCATTCATTTTTAAACAAAATTTTATTCTGATGCCTTTTAAAAAATATTATTTAAGTATTCTCTTTACCAACATGGGGCTCGAACTCACCACCTGGAGGTCAAGAGCCACATGCTCTTCTGACTGAGGCCAGCAGATGCCCATATGCTATAGTTTTTTATAAACCAGAACTTGGACCAAATGAGCTCTACTGGCTTAGCAATTTGGCTGCTTTTAGGTATCACCTTTAGACAAGTTCCACATAATTTGGTGATTTTATTAATATCTCACTTTGTTCCTAAAACGTTTTGAGCTATTTGATGATGGGAAAAAAGTAAACTGGAAGAGAACATGAGGGCAAAGAGAAACAAATTGTGATTGAAGCTAAAATTAGTGCCTAAATGGACATTGTGTGGATGTGAGAGATAGGCTATAAATGTGAGGGACCAGGACATACAATCAGTAAGAAAGATTCACGATTTCTCTCAGATAAAAGTGCAATCTTGACTTTACAACTATAATACTATATTGTATAAATAAGGATAATTAAGGATAATTACTAATTTACAGATATGAAAGATTATTTCCCAGAAGGAACAGTTTACCCAAGCAGCAATCATAACTGGACCTAGGATCAACCAACTTAGTGTATATCCAAATGTTTATGCAAAATCATATACAATGTAACTACAAATGAGACAGTTTAAAAATAACATTCCACAAAGTATGCATTCAAATGAGCAATGGTGTATCATTATAGGCATTATTTTAGGAAGCTCTTTGCTATTTTAGAGCTTCTATTCCTTGAAAGATTTTTGGAACTTCCTTAACAACATCTATCCAACAGATATTTTACTCTGTGCCAGGTGCTCTACGAGATGTTAGAGGGCATTTATCATGAGAGACAGTTATTTGCCCTCAAAGAAATTAGAGATGGGTGGGGGGAGGAGAGAAAGACATTTACCTGATTAACTATAAGAAAGTTGATTAGTATTTTGATTTCAGAAGAACTGGAGATCCAACTCTGAATGTTCTCTAGATATATTCCTTCAAACATCCACAGTGCTCTTAACATTTTTAATGGGGGTGAATGAACATTTACTCAGAATGGAGTTCGGTAAATATGATAGGTAATCAAGTTATTACTTAGTTTTTGTCAGACACTATGTCTCACTAACTTTCTTGAGTTGGCCATATTGGGAATGTAGGAAGGAGATTTTATAGAAGTTGATGGAGCTAAGAAGTTTTCTAGATGAAACAGATTGCTTTCCTCAATTATATTCTCTAGTAGGATTCCATAACTCAGTCTTAATCTCTACTTAACACAAAGGCATTTCTGGACTCCTCTGGAAACCTCTGTAGTTATCAGGAGCTTGAGTGTGTGTGTTTGCTGAGAGGTGATGGTGAAGAATCAACATTACAAAGATTGGCTAAGGGCTCCTGAAGCATTCAAGAGCTTGGCTATCAGTGAAAAAGATAAAACCAACATTTTGAACAATGAAATACTTAGCAGTTCCCAAACATCTGTTGAGAGCTAGAATTATTTTTCTTGGGTGTACTGATACAACTTTGAAGATGAATAGGAAAAAGAGGAAGAGGAGGAGGGAGGGGATGAAGAGGAATGGGAAGGGGGAGGAAAGAGAGAGAAGTCAGATGCCCTCACAATTACTTTTGTTTCCGAATTTCCAGGAACAGGTAACTTTGGAGCACTGAGACTTTGTAATACCTTATAAACCAATGATGAAGGTTATTTGAAAGGAATGAGTTCCAAAACATTGTGAGCATTGGCAGCAGCATTAGAATAAGATTCTAGTCTCCTAAGATTAATATAGAAAACCAGGAATCATCGATTCCATTACTATAAAGTAATATATCCTATTTAAAAAAGATAATAATAATCAAGGAAGAGAGAAAGAAGCTTCGTGGAGTTAGGAACCATCATAACAAGAGACCAGGTTATACACTCCCCCTCCCAGTAATGTCATTTTTATTTTTATTTTCATTAATTGTTTCCAGGGTAAATGGAGTTTGATAGTTGAATTATCCCTTCTGTTATCTGGGATAGACTCCATGCATGTTTCAAAGAACTCTGCTCTGTTCTGAATCTAGCTACTACTATTCAACTTTTTACACTTTACAACATAGAATAATTCTTTATCATCTTCCATTATTTTGTATAATACCTGATAACATATTTTCCTATTCTAGTTCTATTCCCCATCCTCAAATGTCAGCAAATTTCTCCTTGCAATGAATGTTATCTTATTAAGAAAAGCATTTGCTTTTATTACTTATTTGAATGTTCTGCAAACTCAGACTTACTATAACTCCCACCATATTCACCAAATTTGGCACTAAATGAATGTTAACTGTTTTTTAAAAAGTAACATTGAAGATGTTTTAAAAGTGAACCTATTTCCTATAAAACTTCACAAATCATAATTCATTGCATAATGCCTTATTACATTAAAGTTTTAAAATTCTAACTTAGACTATCATATGGACAAAGGCAAAGTTATGGACAGAATCATAAGACTTGCCATGGTAGCTTTGAAGTGGGCAATGTTCAGACTCTTTTCAACATCTTTAGAGTTTGTGTTGAAGTCAGAATCAACAAATATTCCCCAGCACCTACAAAATACCTCATAGACTGCTAATTGCTATGAAAGATTCAATGGGTTAGAAGACATAATCTAAAATTCCACAATTTAATCGGTCAGACATTTGCTTTTCATTCAGAAATTACTTACTAAGTGAACACAATGTACTAGGTACAACCCTAATGGCCAGATTACCTTTTTCCTCTCTTTGCAGCAAGACCTGCGAATGTCTTCTCTATTTGAGGGAGCCCATGTTTCTGGTCCCACACTCACAGGTGTATGTCTGTATGTTGCAAATTCATGTCCTGAGGGGGTTCTAATTGGTCCCTATTTTCCTTAGGCAAGAGCTCTCCCACCAAACCACTTCATGCCATTCATACTTCCAACCATTCATCATTCACACTTACCTGTTGGCTGCCCTTAACTTGAGTACCCAACACTAGTCTCATTGGTTGTGACTAGGTAGATGGGGTCAGAATATGGCCACTTCAGTGGAACCATTTATGGCACTTTTGGTCACCAGGGGCTGTGGTCATGACAGACATTCTCAGAAGTAAAAGACTCACTGTCCACATACTGTGTGCAAATAGATCCACACTGTAATTAGTTTATGAGCGGTTGGATGCAAAATATTACAGTTTATTGAATCACTGTAAGAAGTATGGTTTAAGTGTATTTTCCGTAGAGTACTCATTTTAATTTTACTTTTAGACTATAGAATTTTTGAATGAACCAAAGATGCTTCCTATTTCTCCTATGGACAAATGAGAGAGAAAGAAGGGGTGGGAGGAAGAGAGAGAGAAAGAGAGAGAGAGAGAGAGAGGAAAACACACACACACACTTCAGAGGTTAAGAGACTTGTGCTACAGAAGTAGAATCCAGGATTTCAGGCAGTGAGGGTCTTCTATTCCACACTCACACTTTAAACTCATTTTTACATTTGGTCTTATTTTCTAAAAACAAAGAGTACAATGAAAGAAGAAAAGAACCCAGTAACACGAGTTCTCAAAATCTCTATTTAAATCTTCCTCCCTTAGAGTTAGCTCAGTTAAAAGTCTGGGAGGCTATGCCGTGATTTGACTCATGTCTAGCTCTGCTGGAATCATCTGATTCTCTAATCTCTGTCTACACTACTGCAGATACTGGCAACCAATGCTGATTGTGCATACCAATCTATCTAAATACAGAATGCTCAGCCCACTTGCCTCAGTCATGGAGAAACACAGCAGAATGTTTTCCTAGAGGCAAGTGGGTTGTTCTATCATCTTTATTCAAAGGACCATCAGGCCAAAAAAAAAGATACTAAAGGAATATTGGGTTTCGTTTCATTTTGTTTTTTTGCCAATTCATTATGACTAAATTGGAAAGGGTTATAAATTCACATGGTGTCAAGCTGAATGACAAGACTTAATCATTCCTCTTGTCAAATTAAAAAATTACCCTCCAACAGGCATATATATAGCTTATATGCCTGATTATTACTTTCTCCTCATACACCTTCATTTTCCTTACACAGTTGCTAAAGTCTTATTTCTTCTGGAAAAAACAATAGAATTTTTTTGGCTGTTCCTTAATTCAGGTGATAACCAAACTTATTTTCCATTTTAACTTTTTTTCTCAGCTATGTAAGTCATTTATATGCCAAATTCCTATAAGGGGGGGAATACATTGGTTTTCATGCATAATTTAATTAAAACGTAACTCATCTGGTCTCAAAATTGAACCACATTTTAGCGGAAAGAGCCTAGACCAAGGCCCATTACAAAGAAGAATGTGAAAAGCTTGAGGAGCACATAATGCAAGAAAACTCACATTGATGCCAGACCAATGATTTCACCTCATTTTGTTATGATTTCTTCACTTAAATCCTTAAAGAGAGTCTTCTGCCTGGAACGATGAATGTAGCTAAAAAGACGGCCAAGCAATCCATACTCTTGATGCAATATAGTATAATCTGATTTCAACCAACCTGCTTTAGGAAACTATCAAAGGTCACAAAAATGACCAGTTACAAAGAAAAATTAAGGAAATGAAAAGGAGTCACATTCTAGTCAGAGAGTAGATTTTAAAATATGTGTGTGTTTAAAATCTAATTCACTCTCAGCAGTTTCAGTGGCGGAAATCTTAGTGTATTAATCAAAATGGGTAGTGTAGGCTCTGTTTATCCGAAATGCAGACACTCTAAGGAAAGAAAGATTAATCTGGTGAAGGCATCGCTATGCTAATCGGACTGATGGGAAAACGCAGTGTGAGTGTAAGAGGCAATGTAGGATGAATTAGAGTGAAGTGATGAACTATCTTGAAGCTGAAGCAATCAAATAGATAGCTCAAAAAATTACTATGGCATCTTTATTCAACACTTTGGTGTAAGTGTCCCCGTCTTGGCCTTCTTTACAAAGAATAGAAGCACTCTGCTGTATTTGGTGAAATTAAATCTTAATAGGAGAGCCTCAGCTAAGGCGGCTACCCTTTACTTACCAAAATTAAACACTAGACATTAATTTCCTTTCCAAGAAGAGGAGAGGACATTTTGAGAATATTTTCAATTTACAAAATAGTTAAAACTCCAAGAGAAGCGTTAGCAAAATTTTTTATAAATTTCTATCACATATTTCTGTCACATATCTGTTCATTGTGCACTCTTTTTAATTAAAAGTAATGTGAAACATGTTACTCATCCTTGTCTTCTTTATAAATAATTTAGCAAGTAATTATTTTGTCTTCAGAAAAAAGAGATAATTGTCTCTAAATTATTATGATTGAATAAAATAAAGTCAAGATGTTTTTGTAATTGGCAGAGAAGAGCAACTAGTCCCTACTGGAGTATTTTAACACTTTGCTTTTGTCTGATTAGATAAAAATTTTATAAAATGAGACTATAAAAGAAGTATCACCCAAAAAGGCAATCATCATCTCACTATCTAGAGATAACCATCATTAACATTTTGCCTGAAGAATGTATATATATATACCTGCAATATACAAATAAATGCATGCAAGTGTGTTTTTATGCATACATATATATTATATATGTATGTGTACACACACACATTCACACACTTTTTTACAAAAGATTTAATTTATTCATTTGAGAGAGAAAGAACGCACAAGTGGAGGGGAGAGGCAGAGGGAGAAGCAGGCTTCCTGCTGAGCAGAGAGCCCTGATGCAATGAGGGGCTGGATCCCAGGACCCTGGGATCATGACCTGAGCCAAAGGCAGATGCTTAACCATCTGAGCCACCCAGACACCCCCTCCACACACACACACACTTTTTTTTTTTTTTTTTTTTAAGGAATCAGACTACACCAGTTCTTTTGAATCTAACCTTTTCTTAGAAATACAGGCATTTTTTTTTTTTTTTCAAATTCAGGGTAAAGATCTATGTTAACACTTTTAATGTCTTCATGGTGTTGTATTTATGTCTTATTTAGTTAACTTAGCATATGCTGAGTATTCATGTTGTTTTCAAGCTCTCACCATTATGAATAGTCTGTATCTTTGAACTAACATCTGAAGTCAGACACAAATATGAAAAATGTTATTTCCTCTATTGTGAGTCACAAATACTAGGGAAATGCCCCGATATGTAATGGTACTTTATAAATCTTTGAAATAGCAATTCTACTTGACACTATGTTTTTCTATTCACTCGAAGTATTTCGTATTTCCCTTCCTATATTCCTTTGGAGTAGTTAAGAGGTAGATACTATTATTTATATTTAACATACTAATTTCTGAGTTGAAGCATCTAAAGCTGTAAGTGGGGGAGAAGTGACACTAACACTAAATCTACAGAACAGAAGTTGCCTGTATCTATGCTGTGCTCCTTCCAACAGATAGGTGCTTTCCTTTGCTTCTTGAGGTTGGCACGTTACCTGGGGAATTCCACTCAGCATGATTTCTCATTCCTGCCTCATTCCTTCAACTAGAGTGAGCTTTGCTGTCTTCATCTGGAACCTCCTTCACATTTGGCTGAAAGTGCCAGAAGACCTATTAGTCTTAATTTGATTTTAATCAGTTCCTATTCTAAAGCTCCTCAGCAATTAAATGGTTTTCACTGAGAGCTTATTTTGTGATCTTGAAGTTTATGTGGGTATCTCTGTCCTTCTCTATACTGTAAACTTCGATAATCAGAGATCCTAGACACTATTTATTTGGAATCCCCTAGAGACAACTTGTACTTCAAGTAACATACATACTGACTAAAATATTTTAAACTATTTTAGCTTTTGGACACTATCAATATTTTTTCATTGCATTGTGTAAAACTATTTATTTATTGTATTAGTTAATTTAAAGACGACTTCAGATTTTTGTCAATTCTATTTCTTAATGCATTTTTTAAAAAAGATTTTATTTATTTATTCATGAGAGACACAGAGAGAGAAGCAGAGACATAGGCAGAGGGAGAAACAGGATCCCTGCGGGGAACCAGATGCAGGACTCCACCCCAGGGACCAGGATCACAACCTGAGCCAAAGGCAGATACTCAACCACTAAGTCACCAGGTACCCCTCTATTTCTTAATGTATTTTGAGTCTGTTTTGGAGGAGAGATTTGAAAAATAAAATCCATGATTTTTGAATGTTAAAAACCATTAAATTAGAATGAAAAAATGGGAGTTTTATTATATATAAATATTATATCATGGTTTTAAAAATGCTTGAAAGTTAAAGTCAATCTCACTTGATTTTTTAAATGTTTTTAATATACTTTCTGAAGTGCTTCTTAGCAAAATGCATACCTTTATATAATTTGTCCAGCTTTTGAATATGATTTTCCATATTTTGAGAAGAGATCAAATGATGGTAGTACAGTTTGGAAATCCTGGGAAGAAAACGATCAAAGATTACTACAGAGATCTTAATGACTTTGTATTATTACTATTATTTGATTATAATTTATATTATATTAAATTCTAGATAGATATTTACCTGTACTTCAAGTTTCCCATTATATCCTCAAATAAGACAAAATTAGCAGTTAATTTTTATCAGTTGAAAGCCAGAAGTACCGAGCTTTCTTTAAACATAGCTTGCCATAGCTATGGGTGATACTATTAAAAACCTTTGAGCAATGCAAAAGCCAGATGCAGTCACCTGTCATAAAGGAACTCACCATCTAAATTTTTTACCTTGACCTATAATCCTATAGTTGTGCTTTTGGGTCCTTTTCTGATGTGACCTATTTTCCTCTACATTTCCCTTCATTTAATCTTTTTTAGCAACACTTCTGTTTACTGAACACATTTTCTCATAGTCTTTATACTTACAGATGCCTCCACTTAGCTTTATCTCCAGTTATTTCCTTGACTCATTCCCTCCTTTTATCCCATCTCTGTTCAAAGAGGCCCTTTCAGACTACCTGCATATATAAAATAGCACTCCTGAAACTTTCTATCACCTCAACTGACCTCTATTTCTTAATTACCACTCCTTGATATCACATATTTATTTATTTTGTGTCCCACATGGGATTATAAGTTTCAAGGGAGTAGATACTTTGTTTTGTAAAAAATAAATATTTTTTGACTGAATGAATGAAACTGGAAAGGTGATGTACCCAAATACTTGTAAATAGAGGGCAGACTGTGGTAAGTACCACAGCACTGATTCAAAAGAAGGCTATAGGAGTTTCGAGAGAAACATTCATTCTTTTACTCAGTAACCAGAGAAGCAACATTTGATTGAGGATAGAAATGAATGCTCTTCATGAATGTTACAAAGGCAAATAAATTAATGATGTAAAGCATTAAATAAGCGGTGAATATTGTTAATAAATGGCCAGACCATATAAAAGCATGTCTTTCCTTGTAAAGGAGGCCAATCCTTAACGGAGATGATTTGTGACAGTTTTTTTTTTGTTTTTGTTTTTTTGTTTGTTCACTTAAGAAAACCTTGGAAAGAAGGATCTCCACCAATCAGCCCACCTCATTAGAGAAGTTCATACATTACAAACACGCAAAACATAAATGTACTGAAGAACATGCAAGTGTGTCTGTTACCAGGGATCTGGCTCTTTACTCTGATACAGCAGAGCTCTTATAAATATCTGCTTTTAAGACGAATGCCCCAGGGAGAACTCCACATCTGTTGCTCTGTGTTAGTGAAACAAAAGTGGCTAAGCCCAAGTGACATGAAGGACAGTTACCCTGTAACAGATGCTGCTTTCAAGTAGGCAAAGAATGTAAGTGGCAAAAATGCTTTGATAAAAAATTAATTAATTTGAATAAAATTCTTCCTCTTGGATACCATAAATGCAATAGAACTTCATATAATGAGGTATTATTTGTCTGTGGTGCTGAACATCCATACTCTTGCCTTATTTTTAGTTCAAATTGTGATTCTGGAGGTACTCAGGAATTGATATAGTATTTATGAGAGTTGACCTTGACATGGCAGGGGCACTTTGCAATAGTTAATAATTCAAATTACTCAAATTTGAATGTATGAAATTTAGGCACACTTGTGAAACATGGTAGTGATTTTTTATGTAGGCACTTGATAAACTCAGAATTTAGAACTGTGAATAGTTTGTTTTATAAATACAAACAATTTAATTTCTGAAAAAGTAAATTAAAAGGTGAATTTTATTTAAACTATCTTAGTTTAAACTTTTGATATTTATACTTATTCCTCATTTTGATATAATAGGTAATTCTGAGTATTTAAAATAACTCATTTTTAAAACATGTAAATAAGTTTAGATTTTTGTTTTTTTACATTTACTTTAATGTGCACTTGCTAAAAATGTATTCAAATTGCATGTTTTAAATTTATTTATATTTTCCTTCAAAATCCAGTTTATATTGTTACTGTTAATGTAATAATAATTAAATCAAAAATCTTGATTCTAAAAATATAATTAAATAAAAATTTAAAAAAGAAAAATATAATTCATGATCCTGCTGAAATAAATGCAAGAAAGTAAATTATATGGAATATATAATTATGCATTACTTATGCATGTCTTTATTTTATTACTCACCCAAATATCATAGACTCACCAATAGATAACTTGGTCATGGGAACAATTATTAAATTCTGTTGTCTCTAATACCTTGCCAACTTTTAGTCTTAATTTCATAGTTCTTGATATTGTTATAATAAAAGTATTTTTATTATGGTAGGGTGACAGGACATATTTAACAGTTAAGTTGATTTGCAACTTTTTTTTTTTAAGATTTTATTTATTTATTTATGAGAGGCACACAGAGAGAGGCAGAGACATAGGCAGAGGGAGAAGCAGGCTCCCTGTGGGGAGTTTGATGTGGGACTCAATTCCAGGACTCCGGGATCATGCCCTGGGCCAAGGTAGACACTCAACCACTGAGCCACTCAGGTGCTCTGATTTGTAACTTTTCAATCCATCATATGACATGTGGCTTCCATTGCTCTGACCTTGTGCTCTATAACTGTTAGAGGTGGGCCTGCTCTTCATGTGCTTGGAGACATATTCAACTGACCCCCCCTAGGTTCTTCTTTAGACACAGAGTGCTTTTCTTTCAACTTTCCAACCTTTCCAAATCATCTTTGCATCTGTCTTGTAAACCACTTTCATATTCTGAAGAGCTGTCCAGAAGCATTTGATCAAACTGACGAAAGTGGAAATGGCAAACAGTGTGGAGGTTCCTCAAGAAGTTAAAAATTGAGCTACCCTATGATGTAGCAATTGCACTACTGCAAGATACAGATCTAGTGAAACGCTGGGACACCTGCGTCCCAATGTTCATAGCAGTAATGTCCATAATAGCCAAATTGTGGAAGGAGCCAATCTGTCCTTCAACAGATGAATGGATAAAGATGATGTGGTCTATATATACAATGGAATATTACTCAGCCATCAGAAAGGATAAATATCTACCATTTACTTCAACATGGATGGAGCTGGAGGGTATTATGCTAAGTGAAATAAGTCAACCAGAGAAAGACAATTATCATATGGTTTCACTCACATGTGGAATATAAGAAATAGTGAAAGAGACCATAAGGGAAGGGGGGGAAACCAAGCGGGGAAAAATTAGAGAGGATGATAAACCATGAAAGACTCCAAACTCCGGGAAACAAACAGTTGCAGAAGCTGGGAGGAGGCGGTGAGTGGGTGACGGGCATTAAGGAGGCACATGATGAGATGAACACTGGGTGTTATACTATATGTTGGCAAATTGAATTTAAAAATTTAAAAAAATAAAGAAATTTAAAAAATTAAAAACAAATAAAAGTAAAGGGAGGGAGAAGCTATATCACGCTAACATTAATTAAAATAAGGTTGGAGTAACTATATTAATGTCAGACAAAACAGACTTCAGAGAAATGAAATCATCAGGGATAAAGATGGGTATTTCACAATAAAGGGGTCAGTTCTCAAAGAAGACATAACCATCTTTAATGTGTGTGTAGCTCCAGAGCACCAAAATACATGAAGCCAAACTGATAGAACTGCAATGAGAAACAGTGGCTGTAGGAGTTAGAGATCTCAACACCTCTTTCTAAGTAACTGACAGATCCGGCAGGCAGGAAATCGGTAAGTACACAATTGAAAAGAACAGCTGTCAATTAACCCTAACTGACATTTATAGACCACAATAGCCCACACATTCTTCTCAAGCTCACACGAAACATTCACCAAGACAGACCAAATTCAGGGCCATAAAATATACCTCAATAAATTCAAAAGAACAAATGTCATACAAACATATACTCATATCACAATGGAATTAAATTAGAAATCAGTAACAGAAAGATAGCTGAAAAATCCCCAAATATTTGGAGGTTAAACAAAATACCTCTAAACACAGGTGGGGTCAAAGAAGAAGCATCAAGAGAAATAAAAAAGTACTTCAAACTAGATGAAAATTAAAATACAACTTACCAAATTGTGGGATGCAACAAAAGGAGTGCAGAGAGGGAAACTGATAGCATTGAATGCATAGGGCAGAAATGAAGAAATATCTAAAACCACTAATTTAAGTTTCCACTTTAGGAAACTGGAGAAAGAAAAAATTAAATCAAGTGAGAAGAAAATAAAATCAGAGCAGAAATCAGTGAAATTGAATACAAGAAATGGATAGAGATAAATCAGCAAAACCAAAAGCCAGTTTTTTTTAAAGATCAGTAAAATTGATAAATAACTAATAAGGCTAAGAAAAAAGAAAGAAGATACAAATTACTAATATCAGAGTTGAAAGACATTAAAAGGATGATAAAGGAACATGATGAACAATTCCGTAATCACAAATTTGATAACTTAGGTGAAATGGACCAATTCCTTGAAAGACACAATCTACTAAAACTCACACAAGGAGAAACAGAAAATCTGAATAGGCCTATCTATTTAAAAAATTGAACCAATAATTGATAATCTACCGAAACAGGCCCAGATGATTTCATTGATGAATTCCACCAGATAAAGAAGAAATGATACCAATTCTGTTTAAATTATTCCAGAAAATAATAGCACATGAAGCACTTCCTAATTCATTCTGCTTCACCATCTATAAAATGGAGATACTGGCCTCGCAGGGTCGTTGTGAGGATTACCCAGATAAAACATCTGGCACTTAGCACTAATATTTTCCTTCCCTTTTTCTTCAGTGGCAAAAGTCTATTCATATTCTACCTATCATATTCTTTAAAAATCAAATTAAATAAATTCCATTGGCACCTATGAGAGACTAATTATGGAGCAATAATGCAGTGAAGTGGGACTCAAAGGATTTTGATCCTATCCCCCAACAGTAAAAATATTTTGAGCACATGGATAATATTGTGATGGTAAAACGTCATGTTAAACAGGTAAACAAATGAGGTAAAACTAAATATAAATAGAGTTTATATATATATATATAAATATAAATAGAGTTTATATATAAAGTATTTATATATAAATAAATATATATAAAAATAATATATATATTATATATATAAGTATTTATATATATATAAATACTTTAAATACTTTAAATACTTATAAATACTGCAATTCTTGTTTCCTCATTTGAAAGAGATGAAATAACAAAAATAACCATGTTTTACCATGTTAAACAGGTAAACAAATGAGGTAAAACTAAATATAAATAGAGTTTATATATATATATAAATATAAATACAGTTTATATATAAAGTATTTACATATTATCAATATATTAAATCATGTATACAATTCATATATAAATACATAAACTTAATCTATAAAATATGTTATATATTTATTAATATATATAGTTATTAAAATATTTATATAAAATATTTATATTTATAGGATATAAATTTCTAACATGTTCTTCCCTCATTCCTGTGGATCGTCTTGTGTACTTAATTTTGGACTCCGTTAATACAATGAAGCGTGATTTGATCCTGTGTTAGTCTCACCTGTGCCTTCCACTAACATTTGAGCATCTACAGTGTGCAAATACTATGCTAGTCAGCTTCCAACTAATGGGAACCAAATCTCAGTGTGTCTTCCCAGGAGACCTCACAGGCTACTAGGAGAGTCAGACAACAGGCATTTACAGTTATGTAGATAAATAGGCATTGACTCTTCGGGTCTCTCTATCCCCTAAAGAAATTTTTAATAAACTCTTTATCACTCTTATTAATTTAAAACTCCAAATTCTTAGTTGGCCTCAAATTCTTCTTAACCAGTAACTGTTATCTCTGGTATAGGAAAAGAGGAATATGCCACTAAGACAGCTTTGGTTTTGGGCAAAATCCAGCACTGGTTCTCATTGGTTTAAAATTTGCCGTTGATACATAAAACAGGCCACCCTTCCATGGGAAGCTCTTTATGAGTTCAAGAAAACCACCTGCACAACACTCACACAGTGTCACTTTTCAGATAGAGGGTGGGGGATTGCTTTTCTGAAAAATAACCTCATCAAGAAAAACACTGGGGACAGTAATTCTAAATCCTGCCATAGCCTTTGCTTGCCAAAGCAGACAGCTTTTGCTATTAGGATGCCCAGCCAAACACAAATAATCCACTGCTAAAATGAGCTCCTTGGGACAATTTAGGAGTCTTTGGAAGTGAACGGTTCTTTGAGCTGGAATGCAGCCCAGGTCCATTTTCAAACCCAAGTCAAAATGACAAAGAGCAAATTTCCTGGGCCACTCACCCCCTAAGTGTAAGATTACTTTAGGTTGGCAGCTGGGCTGTTTATCTAGTTATTTAAGGTTTTTCACCAGATACCCACAACTGAGTACTTCAACAACCGGTTTCAGTTTTGGTAAGCAGGACAGTGCCGATACACCACAGCAAACACAACCTCGGAGACTGGAAGGACAGACAGAAATCAAAGGTGATGCATATACTGTTCAGCTTAACATATTTTTTAAAAATATTCAGCTCTGAAGCATTGTGAAGATTTTTCTCTTAGAGCTAAAAAAAAAAAAAAGAAAAAGAGGATGATGATAACTTTTAGCTGAATACTAAATACTATTTTAACTGAAAATACTTCCTGAAAGAGACCACAGTTAAATCTAGTTTGCACTTGGGATTTTCTATAGTCTTCAAACAAGAGTTCATAGGCAGGTTTAAAAGATAGCCTGGCATTATTCCTGCACAACCAAACTCTGTTCTCCTACATGTGAAAGATGCTGTGATGGCATGAGCATTTCTACAGTTTTGACAAAAAAAAAGAATATGGTTACAGGTTGTGGGAATTACTGTCTTCTCCCTGGTTACTCTGTGTTTTCAGGAAAATATCCTAAAGCTTTCTCTATTATGTGTTCTCAATCCCATAGCTTTAGGATTTATCATGTTACTCCTTCAATGAAACCATTTGTCTACGTTCCCAAAGAAACCATTTTTAGCTGATCCTGAGTTCACGGTGCATCGTCAGTCTGAACGTGGAAAGGAAACCAAGTTCATATGTATAGTACATTATGCTTAGTGTGTCACTGATGGTGTTCACAACAGTGGTTTGAAAATTTACTTATGACTTCTGTTCTGAGGCAGTACTGCTTTGGAGCCAAGCTGCCTGGATTTGAAATCCAGCTGTATTCTTAAGAGCTCTGTGATCCTGGACAACTGATTTAACCTCTGCAATTCTTGTTTCCTCATTTGAAAGAGATGAAATAACAAAAATAATAACACTCTACTCATAGAGCCATTACAATGATTGCAAAAGTCCATATGTATAAAGCACTTAAAACAGTGCCTACATATAGCAAGGACTTTATAAGTGTTAGCTATTTTCAAACTAAGAAATTCTCAGATATTTTTCTTGGGATGGGAGGAGGGATTGGGTGGAGGGAATAGTTGTGGATGAATAATCCTAAATAGTTGCTTATTCAAAGGTCATTTATATTTGACTTTGGTGGACACATTGCTTTTATTTCAATGAGGGTACATTTGAAATTTAATATTATATATTTGAGTTTCTATTGACTCTTCCCATTTTCATAGATCTTTCTTCTTCTTAACAGGTTTATCTGCCATAGTTTTAATAGTTTTATCTGTTTTCTTTTATTTAGTTCATGGTCCTCCTCCATCTTTATAGCCTTGGTTATAAATGCACAGGTGGGAAATGGCAGGTCAGACACGTAAAGTGAAGGATAAATAATGGAATTTCTTGTTTGACCAGTTCACTGTATTATGGTATATATGTATTATGGCCATAATACAGGATACAAAGATTTATCAGATGGAATAGATCTAGATATAGAAATATATTTGTACACATAAAATGTACACATATTATTATATGTGTACGTATAGTAATGTGTACATATTATCTGTTTAATTTCAAATAAAAACAGTAAAAATGTCATCTATATAAAAGTCACTGAAATGGAACATCCAACTAGATACAGTGCTGTAATTAGAATGATCTGTAGCCTTTTAGTTGGTTTGGTAACAAAGCTAATGATACCAGGATAAGAGGTTCCAAGAACATTATTTTCATATACAAAGACAGTCCATTTTAAATAAAGGGAATGCTATATGAAACTAGCACTAAAGGGAAAGTTGGGGCTTGCACCTGGTTAGTATACTGGAAAATGTGCTGCCAAAGTATACTGGGAAATGTGCTGCCAAAGATGCTATTGGAATGGCTTAAGGAAAACCACTTACAGGGGCACCTGGGGGATGCAGCTGGCTGAGGGTCCAACTCTTAGTTCCAGCTCAGGTGGTCATCTCATGGTTGTGAGATTGAGCCCTGTGTAGGCTCTGTGCTCTGCATGGAATGTTTCTGGGATTCTCTTTTCTTTCCCTCTGCTTTCCCTACTGCACAGTCTCTCTCAAATAAATAAATAAACCTTAAAAAAAAAAAAAAAGAGTGGGGAATAACAACTGAAACCAGGATTGTGACATTCCTAAATACTGCATGTTTCTTACTACAAAAGAAACTGAATGCCCTTACATAGTCTGGTAAAGACAATTCTTAAGAGGGGAAATAACTGCTAAGACTGGTCACACTGTGTTCAAGTTGTGTTCCCAAGGTTGAGCACAGTGTATGGTAGGGATGTGGTAAATATTTGGCTGAAAGAGTGACTGAATGATAATAAACAGACATGGCCTTGGGTAAACCACAAATCTGCTTAAAGTTTGAGCCTTCTGGAATAGCACTTCCTTATCCTCTCATTCAACCTTGTGACTCTAAAAGCCAAGAAGAGATGGAAACTGTGTGTATCCTGTTCTCCATCATCAAGAGGGTCCTCCTAAAGTCCACTCCACACTCTGGAACGTTCCTTTTTCCAGATAGTAGATGCTATACCCAGGCCTCTCAGTATCTTCAGTAATCTGGGTCTAAACATATTTGGAGAAGAGACAGAGAAACAGGAAGGCAAAGAGAAGGAGAGAAAATGAGAAAGAGAGAGAGAGAGAGAGAAGAGAAGAGAAGAGAGAGAAGAGAAGAGAAAGAAGAGAAGAGAAGAGAAGAGAAGAGAAGAGAAGAGAGAGAAGAGAAGAGAAGAGAAGAGAAGAGAAGAGAAGAGAAGAGAAGAGAAGAGAAGAGAAAATAAAGCAGAGAAAATGTGAGTAGTAGACATTCATCTATGAGCTCTATGGTAAATGAACAGGAGGGGGGCACCTGAGTAGCTGAGTGTTTAAATGTCTGCCTTTGGCTCAGGTCATGATCCTGGGGTCCTGGGATCGAGTCCCACATTGGGCTCCCCACAGGGAGCCTGCTTCTCCCTCTGCCTATGTCTCTGCCTCTCTCTGTGACTCTCATGAATAAACAAACAAACAAACAAACAAACAAACAAACGGACTTTAAACAGGAGCGTGTATTTGTCTTGTATTACCATTGCCAACACGATTACAGTGCCTGACCCAGCAGGACTCAATAAATTGTGGTTAAACGGAAATATAGGACTTCTCATTGTGATACTGTTTTGCAAAGGTGATACTGCCCAGATTCACTAATACCCTATAGCAATGTGTTCAAGGATGACAGCTTTATAAAAACACTAACCATTGATCCTCACCATTCAGATTCCTTAGTTGTAAATTTACTAAAATTCATCTGTAACCCCCAAATCAATACTCATGGTGCTTTCACACTCATTCACAGATCTAAGCAGAGTGGCAGAGTTGAGTCCCTGGATGCACACATCCCAGCTGAGGTCTGCTTTCTCATTTCAGCTCTCACACTATAAACAAGTATCCCCTTTGTTCTAATTTTACTGCCACCTCTTTTATCTTTCTTTGCTTGCTGTTGGTGACTTTACTGTTTAAAATGCCCAGTGCTGCACTGCTGTCTAGTGTTCCTAAGTGCAAAAAGGCTACTATATTCCTTGTGGGCAAAAGATGTTTGTCAGATAATCTGCATTTGGACAGGAGTTATAGTGCTATTAGCCAGGAGTCAGATGTTAATGAAACAGTATATATTAAATAAGTTTAAACAGGGTTTGCTGAGTGGCTCAGTCCGTTAAGGGCCTCCCTTCACCTCAGGTCATGATTCCAGAGGCCCAGGATTGAGCTCCACATCAGGCTCCCCATTCTCTCTGACCTTCTCCCCTCTCATACTCTCACTCTCTCTCTCAAATAAATAAAATCTTTAAAATAAATAAATAATAAGTTTAAACAGAAACACACATAAAACAATGTCATTAGTTGACAAAAATGTTGACCACAGGCTCTCAGTAATCTAACCCTGTATTCTCCTTAGGAGCAATGGTTCGGTATTCACTGGCTCTGCTCACACTGACCTTATAGATCATGACCACCTCAAATAAAAGAATCCGCTGTATGCCTGTTGCACAGTCAAGCTATATCATGATGCACTCATTGTTGTGTGGACTTCTACATTCTTCAGAATACTAGAGATGCCATGCCTCCTAGGGCACAAGTTATGTTGAATGAACAAATGAATGAATGAGAACACAAAAATATGAGCTAAGGGATTCATAGTATTGCTTACTATTCTTTACAGAGTGGGTTGTAAATAACTTTCTATGAACACTAACTACATATCAGTTATATCCTGACATTCTAGTTTTATGAGAAGGTTTTCATTTCAGTATAATTTCTCTGAGATTAAAAATAAAGTACAAGGGCAGCCCAGGTGGCCCAGCGGTTTAGCGCTGCCTTCAGCCCCGGGTGTGATCCTGGAGACCTGGGATCGAGTCCCACGTCGGGCTCTCTACATGGAGCCTGCTTCTCCCTCTGCCTGTGTCTCTGCCTCTCTTTCTCTCTCTCTCTCTCTCTCTCTCTCTCTCTGTGTGTGTGTGCGTCTCTCGTTAATAAATAAATAAAATCTTAAAAAAATAAAGTACAAATGAAGCTTCTAATGAGCAGAATTCTCATAACTTTCTACTAAACCTAGATCTTCATATGATCATCAAGAGTTATCATCTTTAATTTCTTTCTGCTCTTTTTTAAATAATCGGTTTCATTCATTTATTCCCTCATTCTTTAAAAAAAAAAAAAAGTTATATGACTACTTAGGCCAAGCACGGCTCTAGACTGTGAGGATATAGCAATGAAGAAGGCAAAAATGCCTGTCTTCATGAAACTTAAATTTCTAGTAACTACAGAGAGACTGTAAGCAAATAAATCAGTCAGATAATAAGTGGTATGAAGGAAAACGAAACAGGGCAGCGAGAAGGGCCGACGGAATGAAAGGCCTTGCAATTTCATATCATGTGGTCATGACAACATTAGTGTCATTTCAAGTAACCAAAATCCACTAAGCTACTAAAATGATTGATTTATCTGCTGCTAGATTTTGGAGGGCAAAATTTTCTGACATCTGAAACCCGTTTCTTTATTTGGCTTTAGCAATGCAGAATGTATGTAAGCATCAAGCAAATTTTTGTGATGCGATTTATTACTATTTCTTGCCTAGCTAGAATGGAGGCCTTGCTAACATATCTTTTTCATTGCCTTTTCTCTATATGCAGTGAGAAAGGGGTACCGTGGCCTTGTGTATATGAGCAGAGCTCCATTCATCACTTCTTCAATGGGCACTGCCATGGCTTAATGCTATCCTCACGCAACACACATTGATATTTTTCCGGCTCCTCAGGAAGAGCAGTGCAACAGTTCAGCCAGTGAATGGACCCTAGCCCATAACTTCCAATTCCCACTGGTGCATTTACATCCCTTAAGTAGCACTGCCCAAGAGAGACATTCAGAGAAATAAAGGGGACTATTAATAATAGTTACTTCTTCCTTTCGTTCAACCACAAATGGTGTCTAATGTCAAAAAGTAATTAGCCAGAAAAATATTCACATAGAAATAATACTTGATGCATTATCTGGGTAAGTGGCAGCTGGAGAACTTTTTTTATAACAATAACTGATTTTGGTCAATGTTAGGTTTTGTTTTCGTTTGTTTTTCTTTTCCACTGTGGGCTCCAATGAGAAAAAGTGATCCTCCTACAGAAGTAATAGATGCATTTTTCTTCCACTTTCCTTGAAATTGTTCACATCTGAGTTTGTGTGATGGGATTTATTATTATTTCTTGGTTAGCTGGAGGGGAGGCCTCTGCATAACATATCTTGTTCATTTTCTAATTACCTCCTGAAAATGCAAACACCCCTGAAACAATAAACTGGCTAATTTAAAAGGCGTAGCTAACTAAAATGAAGGGCAATTTCCTACTTATTTTAATGGCTTTAAAAGTACAAATCTTACCCTTGGAATCAACTAGTCATTGGATTTTAAAATAAATGTAATATTGTCTTGCCTTCATAAAAGCCAATCTATCTCCTCCTGTATACCACTTTCATCAAACAATGTTTTTTACTTGTTGGTTTACTCTTTTACTGTGAGAATGTCTGTGATAATGTGTGGTATAAAAATCAAGAAATTAGTCTCACAGCAGGGAGTCTGCTAACAACATTTTAATCTTATCCTTCAAGCAGTGGCAGAAAACATATTAATTGCAGTTTAATTTGTGCAACAAATATTTCATTTTAATTATGCTTAATTTTTGTCAAGTTATAAAAATGTCAATAGTTCTGACATCATTTTTTTCTTACAAGTTTTTTTTAAATGAAAGAATTAAAATCAAGTGCTGCTTCTGAAAGAAATTATGAAAGATTTCTAATTACTGCTTATGTTTTTGAAATATTGCTAATCTAGAAGCCCCAAAATAACATCTGGGAACATGTGAACTTGAAGCTTTATTACTCAATGTTTATAATTCTTAATAATATACACGCATCATTAATATAATGGAATTCTCACAGGAAGGTTTTTTTTTTTTTGTAATTATAGGCTATATCAATAACTGTCATTGAATAGTGCATTTTCTCTATAAAAACATTTTTGTTAATTCCTCTCAGGGAAACTAAGACAAGAATAAGTGAAGCTGATTGCAGTTGATATACTGCACTGAAGAAAAGAATATTTACCATTAACAGAAGTAGAAAGGAAAATGTCAAATCACCAAAGTTGAACAGCATTAATTATATTCAGAAAATATTTACTAAGCTCTCACTAGGTGCATATACTACCCAAACATGAAGTCCCATGCAAAAAGGCTACCTCCTCCTGGAAATCCTTCTCTCTCCAGATGTAAGTTAGATCTCCCTGCATGCCTGTGGTGCATAATTATACCCTTCTCACTCTCACTGCCCTGGTCATGTTTTCTGGTTGGTATCACAATAATTCCCACACGTGTTTCATGTCCCACACTAGATGATAAGGTTCCTGGGGGTAGGATCCAGACTTTTTATCTTCATATCCTCCATCGATTACATTCAAATATACTTTAAATGGAAACCTACTGGTATGAATAAAATGTTCTGGGTATTATATTTTGGGAAATAACACTATCATTACAAAAGCCTTTCTATAAAACTTTGTATATACCTGTACTTCAAAATTACTCGTTTAGAAGACTTCCAGTTTAAAGATGGCAGAGCGATAAATTTCTTGCCCGGTCTTATTCCTCTTAGAAATCTGACCTCAAACCTGGAGAATTTCTAAACATCTACAAAACTAAATCTTTAATGAAACTGGGAGATGGCAGTGACCCCAAGTTATAATTTATATTGAGAAACAGATGAAGAGTGGTACCAGCCCTAAAGGGAACAGACAACAGAGATACCTTTGTGTCTGGAAATGGGAATACCAATGAAATTCCATCCTATTCTTCCTTCCAAACCCACAACTCCCAGGCATGGGAATCTTCAGCTATCTCAGAAGACAAAAGTAAGGCACAGGGTTTGGCTGAAAGTCTCTGTAAGGAACACTTCTAAGCTCCCTCCCCAAATATTCCCCAGGAATGTCCCTCCTTTTCTCCCCCAGGTTTAGAAGGTCTGTTTTCTGAGGGGAAATAAAACAAAAACAAAAAACTGGAGGCATTAGGCATAGTAGAGGGTGAGGGTTACGGCACTAATTATGGTAAAGTCTTCACACTGAATAGTGAGAACACCATACTACATCCCAGCCCCATTCCCAACTCCCAGAACACTAGCACACTTGGCAAATTAGGGAATTTTGTTGAGAAATTGAATGCCTATGAGTAGTGCCCCTCCATAGAAAGTCTCCTTTGAGGTGAAAGCTATCAAATAAGCCTTACTCAGGCACATAGAGTTCAACTGGCATTTTAGTATCTCATTTTTACATATAATGAACAGCCAAAGATTAACAAATGTTTGAGAAACATCCAACCTAAAAGGCAGAGATAGCTATAAATAAGCAAAAAAAAAAAAAAAAATTAGATGACTTTGAAACAATGCAAGAAGCAGAACAAAATATTATTAAAATCTAAAATATTCTAAGAGACATTAAAATATATATTGCATCCATTAAGCAAGTATAGGCTCCTATTAAAAAAATAAAAGAAAGAGATTTACTGAATTAATAATACAGAAGCAGAAAAGAAGTCTGATAGAAAAACTGGAATTTAACATCAACAAATGTTCCCAGGAAGTAAAACAAAGGGACAATGAAATGGAAATAGGAGAAAGAAATTTTTTTTTAAAAACAACAACAACTTGATGATCAATGTAGAGAATTTGGTCTCTTACTATAGGAACTCTAGTAAAAAGAATCTCAGAAAGCAAGTCGGAAAGAATTAGGAAAGAATGCAAGAAAATTACCCTGAACAAAGTGACATGTACCAGTGGCTTAAAAAAGAGTAGAGATAACTTTCAACTTAAAATTCTATATCTAATCAGTGTCAATTACATGTGGGACGGAATTTTCAGAAATAACAATTATACTGAAAGTCTGTTAAGAGTACAGGGAAACTTGACGAGAAGTGTGAAGAAAATCAAGCAAATGAGGATAATGCAATTATTAATTCCAGGGAATATAGAAAGCTATACAAGAAAGAAAAATCATCATTGGACACTTCTTGGCTTAGTAAGAAACAATATTTCCATAGTTTAAAAAATACAGAAAGTCAATATTTTTTACTCAGAATTATTTCAAGAACACATAGAGAGGATGGTATAAAAGAGATAAATTCATATCTTCCGTAGCTGAAAGTTAATAGCTAACATCTAAAAGTGATAAACTAAGAGACAGCACATTGTTTTAGGTAGAAGATAAAATAATTGAAAGTGATGGTTTCTGGGAAGGAAGACTGGACATGAAGGGTGGAGGAGGAATGGGTCAGGAGTATGCCTCTTCACATGCTAAGTCTTGAACATATTTACTTTACTTTTACTATTTTTATGTTTTATTTGATGTAAACAAAGTAAATAATTTTAGTGCACCAAAGAGTTTACTATTCTTAGAATTAAATTTCCTTTCTCTATTTGGATAATTACTTACCAACTACATTCTTCTCAGTAATTGATGTCCTACTTTTTAAATCATTTATATAAGATACATTTATGCTAACTACCTAAATGTATGGTTTTCCATATGCTATTTTTTAAGGCCATATTTTCCTTTCTGACCATTTTAACAATGCTTCCCATAAGCAAGTCTATATAATATTAAGATACAGATAAGATAGTCAAAAGGAATTAATGTATTTTATAATGCCAACTCCATTTATAAACTTTTGGAAAATTATATACACACTTACTAGTCTATGTACAATAATTAATGTCTATATTTAAACCAAAATTATTAAAGATGATGTTCTATTTTCTGAACTAGTGTCCTTTTCTCCAACTAAATCAAATTAAGAAAGCAATGTGAATTTCCTCATAAGCTATTTCATACTTGGATGCCCTTGAACTTTACTGAGTCTGAACTAAAAACATGTGTAGGTAAAATACTTTGATATTCAAAATACTAAGGAATATTTATTTGCTGTTGCCATTCAAAGCACAATTCATTGCAGAACATTTATATATAACTTGTAATGTATTTAAGCTTTATAAATAAAAGACTGTCAAAATTAAGAACTTATGATACATATAAAAAGTTAATCTTAATATTCAATACATTATTTCATTATTATTTTTGAGCAATACAAAAATTATTTAAACATGGAGAGGATATAAAAAGGAAAAATTTAAATAATTATAGCTTCTTGAAACTCTGGTTGGCATGGTCACACAACATAGGAGAAAAATTCTTTTGGGTAAAGTTGAATACAACTATGTATGTAGTGTATTGACATATCTCTTTGGTTCTGCAAATAAGAACTTACCAGAAAGAAAGTAAAAAATAAGTTATGTCTCACTGTGGCCAATATACAATAACATGCTAATTAGTTGACAGCTTCTTAAAAATTGTTTTGAAAATAAACCACTACTAGAAGTTATATTCTTAGTAAATAAATTATATGAAGTTGATATTTACAAACAAGAAATTCTGAACTGTTAGGTCGGTTAACCACTCATATAATTTGCTTAAATTATTATTCTACTTAATAAGACCCTTTTTATAAGAAGCATAAAGTAGATTCAATATAAGAAAAAATAAAACAAGTAGCAAGCATACATAACATTAAGTTCTAAGTAGTCCAGATTTGGCACTGATGTGAACAGGCCAAATAGTTTACTGGGGTATTATGATATCTTGTAGCCACAAGCAACTTGAAGGATAACGTGAATTATTTGTAGAAAACACCTCTCAAGTAAACTTGATAGGTTAAAAGTGTCCCAAACAAATCAAAATCTTTCAGAGATAATTCATAGGGTCTTTTCAGCAAATAAGAACCAGAATATTCTACACTTTATTAAGTAACATTTTGACAGGTATATATTCACTTTACTTAAGAAAAGAAAGGAAAAGTATAAGAATTGTTTCATGTTGAAAAGCTACATTAAAACTCTAACATGAACATAATATAAATATGGTAGACTGAAATAATTATGAATTTAGATTTTATGCAAACATTATTTAGCAATGTAGTTGAGGATATTAATGCATAACACTTGTATATATTTCTTATGTGGACAGATGTTTAGCTAATATAGATCATGATATAGGTGTTAGTCATCATTAATGATATTTCTAGAAACTCATTAGTTTCCAAGAGCCTGGAAACTAATGGTAGAGTATTTCAATTGGTTTTGTCTGCTCTACAACTATGGTTAGAGACTATCCAAATTTTCAGAACAGTTAATGTGATTTAATGGATATTAACTTCATGATGTCCCATAAAGTTCTTATCTATCATGGGGGTTAGTTAATTGGTCTACAGGAGGAATTTCCTCTCCATGAAATATTATATTTAGAGTCCTAGGAAAAATGTTGTCCATCTCTGTCATCAATAACACAAAAAGGAATTGGCTCAGGATGTGGGGGGGAAATATCAAACAACTAGTAATGTCTATGTCTCCACAAATGGAGCTGAAAAAGTCATCAAAGAATTATCTCCAACAAACAATATGGTTCTCAGACAGTTATACCAGCAAGTTTTTTGACACTTTCAAATAACAGATCTAATTCTCAGTATAAGTAAATTGTTCTCGGTCTTTCCCTTACTTATGTCCTAATCACAAGTTTTAAAGTTGGGTTTCTTTAGGGGCATTTTTTTTTCAAAAAATTTTTTCTATCTCTCCAAGATATTTTTAGGATAATGAGTGGAAAACATAAACTTACAGCACTGTAGAAACCATGTGTGGGCTGGGCTTTACACAGGTTCTACAGAGACTGACTATATATAAGGCCCCTGAGCCATGTACAGAAGAGTTGCATATAAGAGGCAGGACCAGGTTAGAAGTATAAATTTTCATCTCTTCCACCAATTATTAGTGCTGGAAGACTATGAAATAAGGGCAAGTGAATTGGGTTGCCTTCCAACTGGAGGCTGGAACGAGGTCTTGATCTAAAGAGATAAAAGACCCAAATCCATGGGCTCTCTGTGTTAGTAAACCAGTGATAGTGTCTAGTGGTCTTCAGATAGGAAAAGGATAAGAGGAAAAAAATGATAAGGGCCCATGGAAGAAAAATCAATTTACATGTTAAAGACTTGGTTGAAAGCAGACATCTGAAAGTCATCATTTCCAGGAACCTGAAGAAAATTTAAGTGTTTGAGAATATTTGCCAACTTCAATCAGCTTCTAAAACTATGGATTCTATAAAACAGAGCCCATAAAAACAAGGTCAGAGATATTCAGTGAAATAAGCAAAGATCATAATAGCAGAACTAAAATTCACTATGGAGGCAACAATTGACTATTTCAAAGTTGAATGGATGGTAAGGGTTATATTTTAGGATAAAGAAAATAATTCAAAAAATCAGCAACCCCCCAACACACATACAAAATCAAGTCAGCTGAAATATTTCTTTCAGAATAGCAACTTGATAGAAAGTCACAAAGTAGTAGCTATAAAGTTAAGAGGAAAACGTTTTGAGCCCAGTACTTTATACATATTCCAGTTATCAGTTACATATGAGAGCAGCAGAAAAGTACTCTTAGGTATTGTATTAATTGGGATTAGAATCAACCCGAACTGATAGAAAGCCCAAATTAATGGCAATTTAAGAGAAAAGTGTCTATTTCTCTTTTACACAAAAGTCCATGGTTGGTGTGATACTGTAGAGGATAAGGGACCCAGGATTTTTCATATTATTGCTCTACTTTTTTGTGGCCTGTACTGATTCAAGGATTACAATGGTTGAAGATGTCAATCAATCTCTAGCTATCAAATCCCCTGTTCTAGACATCCAGAAGGAAGAAATGAGGAGAATGACATTCATTTTTCTTTAAGAAGATGATGGGAGCCTGCCTACTATGGAGCTCTTGAGTTCCCATGCATCTTGCTGAATGTGTCAAAGTCACAAAGTTTTGATCATTCTTTCACTTGGAATAAGGGTCACTTCTTGCTTGGTACTGTTTATGCAACTGGCAACTAAGTCCTACAAAGCACCTGGTCTCCCACTGGACAGAGCCGGCTTTCTTATTTCTTCCTATAAAAGTAATGGATTTCCTATATTCGGGGTTATCCTCTTAAGGTACATTTGCACACGCAGGCCAGGGAATACCTGGCTTTCTGTATCCCATTATGACATTTGACATTGCTTAGGGACCTTAGTACAACTAAACTCCTACTGTTTTTACTCTGAGGAATAGTCTCTGACATAGGAGGCTTATGACTCTTATCAGCACCTATGGCACTGTATCAGACTGTTACTAGCTTGTACAGTTCTTTTAGTGAGAGTACTGCTTTTAACCGTGCTGTATACCATAAGACTTATTTATGTAGGGAAAATTCTGACAAATAATTCTTGGGAGTTGAACCCACAGTTTTGCTTACATTCCACTTTACAGCATACAGGATTATACTAGCTTTAAAAGGTGGCTGATAAATTCAGGTTTTATTTCAGGAAGCCAGGTACCCAGGTTCCACTAGTACAGAAATCAGAGGTTTTGTTAGTATAGAACAAGGATTAGTAAACTATGGCCCACAGGTCCAAGCCATCCGACTGCCTAATTTTTAAATAATGTTTCACTGGAACACAGTCATGCCGATCCTTTTATGTTTTGTCTATGATTGCTTTGGTGCTATAATGGCTGACTTGAGTAGGGTAATATAGGCCACGTCACACTCAAAGCCTAAAATATTTACTATCTGGCCCTTTAAGAGAGAGTTTGCTGACCCATGGTATAGAAGGGGAAGCCTTATGTAAAGGGACAACAAACTCTTTGTTATAGATATTTAAGGCTTCAGAGAATATACTGTCCATGCCCTCCTTTAAATAAAGCCTTATTTTTTTAAGTCATACAGCAAAGAAGTGATTCATTTTAGTATCTCAGGAGAAGGATCAGTAATATTAACATGATCTCAAACAAAAAACATAAATGTAGGAGATTGGAACATTTTAACAAATTTCAAGAGATCGGTAAATTTTGTACCCCAAAACTGCAGAAAATATATTCATTTTTCATGTATTTGGAATATTTACCAAAATGACCAGATCCTGGGCCATAAATCAACTCTGAACAAATTTCAGGACATTAAAATCACAGAGTTTGTTCTTAGACCACAGAAGAATTAAACTAGTAAATTAATAAAAATATAACTTGGAAATCTCTAAATAATAGAAAATCCAATAATGTACTTCTAACCAAAACATGCTTTAAAATGGAAAACATTTTAAGATTTATGGTGAAGCCTTGTGAAATGTCACTAAACCCATGTTTTGAAATTTATAGCCTTATAAGCACATACTAGACACAAAGACTGAAAATGAATTATTTAATTATCTATCTCAAGAAGTAACAAAAAAGAAAAGCAAATTAAACCCAAAAAAAGGTGAAGGAAGAAAAAAGTAAAGAGCATATATTAATAAATAGAAAATAACCACTCAACTGAGAATTGTATGAATAGACTGATGATATTGAGTCCTTAGCAAGATAATAAAACATTTATCAATATCATGAATGAAACAGGGGACATCACTATATATGCCACAGGCATTAAGTATATAATAAAGGAGATCATGAACAGCCTTTGTCAGGAAACATGAACATTTAGATTAACAGGTCAAACTGAAAAAACACAACTTAACCCATTAGACATAATAAGAAATACAAATGCGAATTGTCCTATATAAATTATAAGCATTGAATAAATAAAAACCTACCCAGAAAGAACACCCCCAAATCCAGTGGGTTCACTAGTAAATACTCCCAAATATTTAAGGAAGAAATAACACAATTTTATACAAATTCTTTAAGGAATAGATATAGAGGGAACGCTACCCAAATATGTTTATGAGGCCAGCATAATTCTGACACTGAAACCTGACAAAGTCTTTATAAGAAGAAGTAGAGACAAATCTATTTCACAAACTTAAGTATTAGTAAATTGAATGCAGTAACACATAAAAATGATAACATCTTAAGATCAAGTTGAGTTTAGGCCAGAAATAAAAGATCAGGTTAACATTAAAAAAAAAAAAAATCAAACAATGTAAATGACTGCAATAATAGAATAAAGAAATCATATGATCATCTTATAGATGTAGAAGACACCTATGATAAAGCTTAATATCTATTACGATTTTCAAGATAGTCACCTCCTAAAACAGAAACAAAAGGTCTTTTAATATGATAAAGTATGATAAAGCATCATGATTATTGAAAAAAACAGTACAAGTATTCACTTGACATCAGAAATGATTAAGAAGAAATAAAATTTATTTTACAAGAAACATGTTTACATGTGGAAAAAATCTACAGATGAGTTATTACTATTCATGAACTTAGCAAAATCATTGGATATAAAGTCAGAATTGGGAAAAGTAGTTTGAAAAGAATATATAAAGAAAAAAAAAGACCCCACAGAAGTCCCCAGCCCCTTCCAAAACATGAGTGTACAGCAAGAAGGCACCAGCTATGAACCAGGCAAATGGCCCTCACCAGAAGGCAACCATACTGGAGCCTTGATTTTAGACTTGTAGCATCCAGAACTGTGAGAAATAAATGTCTATTGTTTAAAAGTAAAAAAAGAACAAAACAACAAACAACGTAAAGTATGATATCTTTTATGTATATTTTAACTATAAATTATATCATGTACCCACCACTGAGCTTTAACCAATATATTTTGCTGTATTTGATGTACCTATGTACTGTATGTATATATATAGATACATGTAAAATTTTTTATAACTAAGAATTTTGTATGATCCTTTGTGAGAAAATAAATATCAAAATATATCAAATGTAGTCAAAGCTCTTCTCAGAGTATAGTGTCATGGTTAATAGCTCAGACTTTGGCAATCATTAGCATTACTTATTCTTAATTTGTAATCTACTGAGAAGAAGTAATAGTGATAGAAATATCTAGGTTAGTTCCAGAGATTAAAAGTGATAATACACCCAAAGCTCTTCCTTAATGCATGTCTATTTACTATGGCAATTTTATCAATAAAAAGGGAAGAATTGAAACATGGAGAACCTTTGCTGCTCCTACAGCCAAGCTTCAAAGGAAACAGCAATTAGAGACAACATCCAAAAGTGGTTTCTTTTCTTTCTTTCTTCTTGTTTGCCATTTTATAGGACATAACCCTTGCAAGTAGAATTTCATATGTCTTTCATTGAATTGTCCTACCAATCAAGGCAGTACCTCACATCTAGTGGGCACTAAATAGTTACTAGTGATGAATCAACATTAAAAATGAGATTTAATTGTTAGTAGAAATTGTAGACATGCCTATAAATGACTCACTCTCCCTTTTGTAGAGAAGATAAAAACCTTTAAGTAGTTGAACTCCAGGTTTATGCAGAGTGATTTAAGTGGGAATATATAGATCTTCGGTCTTAATGCTTTAAAATGTTTGGCTCAAAGCAAAATGTAGACATTTTATAAAATGGCATTGTATGATAAAGGGAGAGCTATCCTTCCTTAAAAATAAGCTACCATCTATGTATTAATTTCACAGAAACTCTTCCTGGGATTTTAGTCACCTAACTACCAACTATGATTCTCCTATATATTATACATACATTTGAAAAAAATGATATACATGGATATGCTTTATTGCTACCTTTAGCAGGATTGAAACAGTATATCAAATTTTATTTTGGTGGTCTTTTATTAGCTTTCTACCACTTGATCAGCTGATATCACTAATAATAAATTTTTTTTTATAAACTGAGTTTGCAAGTCCTGTCCCGAGACTGTAATATTTCAAAAAACAGTCTAAGCTTTAGGGAAAAAACCAATTACAGAAACAGCATTAAAAATGCCAAGCACCGGGCAGAAGCAATTCTGGATCAGTTTAAAAAAGTGATTGATGAAACTCTAATCCAAGCTGAAGGAACAGTTTCACGACAAGCTGTGACCATTCCACACACTTCATTAGCTGCCATAATTAGCCTGGTGTTTCAATTTGTTAGAACTGGTGGGGACAATTTTCCTCAGAATGCAAACATCAAAAAACAGGGTCCCTCAGACTTCAGAAGAGGCTGATGAGAGGCTTTTCTAGTCTCTGTTAACTAAAAGATTAATTATTGCTGATGGGAGCCTGTGCTGTGATTGTCACTCTGTCTATGTGCATTACTTTTAGCATTAGAAGAAAGACATGGTTGACACTGCACTACTCAATCAAGCAGCTTCACATTAGTGCACAAAGTCGGTTTTAATATCCAGGCTATTTTTGATTGATTTTTCTTCCTGTTTTCTGGGACCAAGCCTCACACCTATTTATTTATATCAGAATTTTAAAACGGTCTCTAACATATTGAGAAGTTTGCTTAATGCATTTCGCCTGAAGTTGTAGCTCCCCCCTTTAAAGATCAGCAAATGAGTGATTTCATATATTTTTATGACTGTATAGTAGCAACTTTCAAGTATGCTTATAAATCTTCTATGATATAAAAGTTTAAGTCAACCTATAATGCTATTTAACTATATTTACAAAGATAGCACTATAATCTTATCCCTAGATTAAAGGAATATACTCTGATTTCCCACAATGTAAATTCATGAAATCTAATCAAAAGGGATGGTAGGAAGGAAAATCCTCTGTAGTTTCCTTACAACAAAAGGGATTTCTTTTAGTCCTTTGGCCACTAGCAGAGCTGATCCAAAATTGATGGTATAATACTTATAGATAATGTTACTAAAAATTTCACCAAAGCCTTAATTTTTAATTCATTCCCCTGGAGTTGTTGTTATTTAATTATTTGAGTTAGGAGAGTTATTTTTAAACCAAAAATGTCCACTTTACATACCTTTTTAAAAAAAACTTATTTCTATGACCAACAATAAATGGAAAGGAATAGTTTAATGAGGTATTAGGGAAGCAGCAAACATAATCAAAGAAACCAGTGGTATTTTCAAATCCACTACATTGTAGTGAGAAAGTTTTAAAATAAAAAATGCAACAACGTCAGAGAAAAATGGTTATCTGAAAATCCAGAGGGAAATTTTCCATAGGTTCAATTAAGATCAAGTCTTTGTTATCCCAAACAGTTGGGCAAATATGTAGTATGGAGCAGTACTAACAGAAATATAACATGAACCAAATAAGTAATGCAAATTTTTTAGTAGCCATATTAGAAATGGTAACAAGGAATAGGTCAAATTAATCGTATGGTAATAAGATATTTTTACCTGATATGTCTAAAAACATTGTCAACGTAGCATGTCATTAACCTGAAAACATGAATATGTTACTTATCTGTTTTTTATACTACACCTTTGAAATCCAGTGCATATTCTGAATGTAATAGTACATCTCAGTTCAGACTAGCCACATTAGAAGAGCTCAATAGCTACAGAGGTATCACACCAAACAACACAAATTTAGAAAATGTAGAACTTCTTTCCCAAAGACTAGTTTTTCTGATACTTAGTAAACAGAACAATTCTGGGGTTCTATGGAGTTACATACACAAACATATGCAATAGCAGTTAAATCACCTTTTTACAATGATGAGTAAAAGCCCTCTGTCTTAATAAATGGACACTGATGAAATCCAAATAGATTATGAGAATCATAACAATCAGTTAAGATCATGTAAGACAAGAAATCAACAGGCCATGCATACCACTGACACTGGATATAGCTACACACAAGGCCAGAAAGATAGTGCCCATTCCTTGGGCAGGAATGAATGGTTAAAGTGAAATCCACATTGTATTCAGAGCTAGTATGCTTTGGTATAGTCCTATCTGTCATTAACCTTTGGTATAGTCCTATCTGTCATTAATGATAGTAACATTTACCATTACTATCAATAAATAGCTGCAAACCCAAGCATCATTTCCATCATTCCTCACAATCCAGCAGTTAAACAGTTACCATATATCCCAGCAAGGAGCTCTGGGATTATTGTATATTCTGATTGTTTAGTATTTGTGAAGCATGGTTAGTAAATAATATTATCATGCCTATAGTATATACATAATTAGCTGGCCATATTGCCACAGTTATCTGGTAAATGTGTGGCTAAATTAGCCACATTGTTGTTTTTTTTTTTGATCTTTTCATCAAATTGCTTTTTCCTAAAATCTCAGGAAACATGTTCAGAATCAAGATTTCTAAATTTAGAAGCTCTAAGCAGCCATACAAAGGCATATAGATACTAATCTCAATGGAGAATGCTAAGCCATTTGCTATTCAAAAGACATTATATAGATTATTTCTGTTTGGGTAGTGCAGTATGGGGAAGATTTTACTTCCACAATTATACATCTCTACTATTTATCCTTGATTTAATTTTTAAGCAGTGGGGGATATACCCAAAGTAACTTTTATAGTTCATACATAATGTTCAAAGTTGTGTTGAATCATTCATCTTAATGTTACACACAAAGTGCATCTTGAGATATATTATAAAATAGCACACAATTTGAAAAACTTCTTCAGTAGTGAAGATTTGCAATTAAAAAAATGAAGTAAATAGAGCTGGAGCACTTTTGCCCTTTATGAAAATACTTCATAGAATGTGGCTTTTTTTGTCATAATAAGTGGGTTGATTTGAAAGGGTTAGAAATAAACCAAACTATGATTTGCCCTATTCCAAAGACTTTGTGTCTGAAAACCTCTCATAATGCGAATGGAAGAAGACACATATCACAGGGAAGAAATCATGAGGCATAAGAAATAAATGTTGAAGTTGATTTGTAACTTAGAACAAACGAATACTATAGAAGAAATACTTTATTTTCTCCCAAATAGTTGATATGTTCTAACAGGTCATAGGGTAAATGATAGAACCAACACTTTGCTTCAGCATCTGAGAGTAACCAACTTATGGATTTGGTCTGGTATATTTCTACTAATATCGTGATAGAAAAAAAATCATATTTTGTGAGTCCCTATTGGAAACTACATAGATTCTTACTGTCTCCAAAATGACTAATAGTTCTATTGTTGAGCATAACTGCGGTTGGAAGGAAACTCTTCAAATTTAATGACTAGGTATAGTATCTGCAATCTTTGTGAAACCATCTGGTTATACGGTTTGATGAAAAACCAGTTCCACATACCATCTTGATCAACTCTTTCTACATCAGCATGAATTACTGCCAAAGATACTGCCCCCAAATTCTGAATCCTGAATATTCTGAATCCAGAATATATATTTCTGTAGTCAACTTTAGAGCCACAGACCTTACAGGGAATTTTTATAAGAAGATAGCAGAATATGAGATGAAAGTCTTGAAGATATGGATTCAACTTTAAGTAGAGGTTTAAAAAGACTTGTAAGAAATAGGAAGTTATGGTCAGAACATATGATAAGGAATTGGATCATTTAGATAATTTTATTCTTCTTCTTCAATGCACTACAGCCATATTATACATGGGGCTGAAAAGTCATGAATTCTTTGGAGAAAGTTTTCACTCTGTAAAATAAGACTAGAGGAAGATAATTATGCCAAGTCGCTAATTCTGGAGGAAATGCTTTTGCAAGCTGAAGTGGAAAATGATAATTTGTTTATTTCTGTAGGCAGAAATCTCTGAACACCTAGGAATATCACAAATGTCTGTTTGAATTCGCTTCTGCTTCAATGTCCCTAACATAGACACATGGATTCATAACTTTCAGTTGTCACAGCCTCCATAATAATACCAACTCCCAAACACATAACCTTAAAGCTTTGTGGACAAAAGAAATGAAATGATAGTTCCATCTCGAGATTTCTTGAAAAATTATTTTATCCCTTTACTAAACCTTAAAGGGAGTTATTGGAGTTCTGATTCCATTTGACACTACATACCTAGGTAAGTTATTATTTTTAGCATTTGTTGTCATTAGAACAATTAAAATCAAATTAATGCCAAAGAGAAGTGCACTACCATATTAAAAGGCTACCTCAACCTTTCAACTTTATTTTAATTCTTTTAAAGGTTTTATTTATTTATTCATGAGAGACACAGAGAGAGAGGCAGAGACATAGGCAGAGAGAGAAGCAGGCTCCCTGCAATGAGCCTAATGCAGAACCCAATCCCAGGACCTGGGATCACGACCTGAGCCGAAGGCAGATGCTCAACCAGAGCCACTCAGGTGCCCCCTCAACTTTTTATTCAAGTGAAACCATGGTAGTGTTTTCATTAAAATTTACTTCTATACAATTTCATTTCTTTACTTGCAAAATTTGGATTAATTTCCACACGTTTATAAAGAGACATTTGAGAGTAATAATTGTAAACAAATACTAAAAAAAAAACTACTGTTTTTTTTTTTTATTTGTTTGGTGAAGGAAATTAGTTTCCAATAACATTAATTTGACAGCATACAAATTTTGTATGCTTTTGTGTATTCATACTTTGGTTTTAGACAGAAGGCCCACAGCTTCAATCATGTATCTAAACAGTCAGATATCAAAAAAAAAATCAAACTATTAATGTAAAGTCTTAACATTATTTCTGAAGAAAATAGCCATCTCCTGATTTAAACTGAAAACCCACTTTGCCTGCTTTTAAATCAAACTTCCTACTTAAAATAAGTAGAAGAAATGAGGTAGGTAAAATGATTTCCTACAAAGAGAAATATGGTTAAGTGGAAGGAAGCTAGTGACTTGAGCTATATTAGTGATCTAGTGAGTCTACATATGTGGACAGCTCTCATGTACTGAAGTCCAAATCCACCACCAGGTAATACATGCTTGTAATGGAAGTATACTTAATAATTATACTTCCAATGAGAAAATAGTCATAGCATAGAATATCACTTTTATATATGTTTCAATATGAGAAAGTTGGTTCTTCAGTTACTTCTCCTTTCCTCTATACCCAGTGATGTCTTTCCTGTACATGGATGTGTGTTCATGGCTGTACAGGAAAGGATTTGTGAGCTTAGTGGGGCAAAGACAGACGAACTCTGAGTATATGGAGCAACATACTTCAGGCAACATGCTCTGGAGATAATAAGCTTTTTGACTATGATATTTAAAAAGAAAACCAAGAAGACATACAAATGGCCAACAGACACAGGAAGAGATGCTCAACATCACTCATCATCAGGGAAATGCAAACCAAAACCACAATGAGATACATCACCTTATACTTGTCAGAATAGCTAGAAACAAAAAGATAAGAAAAAACAAGTGTTGGCAAGGTTGTGGAGAAAAAGGGACCCTCATGCACTGTTGATGGGAATGCAAATTGGTGCAGTCACCTGTGGAAAATAGTATGGAGATTACTTAAAAAATTAAAAACAGAATTACCATACGATCCAGTAATAATTCCACTACTGGGTATTTACCCAAAGAAAACAACACTAATTCAAGAAGATATGCAACTCTATGTTCATTGTAGCATTATTTACAATAATCAAGATATGGAAGCAACCCAAGTGTCCCTGCACATATACACAATGGAATATTAGTCATGAGAAAGGAAAAGAGATCTTGCCACTTGTAACAACATGGATGGACCTGGAGGGTATAATAGTAAGTGAAATAAATTAGACAGAGACAAATACCATATCATTTTATAGGTGGAATTTAAGAAGCAAAACAAATGAACAAAGAGGAAAAGGATACAAATCAAAAACGGACTGCTTAAATACAGAGAATAAACCTCTGGTTGCCAGAGGGGGAGGGGCTGAGGGGATGGGTGAAATAGATAAAGGGGATTAAGAGTACACTTATTCTGATGAGCAATGAGTAATGTGCAGAACTGTTGAGTCATTATATTGTACACCTGAAACTAATGTAACACTATGTGCTAATTATACTTCAATAAAAAATCAATTAAAAATAAAACTAAGGGGGATCCCTGGGTGGCTCAGTGGTTTGGCACCTGCCTTTGGCCCAGGGCATGATCCTGGAATCCCAGGATGGAGTCCCACATACAGCTCCCAGCATGAAGCCTGCTTCTCCCTCTGTCTGTGTCTTTGCCTTTCTCTCCCTCCCTCTCTGTGTCTCTCATGAATAAACGAATAAAATCTTTTTTTTTAAAGATTTTATTCATTTATTCATGAGAGACACACAGAGAGAGGCAGAGACACAGGCAGAGGGAGAAGCAGGCTCCATGCAGGGAGCCCAACGCAGGACTTGATCCCAGGTCTCCAGGATCACACCCTGGGCTGAAGGCAGGTGCCAAACCGCTGAGCCACCCAGGCGTCCCAATGAATAAATAAATAAAATCTTTAAAAAATTAAAAAAAAATAAAACTAAGTACACTGTTATTGACTATGAGGTCATGATGTATAACAACAATAATAATGATTATTTATACTAAAATTTTATAACATTAAAAAAATACCCTTCGTTGCTTTAGAATAGTAGAATTTACTGAGGTTGTACTATAAGTCATATTGTACTTCACAGGGGAAAGAAATTTTCTCGAAAGTGAACTTTATTTTTACGTGACCATGTTATCAAAAATCAACCTTAAAACTACCATTGACTATTTTAATGCTACTAAGCCATAACTTTATACTAATATGGCAACTACATTCTGAGTTGAATTTCTTCATAGAATACCAAACACTTAACATTTGATACCTGAAAATCTCCCAATCTGACAGATTCATGCAACTTGAGATCCTTTTTTATTGTAAGCATTTATGTCTATTATAGATAAGTAAGATGAGAGTTAAAAGTTAAAGCAAGGAAATTTTATCAGTAATATTTTGGGGTAAAAAAGAAAAAGTATATATGTTACCTGTGAGCATATCTAATAGGCTATTCTGTCATCTTTTTTTCTGATATATTTTTAGAATTTTCACTGTACCTTGATATTTAGGTAATGCTAGTCATAAATATGAAGAAATACTTAAAAAACAAAACACACACTTTACATATAGTATTTTATAACTCCCCAATTAATGCTATTAGAATTAGAAAGTATATTAATACTTGCAAATTAGATTGCTTCCATCCTTTGGACATTATTTATGTATATTACATGTCAAAACTAAAATGACAGATGATTTCTGAATTCAATTAGAAAAACAATATGCATGTTTCAAAAATCATAGAGATAAAATAAGCAAAGCTTCAGATTAAACAGGATGGTTTTAAATTCCATGTATTTCTTTTAAAAATAGTATTTTGAAGAAAATACTTTAGCTTTTTTTAATGGTTTATAGGTGCTAGCAATATAAGAATTTCTACTGAAATGCTGACAAATAAAGTGGAAGTAATTTTCTTAATGTAAGCATGACATAAAAGTGAAGGAAAAAAGTATATGGCAAATGCTATTTGCCCTTCATTATTGCTACAATAAATATCATCCTGATATATGGCACCAGGCTGGTAACCTGCAAAGAATTTTGGACAGACATGCCAGTCTTCTAATGACAAATAATTAGATGCATTAACAAAAAATACTCTGAAAAAATGTATAATAAAATACAGGATAAATGCACAGAAATGATATCTTATTTATGATGAGAAGATTTAATTTTGGACTAGAATGTGGTTTTTACATTAAGTTTAATTTTTAAACTACTACACTTGACAGTCATACATTACTTAATTTGGGAGAGGGGTGCAGTTAGGAAAAACCTTCTGAAGGAAGTAGATGGAGGACACTAGTATATTTCCCTAGGATTTGGCAAAACTGAAGGTGTGGGTGGAAGAGATTCAGAAGATACCAGAGGTCAGGGAGTACATGGAGTATTCTGCTTGGGCATACGTGTGAGCTGTCTCTGGGATAAGCAAAGACAAAAGACAACAGTTGAAGGAGTAACACAGCAACTTTTTCTCTAATGCTGCTTACAGGCAAGTTACATGATTAAATTAAGAAGGTAAGGAAAGCGAGACATTTATAATACAACAGACAAATGACAATGCATTGCTAGTTAGACAGCATAATAAGTACCATCTAATTTTCTCTTTGAAATCCATTTATTCTTCAAAGCCTTAGATCATCATCAAGGGACCACATTTTCCAACTGAGGAATTACAAAGGAATAAAATTAGATTTTACTAAATATTCCAATTGTGAGCAAAACCTTTGTAAATAGCTCTTGGAATAGATTTAATAAGAAAGTAAGGTCAACATTTGTATCTTTCTAGCCAACAGCGTGAAATATTTTCACTGTTTTTGTACCTGAATATTATTTAATCAATACCCTTAAAGTTAGTTGCTATCCAGACTATCAAGTTATCACTTTTTAGTTATCTGATCTTTCACTTTTGTTAACCTTTGAGCATGCTAGCAGATTTAAGTTTTTCCCTAAGAGTTGATAACCTTATAACAGCCACCTAAAAAATAGCTTGTAGATTTAACCTAGAGTTAATGACCCTATCTTCAATATGCCACTAGTATAATCCCACTAGTATAAAGTTACTAACTGTAGAATTCTCAAAATCAGTCGGATACTATGGCTTCCAATATCATTTAAAATACGAATATTTAGTTAAATAACTCAATAATATTTTTGGGAGAAAATATATCCGATTTAGGCATAATCTGGAAAATACTGAGTTAAGTATGTTAAAAAATTGACAATAATTTTCACAATTTCTTTAAATGAATTCTCAAGTAGGAAGCCCAGTTTATGAAACACATAGGTGGAGTTCTGAGCTTGTCTGTACATTACATAAAGTGATATGAAACAATAAGGTAACATAAAATCAAAAGAAGTGTTTGACTTGTCCTTTATTTTTATGGTCTGTATTACTACTGGTTCCTTTTCTTTTTTGCAAGAGTTAAAAATGATATTAAGTATCAACTTGGAAATTTACCAAAAATTATTTTTAAAGTACTTCTTTTTATATTCTGATATAAAAACCAACTGAAGATACATAAGGATAGGAAATGTTATCTATAAATTAAAATTCAGCTTGATAGCAAGCTTTCACATACTTGTCTTAGGAGTAGCACAAGTTAGATGTCTAATATATTTACATTGCAGTACTTAGTTTTTGTAATAGTAAAAAATGAAATACATACAGTATGGAAAATAAACTTATGTTAATACAGGCAAGTTAATCTTTTAATCATCTAGGACTCAATGTATTAATGTTATTTTATTATTACTTTCTTTTTTTTTTAATTTTTATTTATTTATCATAGTCACAGAGAGAGAGAGAGAGGCAGAGACACAGGCAGAGGGAGAAGCAGGCTCCATGCACCAGGAGCCCAACGTGGGATTTGATCCCGGGTCTCCAGGATCGCGCCCTGGGCCAAAGGCAGGCGCCAAACCGCTGCGCCACCCAGGGATCCCTTATTATTACTTTCTAAATAGCTTTTATAATGTTAACACATGAAAATGGGGCTAATGATGGAGAAATTTTAAATGACATAGAGAGCATTAGAGACTTAGGATATCATTACAACATTAGTGATCAAAAGATACTAATAGAAAAATAGAGTAGGAAAAGAAACAAAAATAGAATAGGAAAAGATAACAAAATGTGTATATATACACAACAATAACTAAAAGGTATGGTGTTTACCATGTTGGGGAGTCCAAATGACTTATACAATTCACTAATTCTGTCATAAAAGCAAACTGTAAGGTAAAATATTTTCCCTTTCCACAGATGAGAAAACTGAGCCACAAAGAATTCAAATAACTTGCTTAAAATTATGCACTAAAGTAGTAATTTGAAACAAGAGATTCTGAGTCCAGGAAGTAATCAATAGGATTGGTATCACAGAAGAGGAAGAGATATATTTCTCTTTCTCTCAATCTTGCTCTCTTTTTTTATGCAGGCTACGTGAGGACATGGCAGCAAGAAGGCAGTTGTCTATAAGCTAGAGTCCTCACCAGAAACCAGCCCAGATAGCACCTTGATCTTGGCTCTTCCAGCCTCCAGAACTGTGAGAAAAAGTATCTGCTGTTTAAGCCACCCCGTTTGTGGTACTTTATGGCAACCTGAATAAACTAATACAGTAACAAAAACATATATGGACAACAAAAATGACTATACAACAAGAGCAAGTTAGGAAATGAATGAGAAAAGAATTTTTTCACAATAACAACAAAACATAATTAGTTTAGGAATAAACCTAGTAACTAATGTGAAGAATCTATGTGAAAAGAACTATAATTTTTATTGAGAGACATAGCATGCTCTTAGAGAAGAAAGCACAACTTCATTAAAATCAAGAAAATGTGAATTAAAACTGCGATGTTACACCTATCTGATACTGGCAAAAAAATGTTACAGTTAACAATAATACATTTTGGCAGGAATACTGAATATCCCTGCTGTACATTAAATCTGTAAAATATTTGGAAAAGTATGTTTTTATGAACAACTTTATGTATGCACATATCCTACAATCAGTAATTCCTTTCTCTCATATAGGAATCAGGAGATATGTAAAAGAACCAATGTAACATTCAGATCAGCATAGTTTATTAGAGCAAAACGGTGAAAAAAATCCCACATTCATCTCCAGTAAAATGGATAAATTGTGGCAAATTCATGTGTGAAATACTTTATATCAGTGAAAATAAAATGCAGCTACACATGGTATCTTGCATAGCAAGTTGTTAAAAAAAACACACGGTATAATTTACACACTTATAAAAAGACATTTATGTAAAGTGCCCAATTATGCGAAACTAACTATTGCTTAGGAATATAAATATATGTAATAAAAGTATAGATAAAAGCAAAGACATTATTAAAAATTCAGGATAGTAGATAACTCTAGTTAGCAACAGAAGGATAGAATCATTGAGAGTGCTACATAAGACTTCAAAATAATAGGGATATTTTTTCTCTAAGTTAGGTGGAGAGTTCATTGTACTGTTATATTTATAAATAATATTCTGATATTCTGTATATCCTTGACACATACTTAAGATAAATTTTTTAAAATATACGATATATAAATCTGTAGGTGTGGTGCATACAATATAATTGTATGAGTTAATATAAGATGATAAAAAAATCTACAAATAAAATAGAGACTAAATGAAGAATGAAAATAGAATCACTAACCATAAGAAACAACAAAATAAGTGGTATTAAGGAATCTCAGGAGCTATTTGTAAACAAAAAAATATGTAAAACTGAATCATCCTTACACAAGAATAAATTTCAAATCATTTTATAGTTATTAATGATAGCAAAAGAAATAAGTGATCATATAATATTTAGAAAAACTTTACAAGCATATCTTAGGGAGTAAAGATTTCCCTCTAAAATAACTGCACAAAATTAATAGACAATCTGTTACCTAGCAAAAATTATTCCAACATCTGAGATAAGAAAGAGTCAGTACTTTAATTTCTGGCAATACAGCAAACTAGAAATTCAAGAAGCTTTCTCTCACTTAAAATTTCTGGATAAAAGATTTTGAGATCTTTTCAACGCACAGATGACCTGGAAAAAAATAAGGGGATTCTTTGGAAGAGGACAGAATTGACCACAAAAAAAAAAAAAAAAAAAAAAAAAGCAAATTCACTGAGGACTACAGTCAGTGTTTGTCCCAAGATATGCATTTATTTATAGTCTTAGTGTCTGGGCATAACAGTCAAAAAATTGGTAACTGGGCTACAGCAGAGTGTGGGAGTTATACTGGAGACCTCTGTATGAAACTAGCACTTCTGAAAAATAACATTCTTAGTAGGCGAACTAGAAAAAGACCTTACAAGGGAGACTTTGACACATGTCGCTGTCTCATTCTTGGCTCTGGGTTGAGTGGAGAAAAAAATCAAAAAGTATTTCCTGAGAGTGCCTAACAATGAACTTGTACTCATAGAGGTTTGTATAGCAAAACAAAATTTAGTTTGTCCATTAAACTCTTGGCAGAAATAAACAAAACCTCTTCTGAAGAAATGCACCTTAAACCAGGGATCAAAGAATTCTCCTACATAAAATTCCAGAGAACAAAAACTCACAAGCTAAAGACTTAAAACAATAAACAATGTTAAACAAAAATTTAAATATAGTGAAAAAGAAATCCGTAAATGAAAAAAAATCCATCATGAATTAGAGTTGACTGAATATCAAACTTCAGAATTAGATAATGGAAAAAACCTTTGGGCTGATTGATAGATACCAAAGAATTATTTTTTAAAAGAGAATTAAAAGAATGAAAAATGAACAAGACAGTATCAGAACTGACCAGGATTACTTGAAAAAGAATCAAGTAGAACCTCTCTTTATATATATATATATATATATATATATATATATATATATATATAATATATATACATTTATATATACAATATATATATTTATACAATATATAAACATTTATTTATATATATACATGAGAATAGAAATCCCATGGATTAACAGGGCACATACAACTGAAAAGAGACATAAAAAATAGTTTTGATAAAACTGGCTTGTCACTCAGTAGGCCACCTACTTGAGGTTCTTTCTCTCCCTTTCCCTCTCTCTGCCCCCTCCTCCACCTCCTTGAATGCAAATATCTGTCTGTGCTTTCTCTATCTCAAATAAATAAATCTTTATAGGGAAATAGAAATTCACATAAATTGCCAGTTGGACATGTAAATTAGTTTACTCTTTCTGTTAGACATTTAGGAAGATGAATCAAAAGTCTTAAAAACATGCATACTTTTTAAACCCAAGAGGCACTACTGACATTTTAGGCAAATAATTCTTTGTGGGGAGCTGTCTTATGCATTATAGGAAATTTAGCAATCCATAGCCTTGAGGTGGGTGCCTCTAGATGCCTGTCGCACCCACCTCCACCCACTTCTACCCAGTTGTGGTAGATGAAAACGTGTTTATACACTGCCCAAATTGCAAAATCACCTCTGGTAGAGAACAACTGCTTTAAACCCATTTGTAGGCAAAGACTGGGCTACAGGAGCGCTGGTCCTCAACATTGCTTTCAAATATGAAAATTCAAAAAGATTAATTTAGAAGACAAATTAATATAAAATCATAGGAAATTGGTTAAATAATAATATCCATACAGCACAGTAAAATTTATTCATGCTAGACTTCTTCCATTTTTTTAAAAAAAGATACTTCACTATATATCTCCCTATAGCCATTGCCCTATCAATCTCTCTTCTCCCTTTCTAGCCAAATTTATTCAAATTACTATCTACACTTGATCGATCTTTCCCTTCCCCTCACTTCCACCCCCCCCCCACCATTTTTTTTATTCCCTCTTCAAGCTACTCCATCCAGGCTTAGTTCCCCATATTGTCATTGAATCAGCTCTTGCTAAGTAACCAATGACTGATTCTGCTAAATCTAGGGGGCTTTCTCAGTCCTTATCTTCTTTAACTTCACAGCATCATTTGTGATCGAGTCCTGCATCAGGCTCCCTGCATGGAGACTGCTCCTCCCTCTGCCTGTGTCTCTGCCTCTCTTTCTCTCTGTGTCTCTCATGAATAAATAAAATAAAAAAAAGACTAAGAAATAACCTAAGTGTCCACTGATGGATGAATGGATAAAGAAAATGTGATAATGTGATACACACACACACTCATACAATGTTATTCAGCAATAAGAAAGGAAATTCTGCTATTTGAGACAATAGGAATGAACTCTGAGGGCAATATACTAAGTGAAATAAGTGAAAACAAATATTATACGATTTCACTTATATGAAATATAAACTAGTTGAATTCACAGAAACAGAGTAGATTAGTGAACAGGGACTAGAGGTGGGGGATGAAGAGATATTGGTCAAAGGGAAAAAATTTTCAGTTATAAGATGAAAAATTTCCAGAGAACTAACAGTAGGAGAGTGTGTTTATATATATATATATATATATATATATATATATATATATATATATATATATAATTTATTTCTTCATGAAAGACACAGAGAGAGAAAGGCAGAGACGTAGGCAGAGGAAAAAACAGGCTCCAGGCAGGAAGCCTGATGTGGGACTCAATCCTGAGCCAAGGGCAGGTGCTCAACTACTGAGCCACCCAGGCATTCCAAAAGAGTGTATTTTAAATGTTCTCACCACACACATACACACAGATAGGTAATTATAAGCAGACAGATGTATTTGGTAATCATTTAATAAGGTATATGTATATCAAATCATTATGTTGTATACCTCAAACTAAAACAATATTATAGATCAATTATATATCTATAAACCTGGAAAAACTCAAAATGTTAGAGAACAAATGTGCTAGCCTTCTATATCAGTCCCTCTTCTCCAGAGAGAGAACTAATGATAGATGATAGATAGATAGATAGATAGATAGATAGATAGATAGATAGATAGATGAATGATAGAGTTTTTTAAGGAATTGGCCTATGCAATTATAGAGACAGGCAAGTCCAAAATCTGCAGGGTAACCTGGCAGACTAAATATTTAGGCAGGAGTTAATACAGTCTTAAGGGAGGATTTATTTTTCAGGAAACCTCAATTTTTGCTCATAAAGCTTTCAACTGACTGAAGCCTACATTATTGAGGGTGTTCTCCTTTGCTTATAGTCAACTTTATTGTAGATGTTAACCACAGCATCACCTAGATTACTGTTTGATTAAATAATGGTACTATTGTCTAATCAAACTGACTTATAAAATCAATCATCACCGTCTTGACGCAGAAATTTCACCTTTGGGATGCCTGGGGTGGCTCAACCAGTTGAGCATCTGACTCTTGATTCTGGCTCAGGTCATAATCTCAGGGTCCTGGCCCATATAGGGCTCCATGCTCAGTGAGGAGTCTGCTTAAGATTCTCTCTCTCCTTCTCCTTCTGCTCCACACACGGACTCTCTCTCTCTCCAAAATAAATAAATAAATCTTAAAATAATTTTCACTTTTGGGAATTCATTAGGGCAAAGATGTAGGTGTAAGAATGTTCTTTGTGGTACAAATGCTCAAATATTATTGTTTAATGTGGTTTGATAGGGACCCACCTAGAAGGACATGCAAATATTCCTCTGATTTCTCTATGCCAAACCTGCAGACATAGCCAGAATGACACTTGAATAAACACTGTTAATGCTAACTCTCATGTTCATATAATGCTTCAGACATGTCCACGATTCCCTAAGATCAAAGTCAGCCTCTTTCTAAGGTATTGGAAACATTCACTAGCTTTAATTCTAGTCATTTTGAGGCTCTTGATTCTTGTTAACCTTCTCTTTTGCCAGGTTACATAAAGACATCACCAGGAAGTCACAGAAAGAAATTGAAGCTATGATCCTATACCTAGAGATGAGGGTAAAAGGTCTAGAAGCCTGCAATTTTCAATATTATGTTAACCCAGTTTCCAACAAAAACAATAACAAAACTAATTGAGGCATTTAAAGTATTTTTTTTAATTAAAGAGTTTAATTGCAGTGAAGTACAGATAACATATTCCAAGATTTCTTCAGATGAAGAGTTTAATTCTTGTTATACTAGATTAGTAATTACGCAGAAAAGACTGGCATATGTTGAATTGTTAGAGACAAACTAAAAGAGGAACTATTATTAAAGTTCAAGAATCACACTAGGGCCAAAAACTTTCAATAGGAGAATTTTATAGACAAGCTATAAAACCCCTGGCTCTCAAACAAAGATTCTGTCCTTTACTACACTGTACAGCTGCACATCTAGGGCATGCACCTTATCTGGGGTAATGTAAATCTTAAACAAATCTTAGAAGGAAATGTTTGCCATAGTCTCTTTAGAGCTCTGCAGTTATTAATAATCTGATGGAGAGATCTCTCAATCTCAGCCTTTACTGCAGTTATAAAATAAAAGTTTTTTTTAAAAAAAGGCTTACCAGGCTTTATGAAAATGTGTTCCATTATGTTTGTTCATCACTCAAATGTAATATTTTAGACTCAAATGCAAATGAAGCCTTTAGGTTAATAATCATAGACTAATATGGTCAGAACTAATCTACTGAAAATCTTGGATACATCACTGTGCATATTATTTTCATTCACAAGTTAATTCAAATCAGGAATCTTTTGTAAAAGTATAACTGAAAATTATGATATAATAAATCTATAAGAAAGAAGGTGGTGGTTAAAAAGCAAAGGTAGTGTAAATATATATATCTTAACATTATTCTATAGGGTAACTATTACTTTGATAAATAATATTTGGTTCCAATAATATTGGGTTTCATTTTTCTAAAATGCATAACAGAGTATAAATACATGCATATGCAAATGCATCTATAGATCTATAATAAAAATTATTTAAACTTATTATTTTTCCTGAAGCCCAGTGACCTCAAGAAGATTGATACAAGGGTAATCATAGAAAAGAAAAAATTGAAGAATTTCAGTCGCCGGTGTATTGTGAGAGAGAAAGAGAAAAAAATAAAACCCAACACTTAAACTGAATACTTGATTATTGAAGGCCATCCTCATAAGCAAAATATTTTCCCTCAATTACACCTAATTATTTAATTGTTTACATTTACTAATGAAACGAAACAACACAAAACAAACAACTGTAAGGGGCTGTTTTTCAGCAAGTGCATAATCATCAATCAACATGTACAGAAAGATTCTTAAAATTATATGAAGCCGGTCTGTTTAAATAGAAAGGCATATTTTATCCCAATCAATGCATAAAAGTAAAATTATCCATAACTGAGGCATGTTTCTCTGCTGTACAGTTCAGCTGTAATGATCCCCACACACTGCACTTGCACATCAATTATGATAATCATAATCACGGTCGTTAAGCTGAATGTTCATTATTATCAGGATGCTGGTGACAGCAGATTCAATCACCGGGTGCCATGGGCAAGCAGTCCCAGTCCCACCCAAGCTTCTGCAGACAGCGATGTGCCACATTAAATCTATGATGTGTTCCACATCCCACTCCATTCCAAAAGCCATAGACGGTAAAGGTCAACTTTATGTTCTGTGCAATATGCTTAGGTTCTCTAAATTAATTCTTTGGAGTACTAGATATTTTTATGCTTTGTAGCTTATGAAATCCTGTTTAGGACTAAAATGCATGTGAAAATAACAAAAAAGGGCTGCCCTACTGTTGTAATTCACTTACAATAAGACATATGAAGAAAGGCTCTATCCACATGAACCATCTTAAAAGTCTCTTCCTGAATTCTGCTAACGTGGGAAAACATGAAATAGTTCCATTAAAATCAGTCATCTAAAATGCATATGAGAACTCATTCCAATTCAGATAAAGGCCTTAGACTATTATTTCTGCTTCAGTAAATATGAACATATGTGAATGTTTTGACAACGAAAAGAATGTTTTTAGTATACTGAGTTTGTATTGTCCAACTTGTTTAAATCTACCCAAATAGATTAAATTAATAGTGACTGACTGGTGTATACTCCTTATTGAAATTCACTTCTATTTTAAATATTGATATCAGCACAATAAAGAATTTATAAATACACATTATCTACCTGAACTGATAAAGTTTTACCAGTTAAGGTACAGGCCCAGAATCTAAAAACTTGGGGCATTTTACAAACAGATTAAAGAAATGTGAGTAAGGAAGGGAAGGAGAAATAAGATGAAAATGGACAGGGAGGAAAACCATAAGAGTGAAAATGGACAGGGAGGAAAACCATAAGAGACTCTTAACTCTAGGAAACAAACTGAGGGTTGCTGGAGAGGAGGTGGGTGGGGGCATGGGGTAACTGGGTGATGGGCATTAAGGAGGGCACTTGATGTAATGAGCACTGATAAATCACTAAATTCTACACCAGAAACTAATAATAGTACAGGTTATGTTACCTAAATTGAATTTAAATAAAGTTTTTTAAAAAAATATTCAACTTAAGTTATCATCACTAATTACATAAAAAAGAAATGTAAGTTATATATGTTTTATTACACTTTTTATTACTGATTTCTATGCTTTTAAGAAAAATGATATGTTGTTTTTCATTACTAATTTTCATAGCATGAAGAAAAAATTACTGTTTGCTCTCCCTTTGTTGACTTTCTGATGTCTTTGTATAGTGTTTTTTGGATCAATAGCATTAAAAATAAAACAAAAATATTAAATAATATTTGATATTTAATTTACTGTGAATGTGGTTAGAGAAAGAGTATTTAACCTTTGATTTTCTCTCAACTGATACCCTTTAACACTGTATAACAAATGACCTGAAAATTATAACCTCTGTGTTTATAGATGATAGAAGAAAAGGAAATTCTCCACATAGATAATCTTAAAACATGACGGGAAAGGTGGACAACAGGAACCAACTATATTTAATTGAGCTTCTTCTTGGCTGAAATCAATTTATTGCTTTCAATAAATGTTATGTATATTTAAATGTTTGTAAACAGCCCATCTTCCCCCAGAGGAGGCATAAAACAAGGTCAGCCTTTCCTTCTTCAATATTTTGACCTTAATAACTCTAGCCTCCCTAAAACTGTTCTTACTAATAATGAATAAATTGTGGCCTCCAACCTTGTAATCAAGAAACTAAGTCTTATAAATATAAAAAGAAGCCTGCTTTTAGCAATTTATTGAACCCAATTCTCACCCAAATCACTTAACATCAAATCAAAATATAAATTATGTCTAATAGTTGTAAGATTTAACATATAAACAATAAAATGGCTACCTCTACATTGTGTGGATTACATTAGCCACACAGAAGGATGATTTGTTGACTTAATATGGTTATTTGAAGAGATCAGAAAGTACGAAGAAATAATGAATGGAGAGAAGCAGGGAAGAAGGAATTTCCATTTGCATTTAGTATTTTTCTACATGCTTTTATGTAGGGTTTAGTGGATTAATGATTTATTAGGATTTAAAGAATCCCTATACTCTTCTCTCTTATTTTTCAGGGTCTACAAGAACAACTATTTATGGGTAACTAAATATATATACTTTCTAAAAGTATGTGGAGGCACATGATGATTTCTCAAAAGAATGAAATAAACAATTTTTCTCTTTAGTGAGTATCCCACAGTCTCTATATTTCCATGAAGTTGCTTACTTCCCTAAGATAGATGTATATTCCAAAATATGTCAGAGTATATGAGGTGAATATGTCATATAAAACCAGAAAGTACTGTATTATTTTAGGAAAGAAACATTTGCACAAGGATCTTATTTACTCTGAAGTAGCTTAATGTCCTATGGTAAGTCATTTATATTTAAAGAAATGAATACTTCCTTGAATTAAATAAAATAGTGAGAGGGCAAAAAATTTTTTATGTCAAATAGCAAATGAGATGTGGATCATGTTATGCACATTAAAAATATGAAATTAAATAGTCGGAAAATGTATTTAGCCTATCTTCTGAATTGTTGCATATTAGGTAAAAACAAATGCCAAGAATAACATCATCACCAGTATTTTGGTTTGCCAATCAGTACACTCACTAAACATATTCCTTATGATGTGGAATTATTATTTAGTATTTTAGATAGTTTTTTTAAGAAAGAGGACCTTGCAGGTGGAAAAGAAAATTAGGCACTTTCTAAAGTATCCTTGTTACTCCCCAGTGACTTATCCTTGGTAATCCCATATTTACAATGTCCTAAAAAAAGACTTTATCTTAGAGTTTGGTAAAATAAAGAAAGAACTCATTTTTCTTAAGGGTCTAACATGTGTCTTCCTCTTGAGTAATGAGGATATGTCTGCAACTTGTGTTTCCTCTTCATCTTTGCCATACACAAGCTGAAATTCCTGTCTCTTCCCACTGCAGTAATGGTTTCCTTTATTTTGTGAGCATAGGCACTGTTCTTATCTAAGATCATTTCCTCTATTTTTATTTCTAAAATATAACCTTTATTGTATTTGATTTTAGTAAGGTGTCTTAAATTCTTCTGGAAGGAGGCTGTGTATAAATGAGTAAATCCTCATGGACAGATTATTAATAGAACCAATGTGTCTGATATACTCTATGAAACTCAGTGGCTTTAATTACCTTTTAGAAAGCCACTTACAACTTCATTTTATCTATGTAATTCTTTTTTTTTTTAGGATTTTATTTATTCATTCATGAGACACACACACACACACACAGAGGGAGAGACATAGGCAGAGGGAGAAGCAGGCTTCCATGCCCAGAGCCCGATGAGGCACTGGATCCCAGGACCCCAGGACCACAACCTGAGCCGAAAGAAGACACAACCCCTGAGACACCCAGGCATCCCTCTATGTAATTATTTTTATAAATAAGTTACAGTTTCTGTTAGATAAAAGGCTACACACATGGTAAGAACTTTCCTTTTACCTCCTATTGTGTAAGACATCTTGGTGTTTTCCCTAATCAGAAAATTTTATCTAAATACTAACAAATACAACTCTAGAATGAGTTAATAAATATTTGTTTTTTTCTTTTCTATATCAAATATATACATATCACATATATCTCTATGTATTCCTATCTACCTACCTACTTATTTATTTATCTATCCATCCACATACACACAGAGATTGAGAGAAAGTAATCAAGCACTGATTTGTATGTCTGAAAGGTTGACTATTCTGTGACCATAGATTCAAGTTTTGATCCTGATTGGCTTTGGCAAAGCCATGATGCATGCCACAGAACATAGAGCAGCTGAGCCATTACATACAAAAACATGTAACACTAAAAAACAAAAATATAAATCTCTTACTGCCACAGATCAGTGCCATCTTTACATAAAATAGCTATAAATAATTTTATAACCATGAAGGTATTAACTGTAATGAGAATATTCATATTTATTGTAATCGTGCATATTTTAGCCTTTAAAAAGGAACATCATCTTTTTAATGTTGCATTATCTTACCTTGTCACAGATCCACTTTCTAGGATTTTCATCTCTAAAATGTTGACTTCCATAAGAGTTGGGGCCATACTTGCTTGATGAATGCATTAATGGGATGTACTTTTTATTTTTATGATGGGACGAAAATGGCAAAAACCTAAAGGAACATTTAAGTGATGTTAATTTTATTTATGCAGACATTTTATTAAAAACATTAGAATTTAGAGAAATAGTAAAGCATAGTGAAAATTAAAACATAGCTTGGAATCACAAGACCTGGATTCCACTTCAACCTGACACTATCTCTGTTATTTTTATGAATCTTCATTTCTTATTCAGCAAATGGAGATACCTTTTACATAGAATATTTATAAGTTTAAAATATTTTGGAAATATGGAAAATTTTAAAGAATAAATTTATTAATTAATGAAGCCAAATAATGCAAAATTTATTGTGTAAATAAAAATGTTCTTAATTTTAAAATGGTACCCAAAAATGAAAAGGAGGCCCGTGTAGGAAATTTTAATTGAAATGGGCTTTCTTCAAATATTTTTTTTCTTTTTTTATTAAGGTATTATGGACATACAAGATTATATTAGTTATGTTAGTTTCAGGTGTACGACATAATTTAGTATTTGTATATATTATGAAATGATTATTGCAAGTCTATTTCACATCCATCACCATACATAGCTACCTTTTTTTCTTGTGATGAGGAGTTTTTAAGATTTATTCTCTTAGCAACTTAGAAATATGCAATACAGTATTATAAATTATAGTCTCCATGCTGTACATTAGTCCTAATAACTCACTTATTTTATAACTGGAATTTTGTACCTTTTGACTCCCTTCACCCATTTCACTCACCCACTAGTCCACATCTCCAGCAACCACCAATCTGTTCTCTGTATCTACCAACATTTTGTTTTAAAGATTCCACATATAAGTCAGATCTTATGGTATTTGTCTTTCTCTGTCTGACTTTATTTCATTTAGCATAATACCTCCAAGGTCAATCCATGCTGTTGCAAATGGCAAGATCTCATTTTTGTTTATGGCTGAATTATATTCCACTGTATATAACACATTTCCTTTATCTATTCATCTACTGATGGACATGTAGTTTGCTTCCATATCTTGGCTGTTGTAAATAATGTTGCAATGAACATGGGGTGCATATATTTTTCTAAGTTAGTGTTTTTGTTTCTTCAAATAAATATATATAAGAGGAACTGCTGGATCATATGGTAGTTCTAGTTTTAAATTTTTGAGGAACCTCCATAATGTTTTCCACAGTGGCCGCACCAATCTACATTCCCACCAACAGTGCACAAAGTTCTCCTTTTGTCCATATCCTTGCCAACATTTGTTATTTCTTTCTGATACCAGCTATTCTGACAGGTGTAAGGTGATGCCTCATTGTGGTTTTAATTTGCATTTCCCTGATGATTAGTGATGTTGAAACATCTATTCATATACCTGTTGGCCTTTTCTTTTTTGTCTTTTTTTAATGTCTATTTAATTCCTCTGTTCATTTTAAAATTAAACTTTTTTGTTATTGAATTGTATGAGTGCTTTACATACTTTAAATATTAACCCCTTATCAAATATATGATTTGCAAATATTGTCTCCCATTCAGTACGTTGATTTTTCCTTTTGTTGATGGTTCCTCTTGCTGTGCAGCTTTTCATTTTGATGTGGTCCCACTTGTTTATTTTTGCTTTTCTTGCTTTTGCTTCTGGTGTCAAATCCAAAAAAATAATCACTAAGTTAATGACAAGGAGCTTACCGCCTATGATTTTCTTCTAAGAGCTTTATGGTTTCAGGTCTTACATTCAAGTCTTTAATCCATTTTGAGTTAATTTTTGTGTATGTGATAAGATAGTGGTTCAGTTTCATTCTTTAATCCAAATAGTGAAGGCATTTTTGGTAGGGGTTATAAATAACGGGGCTTTTGAGCTAACCAGACCAATATTCTCATCTTAGCTTTGCCCTTGCTACCACTGTCCCCTCACGGAAGTTACTTGACCTCTATGAGATTTTACTTCCATATGGGGTGGTTGTAAAGAATGGATAATTTAGTATATGTAAAGCTTAACATGGAGGCTAAAAGAGCAAGTGCCCAACAAATAACGGGGGAGCTAAAAGTAAAAGTAAATGTAAAAGTAGCTTGTTGTCATGCTCATCATTATCATTTTCATCAGCATTATTATTTTAATGTGTTATCCTGATCAACATAAAGGATCAAAATTTTGAAACTCATGGAACATCTAAGATTGTAATACAATTTTTGTGTAAATAAAGTTTGTTTATTTATTTATTCATTCATTCATTCATTCATTCATTCATGGGACACACAGAGAGGGAGAGGCAGAGACATAGGCAGAGGGAGAAGCAAGCTCCATGCAGGAAGCCCGATGTCGGACTTGATCCTGGGACTCAAGGATCACGTCTGGGCCCAAGGCAAGTGCTTAACCACTGAGCCACACAGGCATCCTGAGATATATGGTTTTTTAAATCAATGTTTATTCACTGAACTTTTCTTTCGCTCTTATCTATGTGAGCTTAAATACTTTGTTCAGATGAATGAATCTTCTCAAAAGATACTAGGAATGCCCAGAAAACAACTTTGAATATCAACATTTGAAGAATTATTAATTAAAAGTTGATCAGTCACAAAGCCACTCTCGCATACAAATACATTCCAGTCTGATTTCTAGGTTCTCCTTTAATATAAATCTAAAAATGGATTATTAGTTTGGAAAAGTACCAACATGAAAGAAAGACATATATCCCAAAATAGAAGATAATCTGGAGGAAAGAGATTTAATGAAGGAAATAGGAGTAAATATCAAAAAAAATTTAATTAATATAATCAAAGAGGCTATGGCACCAATGAAGTTGGAGCTAGATGCGTTTTAAATAAAAGAAACTAGAGAAAAAGATCTGGGCAATAATATATATATATATTATATGTAGTGAAATTAAATATTCTGCTGAGAATAATATTCTGAAATTCAGGCTCTGAAAAAACAAAGTTGAGGTTCAAAAGATATATTGATCCATAAGCATATGTCAATATTTTCTCAGATATTATCTCACCTAATTAAGACAAGGAAGGTTTTTTTTTATATCTCACTTCAGCTGAAAATTTGATTCTTTTCCATTATACTCATAAATTTGTTTGAAAAATAATAAAGGAAAGTAGCATTATTTTAATTTTATACTTCATGATTCCTTTTTCATGTTTTTTCCTTTCAATGTTTATTAATAAATCCCTTAATATTTTTCCTAAGAAAACATTCTCTAATACTATTTAAAATATAAAAACAAATAAACAGAACAGAGAGCTTTGAATTACACAAAATTACAAAAGCATGTATTATTATACATGCTCTTGGGAAAAGAGCTCTCATATAAGACAGATTATGGCCCTTCCAGTGCTAATTTGCACATGGGATGGACATCACACACACAAAAATTAATGTGGCCCCAATGTCCCTGAGTATACAAAGGGGGTACTGAGAGCCGGCTGCTACACTTACAGTTTTTATCACTTCTGAATTGCATTTTAATAGTACATTTTTCTTTTGTGTCTGAACAAAATTTGCTTTCTCAAGGGAATGGATGGCTGAGAAGACAAGGCTGAAAGACTAAGTATTTTCCTGTCCATGAGTTAATTTTACTTTCATTCAGCCATAATCTTTCACTGAAGTAACATGTATGTGTATTCTTAAGTATATGCACATATGTACATATATAGGAATATATATTTAAAATAATTAGATGTCTTATAACTAATTTCAAATATTAATTTCAAGTTAGGAAGAAATTACTTAATTCTCAAATAGGATATGCTCTATAAAAATATAAATAGATGAACACCCTAAAAAATCAATTTAGTTTGTAATCAAACTTTTAGATAAATACCAATTACTTTCTAAAATGGTATCTTTTACCAGTTTTAAATACATATTCAGATTTACCTCATACTTGTAGTGATTTATTTTCAATTAGCCTGATGCCACATTAATGAAGATATGGGTTAGCCTATTATTTTATGATCTCATCAAAGATTCAGATCTGAAAGAAACTCTAAAATATAATGTAGAGATACAGTGATCACATCATTACCTGAATGTGTGGGCAGTTAGGGAAGAACTGCTAGAGGTCTCAGAAAGAAAAATTAAATTCAATTAGCTTCAGGGAAAATGGGTCCACTGCAAATACTGTCTTTCTACTTTGAGTATTAATATACTTAATATTATTTTCCAAATAAGAGGACTAATGAATTATACTTTTTTCTCTTATAACTCCTTTATATTCCTCCCTATTTTTAAAGATTTTATTTATTTATTTATTCATTTGAGAGAGAGAGAGAGTACGAGCAGAGGAGAAGGCCAGGGGGAGAAACAGACTCCTTGCTGAGCAAGGAGCCCAATGCAGTACTTGGTTTTAGGACCCTGGGATTCTGACCTGAGCTGAAAGCAAACGCTTACCTGACTGAGCTACCCAGGTGCCCCAATTTCCCCTTTTCTTATAGTCCAACTATTGCCACTCATTTTAGGTTTTCCTCCAACCCATTTATTTCACTAACAATTAACTGAAATCTACAAATTATCCTCTTGCCTACTGATCCAAGCCCAGCTGTCAGGCTTCTTAGAATGTACGTGATCTGTTCACTCTGCAAGCAGCCCCTATCTGCCATTCTACTGATGCCATAGTCCTGTCTTTCTTTCTCTCCATCTTTCCATCCTTCTTCTGCCTTTGTTCATACTCCTTTTTTCCTGATATGCTGATCCATACCTGACTCATCTTTCAAAATCCAGGTAAACACCCAGTTTTCTTAGACAGCCTCATTATCCCACTCCAGTCCACAGTGATTTCTGTACTGTCTTAATAATATTCATTCATTAAAAAAATAATGAAATGCCCTTCTATACTGAGCCTTTTGAAAAATACTGAGATAGGATGATGGAAGATGCACTATATCTACAGAGAATTCACCTTCTAGTGCGGGGGGGCGGGGATGAGACAACACAGTACAAAGGATTAAATTTTGTGATAGATGTATGCACAAGAGGCTACTAAGACACAGAGGAAGGTTCATGTTTAGATACATGTATGTGTTCATCATATGCATATATTTTAGGGAGTTATTGGCAAGGAGTTGGGAGATGGGACATATAAAAGTTATCTTTCAGACTGTGTAGGTAGAGCTGAAAAACAAGTAGTCAAGGTAAGAGCTGGTAAAGGCTATTTTAGACAAAAGAAATAATATATACAAAGATATAGAGGTGAGTTAGAGCATAAAAAAAAAGAATGCTGAAGGAACTGGTAGGGTTTCAACACAGCTAGAAATTGGGTTCTTTATAAAGGAAACAAAGTAGATCGTGTAGAGTCCTATGGTGCAGATGACTCTATGGTAAATAAGGAGAATATGTATAGTTACATATTATAGATCTTTATACATTATAAAACATTTATCTTTATATTTACATTTACATAAATTTTGACTGCTCAGGAGGGTAGTTATGCAAGTTACAATGGATTCTAGCTAGGTATATCATCTAAAATGGACACAGTGATAACATTTATAGATACCAAGATACATGCCTACAGGTCTCAAACACCAAACATGCCCTAGATCAGCCCTCTCTCTGTTAAACAGCTCCTAGTAAAATATATGCATTAACCCCAAGGCTGGATAAAAGGACGCTTTATTCAGGATAATAGAACACTACTCCAAGTTAGGAATTTGGTTCTAGACCATAATACATTTTCCAGGGGGCTATGCAAAAGAATGCAAATAAGTTGTTTGCTTAGGCCAGAGGCAAGAGAAATAGTAAACCAGAGCAAGACAATATCTAACCTAGCTTTAACAAATGGGTCAGACCTCATTAGACATACATGGAAATTGAAGAAGAGCATGCAAGTCAGGGGCTCGTATGAGTAGATACTCAGAGGTAAGAACCTGGAACACACATGGGGTCTTAGAAGTGTGTAGCTAATTTGGTTGGAAAATGGAAAGAATGCTTTTCACAGGGTGCATTTTGGCTCCTATTGGAACAGGCTAAGCTTCAACAGTTTTATCTTACTTCACATCTGTAGGAAATACTGTACTGGTTACTTCATCCTTTCCTCACAAATACTAACACCAAAAGTAGACTCATCATTTGGGCTCTAAGCTGATCCTCTCCCTGAGAGGTAGACCTGACTATGTCATTACAAATGCTAATAAATACTGGGGATCAAGGAAAGGTGGCCGATTACTGCACAGCTCTCTCTAAACTATGTTGCTAAATTGGATGCCTTGTGATCCTTTGCTACCAAGACATTTCTGACATTTCTACCTTTTACTAAAAAAATTTTTTTCTTATGAATTATAAAATTAACACAGGACTCTTACATAATAAGTGACTATCAATACATCCACTTCTTTTATGTAGGAAAAGGAAACAAAAAGACTTCTCTATCGTCTGATTGGTTATAATTTAGTCTTCAAAATTTTTTAAAACCTCCTATACTTTATAGACGAGAAAATGTAAAGTAATGAGACAATGGCATAAAAAATAAGGTATTATGAGTTTTACTGTCTTAATATTTGAGAAACTGAACTTCATATGTGCAAGCAGTAGTTTACCTCTAACTTTATTAAAAGTGTCTCTAAGATAATATTGTTTCTTGACCAGGCACTACTGATAGAATACAAATGACCAAAGAATTTTCAGAGGGATGCCTGGGTGGCTCAGCGGTTGAACATCTGCCTGTGGCTCAGGGTGTGATCCTGAGGTCCTGGGATAGAGTCCCACATCGGGCTCCCTGCATGGAGCCTGCTTCTCCCTCTGCCTATGTCTCTGCCTGTCTCTTGCTCTCTGTCTCTCATGAATAAATAAATAAAATCTTTTTAAGAAAGAATCTCTCAGAAAATCAATAATCAGTTTTATCTTATATACAACTCAGACTGGGAATCATGCCAATTATTTTTTTCTTAATGCAATAATGGTTGCTATAAAGTTTTTTGTTTATTTGTTTGTTTTGTGTGGGTTTGTTTTTTGTAGCAGAAGTATAGAATATGCTCAAAAGACCATAAGCCGCATTACACAGATCTTAGTTTATGAGCAGCCCCTCCCAATCATTAACAACACTGGAAAGACAGACACTCCGTGATGGGGACACAGGAGTGAGTGCTAGATAGAATTCATCTCAGGATCTTTGCTTAAAAGTCTTGTATCTAAGATACTTCCCCCAAAAAGGAGCAAGGATATGGAGCTTTGTAATGTTTAAAATATTAAATTATTTAGTTGCTGGCAAAGCAAGTAAAATAGGAGGGAAAAAAAATCCACTAGGGACCAATTAAGGGAAGACATTTCCTTTAATTCCAGAGGGAATTGTCTCTAGTCTACAAAACTTAATTTGACAAGCAGACACCTCAGTGTAAAAGTTTGGAAAGAGATGATGAAAGAATTGAAAGATTAAACATGAATCAAGCAAATTGATTTAATCTAATAAACCAATCAACAAATAATTTTCATGTTATCTTAAAAGTACACCTGCTTGAAAATGATTCTGTTAGACTTTAGTATTATAATCATTATTATAACATAGAAAACAGTAAATTTAATGTTTTGAGGGCTGAGTTATAACCAGTTCATTTCTGGTCTCACTATCAGATGACTCAGTTCTCCTTAACCAATCAGAGCAATTAAAAAAAAAAAAGATAAAGCCTTTGAAAAACCACGTAATTGGAAATATGCAAATTATTTTTGTCAATTATATTTTGAGATATGTTTTAGATTTGTAGTGTGTATACTTAATAATGAATATTGAATTAATATAATGAACAAATAATGAATGCATATCATTTTGCAATATTTGTGAAATCATTATGCTGTACATTTAAACTTATCCAGTGCTATTTGTCGATTATGTCTCAATACTGAATAATTTTAATTCTACTAAAACACTAATCAGGTTAATTGACTAAGGTCTGATTCATAAAAAAGGGCCATAAAAAGCTGAATATTTTTCCTTTAAACACAGAATAATCTAAATTTTAGAATAAGTTTAGCAAGTATGTCTCTTTTTTACTATGTTCAAAATGAGAAATAAAGTATTTTCACTGTTGGTATGAAAAATACAAGTTTCCAGATAAACCTAATGTGTAACTTATTAACATCAATAGAAAGACCTTAAAACATAGACTATGTTTGTTTTAGGACTATTAAGATGTTTTAGTCTACTAGAATTTTGGCTGAAAAGATGTTAATGAAATGAGCAACAGACTGGGATAGGAATTAGATGGACTTCATTTATGAAGACAGCTTTCGTTGAGATTTTAATGTAACCAAAGCTCTAAGTGTTTAACACACAAAGTATTTTATACTTAGACTGGAATTCATAGCAGAAATTTAAAACTCCTGAACTATTTATAAGCAGTAATATCAATAGCACAGGTCTCTCCCCCAGGGTAGAGACAGAAATGAAATATTTAAGGAACGCAAATGGCAAGACTATCTGTTCAACTAGACAGTAAGCTTATATTGCTAGCTTCTAAATTTAAATGGGAAGACATATTTTGCCTGTATTCTTACATTTTTCTTAGGTTAAGAAAAATAGAATTCCTGGATTTATTATTATTATTATTATTATTATTATTATCATCATCATCACCATCATCATCATCATCAACATCAAGTAATGCTGACTCAGTAATTTCATTACAGCCATGCAACAAATTTCTGACATATGTTTTGTAGACTTAACTGTTCTCTAGTTAATTGTGAAAACCTTGAAAAAATTTAGTATCTCTGCTAAAAGATACTAAATTTAAATGTTCTAGCTAAGTAACAGTCACACAGGCTCTTCTTTTGGGCCATTTATATCAGATGCTTTAAACTAACAAAGATGCCAATATAGCTAAAAAGGATGAGCTCAAGATATTTTAAGGACTCATATAATTGATATAAAGAACATATAATTATGCATGTTAACTATACTGGAATTAAAATGAAAAACTTAATTAAAAAAGAACATATAATTAAGAAGGAAAATAAGGCTGTGGAAAACAGTTGTACAAATTATTGTTAAGAAGGTCTAGGACAAAAATAAGCTGAAACTTAAAAAAATCATTAAGGAAAATCAAATATTCTTTGCTGAGTAATAATCCAGAGTAGCATATTCCAAATTATGGTCTATGGATGAGGAAATTTCATGGCCAACTGCATTATTAGATCTACAAAGCTGGGAGATCTCTGTCTATCTTGTTTATTGCTCTGTCTCTAGTGCCTAATATAGTGCCTGGCACATATTAGGCATGCAATAATATTTGTTGAATGAATTAGAGAATAAGTTTGCAAAACACTGTATATCATACATTCCTTCTTTGAAGTTCGCACTAAATAAAAGTATATTTAAGACTGAGAAGGCCTGTAAATGCCACACACACATACACAAAAACCAGTTTAACTGTTTTAAATATAACTTTTCCCAAATTTATTTGACAAAAAACCTCATTAACATTTTCCAGAACAGTGTTTTAAAAGACACAGTTTGGGAAATGCTTTTGAAAGTCAGACAAAGGGGGGCATCTGGGTGGCTCAGTGGCTGAGCATCTGCCTTTGGCTCAGGTCGTGATCCTGGGGTCCTGGGACCAAGTCCCACATCAGGTTTCCTGTGGGAAGCTTGTTTCTCCCTCTGGGTATGTCTCTGCCTCTCTCTGTGTGTCTCTCATGAATAAATAAATAAAATATTAAAAAAGAAAAAAAAAGAAAGAGAGAAGTGTAGGCCATCCTATTCCCGGGATTAATAAGGTAATATTAATAAATATCAGAGAGATCGTAATTGAACTCATTTTCTTTTGCTTGATTTTTCTTTCATTGAGAATAATTTTGGTGATCAGATAGATTAGGACAAAACAAATGAGTCTTAGCTCAAGCTCAATCTAGATATGTTAAAAAAAAATTTAACACCTACCATTTGTCGAGCATTGTGCCCAGTGTACTGCATAAGTCATGGGCTCTGTTCTTGAGGAGCTTACCATTCTAGAACAAAGGTCTCCAGTATTTATAACTAGAAGGGCCACACAGGTAACACTAATGAGTCAGATGTAAGAACAAAGAATGTAAACTTTAATACTACCATCTCAGAGTGTGGACCCACAGTTTTCTATATCATCTGATTTTGAATATAAGCTGGAAAATATGGATTTTCAAAAGATTTAATTACCATTTTTATATTACTTTTCAACTAATTTAATTTTTACAAAATTGTAGGATCCAAATATAATGCACCTGGAGACTGTATGCAACTCAGAAGTTACTCTTTTGCAACCTCTGATTTAAAATCTACATGTGAGCATCTAGCACTTTCTTTCTTCTTCTTTTTTTTTTTTTTTTAAGATTTTATTTATTTATTCATGAATGACACAGAGGAGAGAGACAGGCAGAGACATAGGCAGAGGGAGAAGCAGGCTCCATGCAGGGAGCCTGATGTGGGACTTGATCCCAAGACTCCAGGATCACACCCTGGGCCAAAGGCAGGCACTAAACCACCAAGCCACCAAAGGATTCCCGAATCTAGCACTTTCAATGCAAGGTCTCTAAACAAAATATATTGTATCTCAAGTTACTGAGCAGACCTACGGATGAAATACAAATCACTATCAGTTATCCTTAAGAAATTGTGACTATACCAAAGATGTTCCAAAATGTCTTTAAAAGCAAAAGAATACAGATTCTACAATATATATGTTGCTTAATTTGATGCTAATTTTCAGCATAATTCTAAAGTGGAATATTAAAATAAAATTCTAGAAAAGTGGTGACACATATATATGGCAGGGACAAATATATGATATTGGCATCATTTTAATACTTTAAATGTCTATTTTCAAATTTCAAAATTAATTTTAAATTTTTAATTTCATATTAAAATTAAATGTAATTTCAATATATAAATTTAAATATCTGGATATTTTAACGTGTACACTATATGCATATATACACACACACACACACATATATATATATATATATATATATATATAAATATAGAAAGAGATGTATATACATATAGGCATATATCACCATGAGTAAGAGTAAAATTTTAGACATATGCCTGAAGTTTGGCAAAGAATTTGACAAGTTCTTTTATGATATCCTGAAGAATATGGGAGAAATAAGAACAGGTTGATGTTAGAAGAGAGCAAAGGTATCAATGAATGACTTCCCAATGGCCAAATCCAATACATTTAGTTCTTACTTTACTTGACTGCTGCATCATGCTCTTTATCCAGTCCTTACAGTGAATTCTCTTTTCTTTACATCTGCAGTGTCTCCTAGTTCTCTTCCTTGCTTTCTCAATTTCTTGACTTGGAAGAAACTTTTGACTTTTAACTATTTCCCTTAGAGTGATGATTTCTAAATCTTATGGCTATATACAACGTTTTTCTTTAACTCAAGACCATATTTTCAAATGCTTACTAGAAATATCTATCTAGGTGCACAATAGGCATCTGAAACAGAGCTACCCCCAAATTAAACCTGTATCCAAAACCTCCATCCTATCAAACCTGTAATTCGTCTTATACAGACATCCTTCATTTTATTAAGCTTTGCTTTATTGATCTTTTCAGATATTACACTTTTTACAAATTAAAGGTTTGTGGCAACCTTGTTTTGAGCAAGTCTAACAATCGCCATTTTTTTAACAGCATTTGCTCATTTTGTATCTCTGTAACACTTAATTATCATAATACACCAAAGTTTTTCATTATTATATTTGTTACAGTGATCTGTGATCAGTGGTCTTTGATATAACTATTATAATTGCTTTGGGGCACCATGAACAATGCCCATATAAGACAGGAAACTCAATAAATGTTCCATGCATTATGACTGCTCTGCCGAGCTGGTGTTCCTTCCTCTCTCCCTCTCCTCAGGCCTCCCCTTCCCTAAGACACAAAATTATTGCAATTAGATCAATTAATGACCCTACCTTGGCATCTAAATATTCAAGTGAAAGAGAGTTACACGTCTCTTACTTTAAATCACAAGCTAGAAATGATAACGCTTAATGAGGAAGGTCAAAAAAAAAAAAAAAAAGGTGTGTCAAAAGCTAGGCCTCTTGCTCCAAACAGACAGTTAAGTTCTGAAGGCAAAGGAAAAGTCCTTGAAGGAAATTAAAAGTGCTACTCCAGTGAACACACAAATGATAAAGAAATGAAACAGCCTTATTGCTGATAGGAAGAAAATTTGGTTGGTCTGGATAGAATATCAAACCAGCCACTGCCCTCCCTTAACCCAAAGCCTAATCCAGAGCAAGGTCCTAACTCTATTTAATTCTGTGAAGGCAGAGTGAGGTGAGGAAGCTGCAGAAAAAGAGTTTGAATCTAACAATCTAACAGAGGCTTGTTAGTCAGATTATGGAAAGAAGCCATTTCCACAATATAAAGGTGTAAGATGTAGAAGCAAGTGCTAACATGGAAGCTACAGCGAGTTATCCAAAAGATCTAGATATGAAAAGTAATGAAGATGGCTACACTAAAAAACAGGTTGTAAATGTAAATGAAATAGCCTTCTAATGAAAGAAGATGACATCTAAGACTTATAGTAGAGAGAAATTGATGCCTGGCTTCAAAGCTTCAAAGGACAGGTTTACTTTTTTTGTTCAGGGCTGACACAACTGGTGACTTTAAATTGAAACCAGTGCTCATTTACCATTCCAAAAATCCCAGGGCCCTTAAGAATTATGTTAAATCTACTCTGTCTATATTCTGTAAATGAAAGAAAAAAACCTGAACAGCACATCTGTTCACAACATTAAGGCCAACGTTATGACCTACTGTTCAGAAAAAAAGATTCCTTTCAAAAAATGACCACTCCCTGACAATGTACCTGGTCACCCAAGAGTTCTGATGGAGATGTACAAGACTAATGTTTTCATGCCTGCTAACACAACATCCATTCTGCAGTCCATGGATCAATGAGTAATTTTGACTTTTAAGTGTTATTATTTAAGAAATATATTTTGTAAGGCTATAGCTGCCATAGATAGTGAGTCCTCTAACAGATGTGGGCAAAATAAACTGAAAAGCTTCTGGAAAGGATTCACATTCTAGATGCCATTAAGAACATTCATGATTCATGGGAAGAGGTCAAAATATCAACATTAATAGGAGTTTGGAAGAAGCTGATTCCAATCTTCATGGACGACTTTGAGGGACTCAAGATTTCAACAGAGATTTCAAAAGTACCTACCGATGTAGTAGAAATAGCAAGAAAGCTAGAATTACAAGTGGAATCTGAAGATGTGACTGAACTGTGCAATCTTGTGATCAAACTTAGGAGTTGCTTCCTACAGATGAGCAAAAGAAAGTGGCTTCTTGATAATACAGGGATACTTTACTCCTGGTAAAGATGCTGTGAAGACTGTTGAAATGACAACAAAGGATTTAGAAACTTAGTTGATAAAGCAGTAGCAGAGTTTGAGAGGATTAACTCAATCTTGCAAGAAGTTCTACTGCAGGTAAAGTTCTATCAAACAGCATCATATGCTACAGAGAAATCGTTCCCAAAAGGCAGAGGTAATTGATATGGCGAATTTCATTCATCTTAAGAAACTGCCAGAGCCACCCCAACCTTCGGTACCTGCCTGGATGAGTCAGCAGCCACTAACACTGAGGCAAAACCCTGTGTAGCCAGCAAAAAAGATTACATCCTGCTGAAAACTCAGATGATGGCTGGCATTTTTTACTAATAAAGTATTTTTATTTTTTATATTTTTTGTTAGAAAAGAATGCTTTATTAAATATCCTTATACGTTTATATTTTTAGAACCCTTAGAGTTTTTATTTGTTTGTCTCAAATTTTTTTCTAAATCCTACTTAGTTAAAATATAGTGTAATATTGGCTTTAGGAGTAGAATTTAGGGATTCATCACTTACATATAATAATAAAGTATTTTTAAATTAAAGTATGCACATTTTTAGACAAAATGCTGTTGCAACAGACTATTTACAGTATCAACATAACTTTCATATGCAATGGGTAACCAAAAAATTCATCTGACTTGCACATTATTGCAATACTTACGTTATTGCTTGTAATACTTCTGAGGTATGTCTGTATTTTTTTCTTAATCAAGTAAGGACATCACCATCTAGCCAGTCAACTCTGCCAGAAGCCATTAGGTCAAGGCACTAAAGGACTCCTTGCTTGGCACTCCTCAATCTGAAGAAATATTTATTTGTTCATGGCCCTATTCCCATAAAACACTGTATTTGATATAATGTAACACATCCTCCCCTAGATCACAACTATGGTTTATTTATATATTATATATGTTATACTTTATGTTTCTATGGTAACTTTATTTATGTTTTATTAATATGCTAGTTTAACATATCCATTATTTTAACATATATTTATTATTTACTGTGTTCTAATCCTACAACTTATGTGGGCTAGTCTGACTATATAAATTGAGCAAAACAGATTCCTTTTCAGTAATTTTAATTGAAAAATAGAATTAGCTGTGGGTTCTAGAGCTGGAATCAGGCCTGGAATGGTCACAATAAGTGCAAGCTGAACATTTATGAAAAAAAAAAAAAAACTACCAGCAGATAAAGCTAGTCAGCAGAAAGAAGATAAAAGGCAGAAATGCAAAGAAAAGTAGACATGCTACTAGAGACAGAAACCATTCCCCTGGAGCCTCCAAGGTCTTTAGTCAGTTTCTTTTAGCTATATCTTTTCAAACACATCCTTAACTTTTTCAGTTATCTTGAAAGGATCTTTGTCCTTTGCAGCTAAGAAAAGCTCTAAGACAGTGATTTTAAATATATCTGTGCTCTTGTCCACACCATCCACACCCTATAAGGCTGTTCCCTAAGTTTAGTTTTTACTAGGTTTTTTAGGGTTTATAGGATTTTACCTATAAAGCTATCAACCTTTTTCTTCCCCTCTACTACCAACATCCTTGTTCTACTGCAAATCCTCTTTATCTCTGATTTGGATTATGGTAATAGTTCCCTACACATTCTTCATCACCACGGAGTCCTAGATCTTAACCATGGCCAGAGCTAGTAGAGTGATATTTTTAATCTATCTGACTCCTTTATTCCAGTGATTAAAACACTGTGCTTGTTTTGTACTGCCTTTTATATGACAAATTCCAAATACCTTATCATGGTTCACATGGCCCTTTATAATCTGGCTCCCCCTATACTTTCCACATTTCATTGGGTAGCAAAGCCATGAGCTGAGCTTCACCAGATACCTCAGAAGGTAAGCTGAAACTCTCATAAGTTATGCATTTTTTAACAAGAGATGGCTTTATCCAGGTAACCTCCTCTGGCCACTCTCCTTGTTCTGTCTGGCAAACTTCTGTTCAGGCTTCAAGTTTCTTCTGACCTCAACACACTTTTAAACTCTAAATTGAAACAGGAAAATCTGGGATGTATAAACTAATACCATATATACCAATATAAGAATGTTGAGTATAGCACAAAATGAGTATACTTCTTTCAAAAAATAAATTCCATATACTTCATAAATTGACCTAAAGTCAATTAGCAAACTTTTACCTAGCATATGTTAAGGCATTGTAGTAGGAAGAGTGTATAGAATATGATAGTATCTAACTAAAAAGACTACAAGTGTCTTTCTGTGACTTGTTCAATTACATACACCAAAAGTGTATGTAGTATTCTCAGGATATCACCAAAAGTATTCCAAATTATCACCATTATGTTGATGTTATAAATCTTAAACTTCTTCAGCCTTAGATGTCTGTAGAAACAGAATCTAGTATTCTGTGGTCATTTATTTAAAAATATATTTTTTTTCAGGGAAACAGTGAGCAAAACAAGAGCACAGTCCTCACTGTACAGCCAAAGTAATAAAGGACTCTTTTGTAGACAAATTCTAGAACTTCTTAATTATAAACAGGCTTATTATCTATATCTCCAGTGTTATAAAGTACCAGAACTTCATTAGAAAAATTAAGCTGGAAAAATGAAGGCAGCACTTTGTAAATTTCCACTGGAAATTAGCTGGGAGAGGCAGAGGAATACTGGATCAAAAGAGGGTAATCATGCTTAACTGTGCCCTAGAGCACCCGCATGTTTAATACGATTTGCACAGTAACTACCTCTCCTATTACTGCTTGTTTGGAGTATTCTGTGTTAATGGGGTTAGCTAATTTAGTATTTTAACTTAAAAAGGCTCTGCTGATTAATAAATGTTGCACACTGTGCTAGTAATTAAAATAAATGGAAGAGTTACAAATAAAAGTTGAATTGTTAAGAAAACATTATCTGAAAATATATGATAATCCCTATTTATCATAATACAATAACAGTTCAGAAAATATGCAAATTATAAAGGTCTAAAGTGTGTGAAAATCCCAAAAGTCAAAAAAGTTTTGAGATGTGTTAAATTTCTCTATCACTATTCTTTCGTGATATATATATATATATATATATATTATATATTATATATATATTATATATATATAATAGGATCTCATCTCTACATACATTTTTAAAATGCCCTTTTTAAAAACTATTAAGATCTAGTTTCTTAACCTTTCCCGTAACATTTTTCCAAAGGTAACTGACTGGGATCCCTGGGTGGCGCAGCGGTTTAGCGCCTGCCTTTGGCCCAGGGCGCGATCCTGGAGATCCGGGATCGAATCCCACGTCGGGCTTCCCTGCATGGAGCCTGCTTCTCCCTCTGCCTGTGTCTCTGCCTCTCTCTCTCTCTGTGACTATCATAAATAAATAAAGATTTAAAAAAAAAAAAAACAAAGGTAACTGACTATACAATGATATTGATACTTCATTAGAAACAATATTTAAAAGGTTTAAAGATGACTAATCTACTTACCTAGCCTTCCATCTAACCTAGGTTGCAAATTTGAGGGAATGAAGGCAGATACATAAGATTCGTTGTCACTAAAAGTTTTTCACCAAGTACCAGCAAATGGCAAAGCTCAAGAAATGGAGTCGCTTGTTCTACTTTGTAACTAAATCTGTATCCAACGTCTCTCATTTCACCTAATTTGAATAACAGAAGGAGACAGAACATGCCATCCCAAATAATGCTACTTTGGCAAAGGATTATTTTGAGCTAAAGGCACTTAAAAAGAATAAGTACAAGAAAAGTGATCTGAACTCCCCCTTTTTTTCCCCTAAAATCAGGCAATAACACACCCATATGACAGCTGACTTTCCTATACCAGGAGGAAAGAAACATTCTTATCATCAGAGACAAAGAGAATTTTGTACAAAAAGACCTTGTTAAATAGCTTTTATCTTCCTTTGGCCTCCTCACACATTTTATTTTTCTATAGTCGTTTCTCATTGTTCAAGCTAATGTATACGCACTTAAGACTTGCCACTTAGTGGGTGTTCACTGCTTTATGGGGCTCCTGTGTCACATAATAGCTTACATTTAATAAATATGTGTGTTTTTCCTGTTAATCTGTCTTACGTCAATTTACTTCTTAGGCCCAGCTGAAGACCCTAAGAGGGTAGAGGGAAAATTGTGTCTCCCCTACAACAACTATCAGAAAATTAACACCTTTCATTTTTCAAAAAGATGTAGAGGCAGCTATTGAGGTTCCTAAGAACCTGAGTTCTTATGAGAGCCACCCCTAGGTTCTTATGAATGCCTATACAAGTTTAAGATATAATATCCTATACTATGATTCAATCACAAACTTCTCTTCATAGGGAGGCTCAAGCCACATTCATATATTTTTTTAATACTCTAAGTGTCCATACCTTAAACCTATAGAAGAATCTCAAATTCTTTGGAATCCAAAAATTTCCCTCAAGTTTAGCTCAAATTTATAATTAAACACCAAAGTCTGATCTAGCAAGGTAGTATCTCAATTTGAAGAATGAGTTGTATCAGTTTTCTATTGCTGCTAATACCACCACCATAAACTTAGTGGCTTAAAGAATACAAATTTATTAACTTAAGGTTCTGGAGGTCAGAAGTCTGAAATGGGTCTCACTGGGCTAAAATTAGGGTGTTGGCAGGGCTGCATTGCTTCTGGAGATTCTGTGGGAGAATTCATTTCTTTACATCTCCCAGCTTCTGAAAGCTGATAGCATTCCTCAGTTGTGGCCCCTACTCTGTCTTCAAAGACAGCCAACCTTAGTTGTCTTTCCCAAGGTCACATCACTCCAACCTTCCATGTCTTCAATCTCTTTCTGCCTCCCTCTTCCACTTTTAAGGACCCTCAATGATTACATTGAGCCCGTCCAAATCATCTAGGATAATTTCCTCCATTTTTAAATTCTTAATCGTATCAGCAAAGTCCTCTTCATCATAGAAGGTAACAATATATTCACAGGTTCCTGAGATTAGGTTGTAGACTCTGGGGTGGGGGAGGAGCATGTTATTTTGCCTCCCAGAACACAGACGGGCACTGACTTCTACTGCAAGATCTTAAATCCATTTTATTTTGAATACAGTTCTAGTCTGCATAATTATATTCTCTGTATTTAGAATGTTTATATATATTTTAAAGATTTTATTTATTTATTGCATGAGAGACAGAGACAGAGAGAGACAGAGACAGAGAGAGGCAGAGACACAGGCAGAGGGAGAGGCAGGCTCCATGCAGGGAGCCCCATGAGGACTCGATCCCAGGACCCCGGGATCATGCCCTGAGCCAAAGGCAGACGCTCAACTGCTGAGCCCCCCCAGGTGTCCCACATTTTTTGTTTTAAAAACAAAAACCTTAAATAATTCTTCATTATTTATAGATAAACCCTTCAATCCTCGGCCTTGAAGCCTTATCCGCTTTTTCTTTCTATTGCTTCCCACATGAAAATTAGTTTGGTCTTTTTCATTGTTTCTGTGAACTTTTATGGTTTTGTGAACTTTTTTCACTGTCGTTTTTTTTTTTTTTCTATACCATCAATCTGCTTCTCTCTTTATCAAATCTAAATCACTTTTCACAGAACCAATTCAGTTCCTTTTCTTTGAAGAACCACCTTCCCAGAACAACAGAGATCACAGCAAATGCTACATAAAAAAATAATAAATAAATCATGACACTTACTGTCTTTAATATACACTTGATGATTTTCAAGTGCTTATCTATGCCAATTCTTACTCAGAACTTCATTAGGTTTTCTGGTTTGGTTTAAAGCTAGAAGCATAGAAGTTTATGAGAGCAGAGAGTTTGTCTCTTCTATTCACTGCTACATTTCAAGAGCCCAGAACTATTCCAGACATGCAAGCATTTGTTGAATCAATAAGTGCCTCTCTATATTTTTCACAATATCTAGTTGAGAGTGATTTCTCACATAAAGGTTACTCAGCAATTATTTACTAATTGCTTATTTAATTTCTTGGTTTCATAAAGATATATGAATAAGGAAAATAATTTTAAGAAAAAGTGGAAACTGGAATGAGTTTCTTTAAGAAAAAGAACAAAGCTCTAGTAATCCATACTCAATGTATAAAATATGATCCCACTCTCTTGCTTATTTTAAAGAACATAAAGAATGTGACTTTATTTGGCAAGAGGACCGTTGCAGATGTAGTAAGATGAGGCCATACTGAAGTAAGATTGGGCTTCAACATAGATAGGACCCTCTGCATTAAAAAATTATGCATCTCTGTGGTAAAGGAATATTTTTTTCCTAATTCATATACAGAATTATTATCAGTAAAGTTATAGAACCTAAATTTCTAACACTTCTTTTGCCTCACAAGATACAGTTATTCCATACAGTATATGAAAGCTAAAATGGGGACAGCCCGGTGGCTCAGCGGTTTAGTGCTGCCTCCAGTCCAGGGCGTGATCCTGGAGACCCGGGATGGAGTCCCATGTCGGGCTCTGCCTGTGTTTTTGCCTCTTTCTCTCTGTGTGTCTCTCATGAACAAATAAATAAAATCTTTAAAAAAAAAAAAACTAAAATGGTTTTAGAAGAATCTACAATATATCACTGCTTCAATTCTCAAAAAAAAAAAAAAGTAATTATCTATAGGCTAGTTGCTAAGACCCTTTGCTAAAAAAAAAAAAAAAAAAAAGAAAAGAAAAGAAAAAAAAAAAAAGGTTGATTCAAATCTTTAAGTAATTTGAGTATTTGCAACTGCATTTGTTCCTGATTGGTTGATAATCCTGGAAGCACTTTTCAGTCTGAAAGCTTGAGGGTAAAGGGTTATCAGCGTGGTACCCACATAGATTGAATATATTTACAAGTATTCCATGGAAAGTACAAGTGGAACATCTTTCTTTAGGGACAATATTGATAATTCATCCTTCTAGGCTTATCAAGGAAAATACTGTGAAAGGATACTTCAGTATCTTTGATACACAGTGACTTCTGTAGAAATATCAATGTGGCCAATTATTTGAGGAATTAGCCTTATTATTTCATAAACCTTTGCATCACTGAAAACTCTTCAGATATTCATCACTAAATTGCATATTTTGCTTGACTAAATCTGAGCAGCATTAATCTTCTATAATCTCTTTTATAAAACAAATTTAGCTCCCCTAAACAAACTGGAAATAAACACTATTTGTTTTCTTATTCATCATACGTTGGGTTACTGTCAAGTACTGAAAGAAGCAATGGAATACTCTGTAGCTAATTATTTCACATCAAGTAATTGGTATAAAATAAAAAATTTATAAAAATTACTTGAGATGCATGCCAATTTTATCTGTCATCTGAGTTTGTGTGAAAATTTTTAGTTTTGAAAAGACTCTTCAGAAATGGATGTTTAGGGGGATCCCTGGGTGGCTCAGTGGTTTAGCACCTGCCTTTGGCTCAGGGCGTGATCCTGGAGTCCCGGGATGGAGTCCCACATGAGGCTCCCTGCATGTGTCTCTGCTTCTCTCTTTTTCTGTGTCTCTCATGAATAAATAAATAAAATCTTAAAAAAAATGGATTATTAAAATAAGGCACATTATATATCCTTCCTGATTGATAAAATGACCCAAAATACACTGTGTTGGATGAGAGGTAATTCTAGTTTCTTTACATAATAAAACATACTTTGCAATGTATTTTGGAATTATATTATGTAACACTTATACTATGATGGCTAGTATATATTATATTATGTAAAAATAATAGTTTATATGTTGGCTTATACAATAATTTATATTTTATATTATAATTATATTATAATTCTCACATTCTCACATTATAATTATAATTTATATTAGAATGATATAATTATCTTATTATTTAGAATATATATAATATTAAAGAATTATTATAGGCACAATACAAAGATAATTACAGGATATGATAGGACAATAATAATAATTTTTAAAAAGCCATTCTAGATTTTAAATGGTCTATTTATAAATTACATACGACTATATTGATGATAAATGACTTAAGAGAAAGGAAGTAATTTGGAGAAAGATGTATGAATTGAGACCCAAATTAGTGAGGCTAATAAAATAATTTTAAATTGCATATGCTATTAGATCTTCCTTTTTCAGTCATCTTCCTCAGTAGTAAAGACGCTAACCTCTTTCACTGCACCTGATTTATTAAATGTATATCAATGTTTCCAAATTAAATTTAGTCCACATTAAGGGAAATGGTTTTGTTCTGTTGGATCTTGTTTTAGAAGTATCACAGGCTTTTACCAGATAATTAAGGTAATTATTTTCACAGATGCATAGATATAGTCACTTATGCCCTCAAAATGCCATTCTTTCTTTTCTTTTTCTTTGAGTAGTTATATATTTAACACACATATATATACAGATTTATAAATGTTTATATATGCCTTTATATAATATGGACATACTACATTTACATATTACATAATATCATATCTTATATATTAATACAATATTTATCCAATATTAATTTTAAATTAAATATTAATTTTAAATTTAGTATATTAAATTAAGTGAATATTATATTAATTGAATATTACTATTTAATTTGAAACTAAATGTTAAATATAATATATATTACATATGAATGTATATATAACATAAATGTACATCTACTTATACATATAAATGTGCATATATATTTATATATATTTATATATGTGCATAATATATATAAAATATATACATAAGTAAATGGCATATTTGCATATTGAAAAATGGTTGCTTTTGAATAGGTCAAGGGTGGCACTACCTTTTCTCACAAATAGAAGATTCTCTACAATATCAGGAAATACAAAATGTTAAGTCACTTATGGCACCAAACAGGCTACAGCTAATTTTTTTATGCTAAGAACTCACATATTGTCATTTACATTGCGCACCCATTCCTGTCTTCGGAGCTCCTCTCTGGCCACCTTTAACTCATCGATTGGTTCTGCCACTCGCAACGTTGGCTCCAAAGGCTTGTAGCGCTGTTCCAATACTTCAGTGATGTCACGGAATGGTCCCTGACAAGAAAGAATGAGGAAATCTTTAATTGTGGAAGATTTTTTTGTCATATTATTGATGACTAAGAGTGCTAAATATCTACAAAGTATACCATGTTTACCAAATTGCTTTTAAAGAACAAGCTGTTCTCTGAATTAGAAATTACATCAAATATCATCTTCAAGAAATGTTGCCACAGTGAAGTGATTACATTAAAATATTTTAAATTAGCCAGAATTTTGCCTACTTACATCAAAAGACTTTTCATGCTAAAACTGTTAAATTTATAGTTGTGTTGCTTTGTTTTCTAATTAAAAAAGAAACATGTTTCTTCTGATAACTGAAAAAAAAATTCTCTCCCTTTTTTAGTAAATAAAAATATTAGAGGGCAGACCCCTGTGGTGCAGCGGTTTAGCGCGGCCTGCAGCCCAGGGCGTGGTCCTGGAGATCCTGGATCCAGTCCCATGTCAGGCTCTCTGCATGTAGCCTGCTTCTCCCTCTGCCTGTGTCTCTGCCTCTCTCTCTCTCTCTCTCTCTCTCTCTCTGTGTGTGTCTCTATGAATAAATAAATAAAATCTTTAAAAAAATAAAAATAAAAATATTAGAAAAGATTCTGAGCCTTGCTTTCAAAAAGACTTCCTATCAATTGAAATAGGATAGCAAGTGTTTTTTTTCATTAAAATAAAGCTTTTAAGTGAATGCCGCACTTTGTATATAACTGGTGACCTTCCAAAACAGAGGACCATAATTTTAATTAATTTAAGTATTCCTTACTTAAAATTCTAAGTTCTATTACATAATAACTGATACAATAGCAACTATCTAATGACACAAATACAAAGTCCATAAACTGCAACAGTGAAAAGTGCTTTATAACATATCATACCTTTAAATTAGTAGTTACTTATACTAATTACTGGAATCCACTGGTTGTGTAATTAGTATCATATTAAACACAATACAAATCAAAGGTGGCTCCAGATTTTGCTATGTCATTAATTACATACTGCTTTCTTTTTTCACCACTACTGTTGTACAGGACAGAAGTGATATAAGATGGACAAAGATTCCTAATCATATTCCTTATCCTTTAAGATCTCTTCTTTAAATAGGTTATCACTAACAAGACACAGCTGGAGTTACTGCAAGCACTGAATGAAGACTGTAGGGCTAATAAAAAGAAATGATTCACGCCTCATTTATGTTCACTTATGTTTTACATTAATAGAAACCAATAATAGGAACCAGTTACCATAAAAGTCATGGACCGTAAATAACACAAATGGCAAATAAGTATCATCTAGTACTTTTCACAGCTGGACAGGAGGATTGCTATATTTGAAAGTAGTTAATGGATTTTTATTGGAACTTTACTTTTTAAAGATACAGTAACATGATTCCAAGTTCACTATTAAGAAATCGAATGGGGATATTTTTTTTTTTACAGACTTTTAATGTTTTACTTTGAGAAATTCTATGGTTTAAAATTAATGCATAGTTGTGTTATCAGGGGGAAATTACTTCTTTAGACCTTTTTTCCTTATACGTAAGATAGAATAATAACTATCTCACAAAAGTGCTCTTAAGATACATAAGACAATATAATAACACTTTTAGCATTGTACTGAGAACATACTAAACATTCACAAATGATACCCCTGGCTTTATTTTCGTTATTAGTTTCAAGAGAAGTTTGGAAAAGGTTTTGAACAATAGCAGCATCAAATACATGAGAAAATCCACAAGGCTAGGACTCTGAAGGGACCAACATTCACAAGACCATTCACTTGGTCTTCTAAGTGCCCAAGACCTACTTTCTTTGTTGGTGTATCAAAATAACACATATCCATTTGTAGACTTACCCCATTACTTGTTCTGGAACTTACTATTTCTGAAGAGACCAGGAAATGAAAAGGTGAAGCCCTATTCAAGCAGAAAAATTTAGAATAAAAATAGACCCAGTCTTCTTGGTGGATTCAGTATAATCTTTGTGACCCTAATTCTCTTATAATCACATCCATCTCTCTATATCTCTCAGTGTCCAGTCCATACATTTATATCTTAGGCACTTAGACAAGTGTCTTGCCTCTGAGCTCAACAGAACTTCTCCCTAATTAGCAAATGACATTTCCTGTCAAGCTTCATCTATGCCAAAGTTTCTGTAAATTTGCATTTCTGTTGATAGGACTGCCTTTTAGATCTCACGTAATCACTTATACTGATCAACCTGGAGTGACATGGGGCTTTTGTGATTTTGGACACAGTTTCAAACTTCATTATCCGCTCAGTGTACTCATTTCCAGATATTAATCCCTATAGTGCCCAGACTCAACTTGAATCTATAAGTCTTCTTTGACACTTATCGTTTTCCAAAGTTTGACTTTGAGTCCAACCAAATCCCGATTACGAGAGTCAAATATATTTATGTTCTTCTATATTTTTTCAAAGATTTTATTTATTTATTCATGAGAGACACAGAGAGAGAGGCAGAGACATAGGCAGAGGGAGAAGCAGGCTCCCTGAGGGGAGCCCAATGAGGGACTCGATCCCAGGATCCCACAATCACAACCTGAGCCAAAGGCAGATGCTCAACTGCTGAGACACCCAGGTAACTCATTTGTTATTCTATATTTTTAATAACCATGTTACTTTATAGTCATCTTGCATTTTAAAATTTTTCTCAAAGCTTAAATAATAATGAAATTATGTTTTAAATTCCCAGGATTTTCTCATACATTTAAGAAATATACCTCCCAAGTACAGACAGACCATCACAGTATAAATATTACCATCTGGAGTATAGCATATATAACCTTAAATCTCCCTAATGATGTATGTACCTTTAATATTATCAAGTCATATAGAGGAAATATGGTTCAGTTCAATAAGACCACAACATTAAAAATCCCATTCTGTGAAAAAATGAATGGAAAGAAGAAAAGAAAGACAGAAAGGAAGTGAGGCAAGAAACCAAAGGAAGCTGAGCGACAAGGTGGGATGAAATGATGGGCTGAGGAAGAATGGGAAGGAAGGGAAGAAAAAGAAGGAAAGAAAGAAAGAGAAGAGAAAATGGTGTGGAGTGGAGAGAGGAAGACCAGGGATAGGAATGAAGGAGACAGGGAATTCAGGAAAGAGAAAATGAATAAAGGGAAGAGAGAAAAAGGAAGAAAGAAGGGAGTAGAAAAGGAAAAGAAAATTAGCAAGGATCATTACATTGTGGTAGGCTAGACAAAGGCCATTTATGAGTGTGTATGTGTATGTATACACACATGTATGTATATATATATATGCAAATATGTGCGTATGTATACACATATACATATATAAATACTTCCATATACATGTATATTCTATATATATTAACATATATATCATTATATGAATATATGTATGTTTTCTTTGTGTCTTCATATATATACTATTGTGGTATAATAAGAAATACATATCTTATGGCTTTTGTCACTGATTTCTGGTATAGAGAGCTCCTAAAATGCTTGGAATTTCCTAAGTGATGGGATGCCTTTGTTATTGATAACAAGGTTACACCTGAAATTATGCTAATGAGGTGATTTAGGTTGGGCTCCTAGTAACCTCTTGATGAAACTGGTCACCAGAAAGACCAAAGAATTAGAAGGTTGACATTTCCAGTCCCACTTCTGATCTCCAGGGAAAGGTAATGGAGTTCAAGACTGAGCTTTATAAAACTCTTACACAAGGAGATTTGATGAGCCTCTCAACTAGTGCACACATCTATATGCTGGGAGAGTGGCGCAACCTAACTCCACAGGAAGAGAAGCCTGTGCACCTTGGACCCTTTCAGACTGCACTCTGTGTTCTTCTTCACCTTTATTTGCATCCCTTGTAATGAAGCAGTAAATGTAAATAAAATGTCTTCCCTACTTCTGTGAACCGTTCTAGCAAATTATCAAACCTTAGGATGGGGTCATGAGACTCCTCAATTTATAGCCAGTCGGTAAGAAGTACAGGAGACCCAGAAATTGCTACTGATGTGTGAAGTGAAAAACAGTTTTGTGGGGTTAAGCCCTTAAGCTACAAAGTCTGCATAAACTCCTAGTAGTTGGTGTTAGAACTGGCTTGAATTGTCGGACACCAAATGGTATTCAGAGAATCAGAGAATTAGTTGTTGGTGTTGGAAAACACCTCACATATATCTTTTTTCCCCACATATATTTATATATTTATTATATTTAATTACTATATTTATTATATAAATATTTATTCATACATCTTCCATGTAAATATATAACCATTTTTACATATATATTATATACATATGAAAATTTCCACTTATATTATTCACATATATCTTATATATAGTCATATGAGTATATTATTATCTTTCACATGCATTCTGTAAATACTGAATACATACATGTATAAATAGAATGCTATGGGAGGGAAGACAGGTAAAGTACTAAAAGAGTTGTATTGAGAAAAGTACATTAATAGAGATGAAGAGTGAATACGAACTAGTATAAAATAAGCCATATTATAAAAGTATAAAAAAGCAAAGCAGTAAAGTTAATATGAAATATCAGTGTTATAAAACACATAAAATCATATTAAATGTATACAGTTAACACTGAGATTATACAGTGTAGCAGTTTGGTTCCGATGACTTCTAGAGTGTTTCCAACTCAGAAATATTTATATGCCTGTATCTTATCAATACCATATCATTTTTCCCATTTCCTAAGAAGTTGCATTCAGAAGTACTCTATGAATTCTATGTATTACAAAGAGCCATCTCATTGACCCTAGCATAAAATATGGATTATTAAATATTCAAATATACTATGATTAGCAATCATTGGACACTTAATACACAAGCAATACTAGATACTAGAATTATCTTCTTTATAGAATAGTAAATTGAATTGCTTATTCTGATGGTATCATGTAAAATCATTTCTTGCATCAACTGAAATAGTAATATGCATAATTCAAATGGTAAAATTTTAGTTACTATTTTAAGTGCCTTTATTAGAATATTGGCATAACCTACATTTTGAAAAGAATAGTGAAAACACTCTGTAGATATGTCCCAAAATAAACTGAAATTTTTCCAATTATCTCTTTTTTGCCCCCTTGCTCAACTCTCCCCTCCCTAACACTTTATTTCAGAAAGAGGGAGGACTTTCAGCTTCTATGTTTTTTTGGATAGATTTTTTTTTTTTTTTTTTTTTACAGATCTATCTATAATAAGAGTATAAGCCATCAGTTAATAGTATTTTTTTAAAAAATAGTATCAGTTATAAAGTTAGTAGCTTTAAGAGAGCAAAAAAATGCACAAATAAAGGGAATAAAAGACCCACTTAGAGAAAGTGAATATATAACATTACAAATAATTACAGCAAGGTGGGAAATTACTTTATGGCATAGAGAGGTTGTCTTCTTGCAAGTTGATGAAATAGCTGGGGGTGTGAGAAGCCATCTCTAGGATGGCCTCCAATGATTCCACTTTCTGGGATTCAAGTCCTTGTGTGGACTGGACTTACTCACTTCTAAAAAATAAAATATGGTAGAAGTAATGGGAGGTCACATGTGACATAAGGTCATAAAAAGGCTATGGCTTCTGTTTTGAGAACTCTCTGGTAGATCTCTCCCCTGAGGGAAGCCAGCGGCCAGTGGAGCAGCTCTATAGAGAGGCCAATGAGAGGAGGGGCTGAGGTATGAAAATAAGCAACCATATGAATGACCTCAGGAGAGGATCTTCTCTTCCTCTTGCTCTTCGCTACAGCTCAATTTTAACATGAAATCACAGCCTTGCCTGGCACCTTGACTGCAACTTCATGCCAGATCTTGAGTTAGAGGCACTTACCTAAGCTGTAACTACAGCACTGACCCACAGAAACTGTGAGATAAGAAACATGTGTTGGTTTAAGTCATCAAGTTTTGAAGTCATTTATTACATAATAAAAGATATACAGAGGAAAGCCTAGGGAACTACTAGGTGGGAGTTCTGAGAATCTGGCCATGTGAACCAAAATCAACCCAAATGTAGGTTCATGAGCCCTGGTGGCAGTTGTCTATTCCAGATTAAATATGGATGGGGATGATAGGACTGTTCCTCTTTGGGGCTTTCAGGACAGTGACCATCATCACCCAACAAACACATCCCACTCCACCTTAGGAAGCCATTTGTCAATCTAGCTCTATAGCAATCTACAGGGAAGAGGGTTTTTTGTTTTTTGTTTTGTTTTGTTTTGTCTCTGTCTGAGTTTTGCATTGTTTTGGATCCTCTATAATTTTCTCAACTTACACTTTTAAATTACACTTACAATTGTATATAAAATATGAGTCATCAGATGAGAAGTTAAAGTTGATAATACGTCATATTTTTCTAGCAACACGTTGTAACAAGTACCATTATAACAATGTTTTTAAAGAAAAAGGCTAGATCCTAGCCAAAAATCTTATGTGTTATTTGAAATAAAATTCAGTACGATAGAATTATTTGATTACTTCCCCCATATATATTTTAAAATACTTTGTATTTATTATTTACAATTCAATTCCATAAAAAAATTATTCTCTTTTCTTGTCACAAAGACGAAACAACAATAACTTTTTCTTTAAAAACAGCAAGAATATAATCAATGAGTACCTGACATCGTTTCCTATCAATGGGTGGGAGAATTTCCGAACGAGGAAAGGAACGGGCATTCGTACAAGCCAGCCAACTGCTAAGGCTGATGCAGCGCTTCTGCTTAACTTTGGGCCTGTGGCATGTTAAAGGCTTTGCTTTTTGTAACCTCAGCTCCCATGGATCAGGATCTTTTCTGAACGGCGAATTGTATATACCTGGAATCTAAAGAAAAAGAACATAATTTTTATCCTTAGCTTTCATATGAAATAAAAGGAAGATGAAGTTGTATCATAAAAATTTTCATATGTTTAAGGAGCATTTTTAAGTAGAACTCTAGTTTTTACCTGGAGGCTGGCTAGATTCATCTAAGATTATAAAATACTCACTTTGTCTACACTCCAGACCAACAATTTCAGAATCATTCATAGTTAAAGACTAAAGGTGTTAAAAACCCACTGAGCTATAGCTTCTACCTGGCATATATGGCATATTATATATATCTATATTTAAGAAAAAATAACAGAAGGGCCTTAAGTCATTCTTTGCCTTCTACCCATTAACTATGTATATGTATATTTAATCACACCCGTAACTCACACATTCACTCACACAAACTCAAATATGTGATGCTTGAACCAGTTTCAGGCACAAAATATGCACTCAATAAATACTTGATTGTTTTAATGATTATGCATTTTATAGCAGCTATTTTAAGTTCTTTACTTTAAAATAATAATCAAACTGGTATTTTATATTAGGTGCTGTATTTCTGTAGCGTCATATTACCCTTAGTGTTCTGTCATTGATCTTGTCACACACTGTATCAAAGGTCAACTCTGTTAGCACAGCACCTGTTATGCAACAGAGGTTCAATAGATGTATGTATAACAAATGTTAAATTCAAGTTTAGCAGATACTCATTTTCTGAAAATTCAATGGTATTTAGACACAAATGGCATAGAACCATATTTTGAGACTCTTGATATTTACAAATCCATTAGTCATAAGGAAAAATTTTAATTTTTTGCTTTTTAAAAAGATTTTAAAATGTATTTATTTGTGAGGGGGAGAAGGAGAAAGAGTAGCAGACTTCCCACTGAGCAGGGAGCTTAGGTGGGGCTCCATCCCAGGACCGTAGGATCATGACCTGAGTTAATAGCTGACCATTCACTGACTGAATACCCAGAGCCCCAGAGAAGTTATATTTTAAAGGATAGTATGACTTATTTGGTTTCTGTTTAGAAACTCTGTACTAATGTAAAGAATGTATCCATTAAACTCACATATTTTTTCTAAAATGTGACTTTCTCTTATTATATGCATAAATTTTTCTGGTCACTAGATTTATTGATAGAATCAGTAGTTCCAAAGTATTATGATTACTTAAGATTGTTGTCTTTGAAAAACTACCTTAGAATATTTTATATTTCCAGCCTAATTTTTCAATTAAGTATTAACCTTTATCTAATACCAATGGAGGCTAGATTCAGTGTCCTATCCCTAATGCTACAATAATAGCCTGGGAACAACTCTGTCACAAGCAGCTGAAGTACAGGGCCTCTGTTTTAGGTATTTTTGTATCTGCTTGGCCTTGTGAGAACTCAGCACAAAATAGACACTCAAAAACAATGTACTCAGAAGAAGGGCCTATGAAGCCTCTATTTTACTCTTGTTTTCCAAAGCCACATCAAGATCTCAGTAAAATGTTGGAGGTTTATTTCAAAATCTTACCAACTTCTTTCAAAGAATTATAGATTATACCCTTATTATCTTTCTTCTTATCTTTCTTAATGTATCAGTTTTGCTGTGCTTTCAAACACACTGTGATCTAGAACTAAATTATCAAAGACCCACTTGACTCACCTCCAACTCAACTGTTCCTGTGTTAAAGCTGAATTTTACTAGATTAAACAAAGACAATGTAAATATACTTAGATATCTTAAAAAAAATTTGTGAACTAGGTTTTCTTTGGGTTATTTTTCCCTATATAATTTATAAATTTTTTTTTTAATTTTTATTTATTTATGATAGTCACAGAGAGAGAGAGAGAGGGGCAGAGACACAGGCAGAGGGAGAAGCAGGCTCCATGCACTGGGAGCCTGATGTGGGATTCGATCCCGGGTCTCCAGGATCGCGCCCTGGGCCAAAGGCAGGCGCCAAACCGCTGCGCCACCCAGGGATCCCTTCCTATATAATTTATACAAAAAAAAGATGCTGAAACATTACAGGCAATTGTATAAGCCATATTTAATGTCATGCTAACACTCTTTTACTATTATACTAAATATCAAATAAGGTAGATTCATAAACAGTTTATATGATGTTAATAAAAGACAGTATGGACGCATATATTTAAAATAGTTTTTAGTATAATTTTTTAGTGGATGATAATTTTTAAGACAATTTTTAGGGCAAATTTCTCTGATGAAAATCTATCAACTGTAATGAGAAGAAAACCAATAAGTATTACATCAAAAGACTATTTTGACATAAATAAAACAAAATCTCCATAGTCTATGAAAAAGATAAGAGAATGCCATTCTATTTAGTGATGATCTAGCTGACTTAAGTCTGCTAATAATTTCCACAATCTTGCAGATTAAAATAGTAAAATACATATAATTTAACTAGATTATAATTTATCAGTTAAAAATATCTATCTACTTGAATAAGTGCTACCAGCCATTAACTTTACCCCATTAGAAATCTTCTTTGGTCTCCTTCCACATTTGCATGCACATGTATACATAGGCTAGATGGGAAATGCAAATAGATCAGTAGACATGATAGCTTTCTTAAATTATATTTTGCAACCTATATGGAGACCTCCTCATGTGTATTCTCTTTGCAATTTAAATCAAATATAGGTAGAAAATATATTTTAATTGAATTTAAAATGTATCATTTAAAATCTTCAAGGTGTCGGTTATTTTAGAAATTAATTTAATACATTTGCTAACTTAGCGTCAATGAAAACAGTCCAGCCCTCCCTCCATCCCTACCGCAAGCAAATACCCTACTTATTTATATTGATATAGAATGCATTTACTATTGCTTCTTTAAGTAAATAAAACCACCTTAACTTACTATTGTCTCAATCGCTACATTTCATAATTTGTAAGCCACTTGTGAATAATGGTTTGTTGTCGATTTTTAAAAATATTACTATGAGTCACAAAAGACAAAGTTAATCCTAAGGGACCATGACATATTTTTCAGTTTTCACATTTTTCACAACTTAGAAGGGCTACTGCCAAGCTAGCTTTTGGGACTTCATTTTCTGCAATAATTTTCTAGAGTGACCAACACTATGGGGAAATCTGTGCTAACTGTTTAAAAAAAAAAAAAGCCTACAACTGAGTTATTTGCAGTACTGTCATGCTAACATTCAACTCAATAAGACCCAAGAAATCTCGGGAGAGGACTCTGCTAATAGCTTCTTACTGACCTCCTTGCATCAGGCTGGGTTGCTGACTGGTGGCCCAGTGGTGAATACGGCAAATGAGGTGTGAAAGCACTGATTTTTTTTAAAGGCTATGATTCTGACTCGTCAAAAGGAGAAAAAAAAAAGGCAATGAGTTATATAATAGATATATATTTTTCTTGAATTCCCCCCTTCAGACCTTCCATCATGGGAACTTAAGCATGACCTGGAATATTAATTATGTCAGGTTGAGCAACGAGCAAATGTACCATTTGTTACCCAGTCACCCTTAGCATTACATTAATATTTTGAACCATTCCATATTTCTAACAATCTATCAGTTGCTCTTTTCTTCTCAGGTTTTATTCTTTAGACTTAAAAGTATTGTAGGGGAAAGTATTTTACAAACGCAATTGGTTTCAAAACAAATGGATGGTGGATCTGGAGCATCTACTGTTTTATTTCAGGGAGAATGTTTTTATGATTGTTTTTCAGGGCGAATTTTCACTCAGACACAGACCTTCATTTTGTAACTGCCTGGGGGAAGCTATATTCTAATTCTCCCCTCTTCTCTTTGTTATTGAGGCTTACTTTTAAAACAAGTTGCCATAAAATAGAAATAATTTAAAACATGATTTTGTACACCTGTAATTCCCAAAGGACAATGGTTAGTCTTTCAATTTCATATTTTACCATATGAGAAATAATAATCTCTCATAATTTGAAAGTAATGGCTCACTCAGGAATGAAGAACTAGAAAGTACATGGGATAGGTGGGAGAGTTCAAGTTTTACCTTTGCAAACGACAATAACACAGCAAACAGGAGTTGCTGATTGCCACACAAAGGAACAAAATCGGAAAGTATTTTCTTGCACCAGGATTCAGAATTTGTGAATACTAGGAGAGATACACAGTTTTAAGGAATGGAGAGTGCTGATTAAAGTATGTTCAGGATCTAAGCTCTAATCAAAATTATTTTTAAAATTAGACACTAAGCCAGAACAGAAGAGCAGTAAAGAACTCTACTAACGAGGAAAGTCAAAGTGGGCCAGAGAACTGTGAATGAAGTATTTGTGAGGGTAGGTTCTGCTGAATCAACACTGACCAACACACTTCATCATAATTATCAGGACATACTAGTGCCAGGGGATTTATAAAAATCCCACTCAGCAAATAATTGCCCTGCTGTTAGGAGATAGTCAGAGTGTTAACACACTGTCACAGTCCAGTGTTTAGTAAGATATTCTACATTCAATTACTCTTGCTGAGAACTAAAAGGAAACATGGCCATTTCTCACTACAGCAGTTATGCTTCCACATGCATTTCAGACAACAGTCATGTTAACCCTCAGATATAGTACCCCAGAAGGAATAAGAATTTCATGCAAACATTTGGGATTCACAAGGAAACTATTTGGTATAAAACTTATCTATATAAAGCAAGATTTAAAAAGGAAAAAAAAAACTATTACCAACTACACATGCTTTTCTGTTACCTCAGTTAAGAAGTTGAATTTTTTAAATGTTTTGAGTCAAAGTATAGAGTGGGGTCATGTTAAATGGAGATCTCAGAGGCAGCTGGCTTCTTTAGTTTAACAAATGATTTTTACAATCATTTTGATATCCCAGTCATTATTATCATATCTTAAAATATTTTCATTAAATATGGTTTAAAACATTTCATTAAATATGATTTAAAACAATGAAATTTAAATAAAATACTATCATCTATATAGTAATTCAATTCAATTAATCATAGTAATTCAATTCAAGCATCTACTAACTTAGAAACACTTTACTGGATCTAAGGTGGGTACAGACAAATAAAAAGTGATCACTTCTACCAAGCCATTCTCAGTGGTTGGGGAGGGGAGGTTAGGAGAGTGATTTTGTGACTGACAATAACATAACAAGCCTGCAGGAAATAACCACTAATTATTATTATAAAGGAGGTTTACATCAGAGGCTGCAGTAAAGGTATATACATCTTTTAAAAACTCTCTGGAAAAAGTATCTGACTTTCTTCTGAAGGTAGCTATAGAATTTTGGCAATAAAAAGAGAAGAAAGGCATTCCAGGCTAGGGGAAGGGTAAAGATAAAGACAAATATATTTGTAGGAAAACACAGGGCAGTTGTTCAGTGAATATTACATTGGTCAGTTTAAACATGAGGCTATTGTCAGAGATGAGCTTATAAAGATAAATTGGGGCCAAACTCTAGAAGGATGCAAATTATACTTTAATCTGCATAAAATAGGAATCTATTGATTTTCATATTCTGCTTTAGAAGGTAAACTCAGGAAGAAGTCTGAAGTAGGCCCTACTTGGGCACAAAGCCTACAGAAACAACTCCATGAAAACACAGGTGAAAAACACAATTCAAAGAGACAGAACAAACATCAGAACCAGACTCAGATATGGCAGGCACATTGCAATTATCAGAACAGAAATTTAAAACAACTATGACTAATATGTTAACGGATCTAGTGGATAAAGTAGACAGCAGGCAAGAAGAGGTAGGCAATGAAAACAGAGACATGGAATTTTTTTTTTTTGAGACATGGAATTTCTAGGAAATAAAAAGAAATGTGAGGGAATCAAAAACATGATAATAGAAATAAAGATTGCTTTTGATGGATTTATTTGTAGACAGGATGTGGCTGATTAAAGAACCTCTGAATGTTCTTTAGAGAACAGAAACTTCCAAAATGGAAAGGCAAAGAAAAAAACATCTGATAAAAATAGAATAGGGGTGCCTGGGTGGTACAGTCGGTTAAACACCCAAATCTAGGTTTTTGGCTCAGGTCTTGATCTCACAGTGTGGGATCGAGCCCCAAGTTAGGCTCTGCACTCAGCATGTAGTCTGCTTGAAATTCTGCCTTCCTCTCCCTTTGCCCCTTCCATTCTAGTTCTCTCTCTCTCTCTCTTTTTTTTTTCTCTAAGATTTCATTTCTTTATTCATGAGAGGCAGAGAGAGAGAGGCAGAAACACAGGCAGAGGAAGAAGCAGGCTCCATGCAGGGAGCCTGATGTAGGACTTGATTCCAGGATCCCGTGATCAAGCCCTGGGCTGAAGGCAGGCGCTAAACTGCTGAGCCACCCGGGCTGCGCTCTATCTCTCTTTCTCAAATAAAAATACATAAATGTTAAAAATATATAACAGAATACCCAAGAAAGGCAGGACAACTACAAAAGGTATATATATTCATAATGGGAACACCCAGAAGAAGGAAGAGAGAAAGGAACAGAAGACATTTTTGAAGTAATAATGACTGAAGATTTCTCCCAAATTAATATCGGACACCAAACCATATATCCAGGAAGCCCAGAGAACACCAGGTAAAATAAATAACAAAAAACACACAAACATATACAGAGGCATATCATATTCAAACGTTAAAGAATCAAAGATAAGAAAATCCTGTGAGAGGCTGAGGTGACAAACACCTTACCTTTAGAGGAGCGAAGATAAGAATTTCATCTAACTCTTCCTCAGAAACCATGCAAGCAAGACAAGACGCTCAGAGTGAACCCTAATGTAAACTACAAACTTTGCGTAATAATGATATATGGGTGTAAAAAATATATGGCAACATCCTTACCAAATTTGTTATGAACCCAAAATTGCTCAAATTTTTAAAAGCCTATAAAAATAGTTAAGCACTTGCTTAGTATATAACACAACAATTCCATTCCTGGGAATCTATACCAGAGAGGTGAAAAAACATGGAACAGTGCATATCTCAATACCTGGCTCGGAATAGACAATCAATCTATGCTTTTGTGAATAAGTGATATAGACCCAAAGTCTGCAAAGGAGGTGAAGACTGCTTACTGAAAGGTAAGAAGAAAGAACAGTGGAAAAAGAAGAATGACATGGACAGGGAGCATTCTAAGGAAACAGAATCTGAAGAACATAGAGAATGTGGACTTACAAAAAAACTTGGGCTTAAAAAAAAAAAAAAAAAAAAACCTTGGGCTTAGAACCCCAGCAGAGAAGGTAGAAAGAGGAGCAGTTACGCAGGAATATTACTACCTGTTTTGGAGTTAGAATTGAGCTTCCCAAAATTCCAGGTTGAAAGGTCCAGTGTATAGTTGTAATATAGTAGGTCTGGAACTTGGGAAAGCGGTCACAGTTAACGACTGGAGTGTTTTCTGAATAAAAATAGCAGAAGGTCTGAAAATGGATGGGGTCACGGAAGGATAGCATGTAGGGAATTCAGGGGAACAGTCTTAGGAGTGTGTACATATAAAAAAATAAGTGGGAGAAGAGAAGCCCATGAAGGACACTCAAAAGAGCAAACAGTGAGGGAGGAGAGGCAGCACACAAGGGAGAAGATGGTTTCATGAGAGAGGTCAGCAGTGTCAGAAGCTCAGGAAAGGTGGAACAGCATGAGGACAAAGAATGCACAACTGGCATGGTAATTAGAAGGTGACAGGTGACCTCCACAGAAGCAAATTGTGTTCTTGTGGCACAAATCACATCATAATTCACTGAATGTGAGGAAAGAAAAAGAAGTGGAGACTGATTCGAGTCTTCTAAAATATAGCAATATTATGATGAGTCAGAGAATCTTGGGACCCAAAGAACATTTCTCCCCCTCAGTCAAGGTTTCCCTTTAACTATATTGTATTTTGAAAGAGTATCTGAGAGAAGATTCCACGTAAAAGACTTTTTGGGAAATCTTCCCCCACTAAACCTTTCCTATATCTTTTTCTCTGTAAATGTCAAGTCACTATTCTTCTGATCCCTACAAGGACTGGATGAAAGTTACTTATGTTCTTAGGAAATCTTTCTAGGCCTGTTCCTTTCCCTAACACTTAGCAACCCCTCTACCACTCCTCCCAATACAGCTTGATTTACCTACCCCCCTCCTCTATCTGCTACCTTGGCACTCTCTCCAGATTTGGCCTGGATTCCTGATTTTCCATTTGAGTTATATTGTTGACAGCTTATAAACAATTATTACTTTATAAATGAGCATTGATATGTATATATACCCATACTGAGAACAGACCATTCTGTGGGGTTAGGATGGTTGGTATTTGGACAATATGAATGAAGAGAGGGATGTTATCTGGTGTGTATGGTGAGTGAAGGTGTTCCCAGAAAACAGGAAGATGTTCAAAGGAACAAAAACCTTAAAGAACTTTGATATTAAAGAACTATAAATAGTCCTATATAATATCACAGTAAAGACACACACTGAACACTATTGAATAAATATTGAAGAAGACTGAGAAGAAATGACCAAATAATAGAAGAAAAGGCTGACCATTGTGTCACCAAGGCCAAAGGAAGTTCCAACACCACAGGTGTGATGAGCAATGTGCAAATCTCCCAGAGTCCTGTGGATTTATAGTTAGGAGATTCCTGGAGGACCTTAGCAAGAGTTATTCTGAATAGAGCAGTGAGAGTGGACACCCAGTTAGTTTCACAGTGATTTGACAACTCCCTATTGCGATGCCTCTAACACACAATTTCTACACATTCTGGCTTATTATACATACTAATGAAGTCTGAATGATCTAAGAAAATAGTAAGGCATGTTTTTATGACCATCACCCACCCCAAATCTTCCATTATATACCACTCCCCTCCCCCACTGGAAACCTACTATTTTCTCTTGCTCAGTTCTTCCACAGATGATTTAATTTGAAAATGATTTCATGGTTTGGGGTTCAAAGATGACTCTCAAGACAATTAATTGTTCAAAGAAAAACACTTAGCATCTCAGAAACAGGCAACAGAATTGAAAATTTTCTTTTGTTAAAGAAAATGTACCAACAGAATGGAGCACTTGTCAAACTTTATTCCCAATGTTATCCGGGGCCCTGCAAGAAACTGATTTCCCAAGAGTCTTTGAAGAAAGATTTCTTAAGCAAACAGGAGGAAGCCATTTTAAGTTTTATCAAAGTATAGGATTGACTGCCTCATGGGGAAATGCTCTGCTGCTTTAATCTGGTTGGCTGCAATCTTTTGACCAGATCTCAAAGACCACCTCGTTTTTAGACTACTGTGCTTTCACACAGTCTTGTTCTGTAGACCTGTGGCTTCCTGTATGAAAATTATTAATTAGTACCTATTAGGTACAGATTATACCTGCCACTTGGTGATAATTGAGCAGAGTCTTTAGTATTTTTGTACTTTTTGGTGTTATCCTTCAATAAAAATTTTATTTTATCTTATTTAGGTTATCTTTTGCCTTCTTAATTTTATTTTTACCTCCTTGGTGGTAGGGAGCCCAGAAAATTTCACTGTTTCACAACCCTATTATCTTTTATCTCAACTCAAATGTAAGCCACTCTGGTGGTAACACAATTTGGCCACAAACATAATTAGAAGGAATGTAATTTAATTGAAGAAAGTTGACCAACATAATATTTTGAAAAAAAAACTGATCTGATCTAAAATGAGTAATAGTCTTGTCTCTGGCTTTTTCAGTATACTACTGGGTTATTTCACAAGTTTTAGAGATTTTAAGACTTTATTTATTTACGAGAGAGAGAGAGAGAGAGAGAGAGAGAGAGAGGCTGAGGGAGAAGCAGGCTCCATGCAGGGAGCCTGATGTGGGACTCGATCCCAGGTCTCCAGGATCATGCCCGGGATCAAAGGCGGTGCCATACCACTGAGCCATCTGGGCTGCCCTTTTTCACAAGTTTTTATGTGAGCTTTTTTTTTTTTTTTTTTCCATTTCATTCCTCATTTCAAAAATATGAGAAAATAATCCCTCTCTTGTACTTTTTAATCCATTAATTCACTTTCAGTCCAATATATATTGTGCAAATGAAAATAAAGAATCGACACAGCAACTTAAATTTCTCTACCAATAAGAGATAATTGGATTAAAGAACTATTTATCTATTTGCTTTTTTTGTCAAATTGCTCATGACCAAATAATTGTCTGCCAAATTAATCCCAGCTTTCCTTTATATTGTCTATATAAAGACAATGTCTATACCCATCCTCAACTACACTGCTTCTTTCCCTCAATACATCTGATCCCTGGCCCATAATCCTTTCAACCTTGCCCTGTGGAACGTTCCTACCATCTAAGCTAAACAACTTTTCTTTGCCCAAAAACTTTTCAATAAATATATTCTCTACCTTATTTATTTACTTACTTATTTTATATAATTGAAGCTTCCTTCACCTCTAGAACCACTTCCCTTGCAGATTTACTGAACAAAGCGTTTTAGTACTCCCTGTATCACAGTGACTAAAGAGAGATTTGCATTTTCTTAGTTACCGAATGTCATTCTCAAACCAGTACTCCTTGATCTTCTTGCAATCTAAATATGCAAACTTCGTTGCTCCTTGTGATTATCATACATACTCATATGATATGATCTGTATCATATCATACTCGCTGGTCATTTACCCATATTCATGATAGCCTTTGGCACTTAGTTCAGTCTTCCTTTCTACTATGTGCTCTAGGATAACATCTGGGCGATTTCATGTATAGGTAGGTAGCCCTTCTCTACAGTTTAGCCTCATAGTTCTTTAACTCCTTTAACTTCACTGACCCTCACCTTTACACATTACTAGTTAGAGCAAGAGAGAATGACAAAAACATTATATTCTTATAGATATCTCTTCATCTCAAATCACATAATTACAAAATGATGTGTATCCAATGTGTTGAATAGGATGTCTGTGGTTTCAGATTTTCAGCTGATACCTCAAAAAATGAAAATGCTTTTTAAAAGATTGATGGATTTATTTGGGGTGGGGTGGGGGGAGGGGGAAGAGGGAGAGAGAGAGAAACAATCTCAAGCAGACTCCTCCCTGAGCATGGAGTCCCACTCAGGGCCCAATCTCATGATCCTAAGATCTTGACCTGAGACGAAATCAAGATCAGACATTCAAATGACTGAGCCACCCAGGTGCCTCAAGATGAAAATACTTAATAGGTAATATAAGTACTCACCCTTCTTCCTCTGTTCATGGCTCTTTTTCCAAGAAGACAAACACATTGCCCGAAAGCTATCCAGAAGTGCCCATGAGGGCTTGCTTGCCTTCCTGTGAGAGGGCCCTGCATCTTAGACTTATGCTTCCCACCTCCTGATGCTTAAAGGAACTGATAAGCTAATTCACACAGAAAACATCAAAAGCTAATAATGCTGAATATATTATCTAGTAATTATCTTTAAATAAATAGAAATTTAAAGATATGATTTCAACCATTATCCAGGAAAATAATGTGGAGCTAGGACCTTTCTCAGCCCTCTTTAAGCCATACCTTAAAGAAACCAAAGCATGGTTTTGAAGATAGCCAGATCTTAGTTTGAATTTCATCTTCAAACTATCTAGTTATGTAATTTGTTTTAACCTGGGACATTAAAGAATTAAAAAACATGTTAGTTTCCCCTTTGCCTTTTCTTTGAATATAAGATTTCCCCTTTAAAAATCATACAGAATATATTTCACCAAATACAGGTGTCAGTTACTAAAAATTATTACATCTGTCAATATGATTGTTTTATTTATATTTTATATTTAATTCAGAGAAGAAATAGTGAATAATTGGGGCTGAAATAAAAGCTGTTTTTCTTGTTCTGAATATGAAAGTACTATAAATCCTAAGTAGGACATGCATTAGAAATATGACTTTGATATTAGAAATTGGGATATTAAAGTCACACGGTTGCTCTCCTTTGTGAACTCACCTATGTTAAAGGGAAGTAGATATAATCATAATACCAATGGTAAAAATTGTATAAAGAAATGGAGGAGGGATGTCTGGGTGGCTCAGTGGTTGAGTGTCTACCTTTGGCTCAGAGTGTGATCCTAAGGTCCTGGGATTGAGTCTTGAATTGGGTTACCTACAGGGAGCTTGCTTCTCCCTCTGCCTGCTTCTCACTCTGTGTCTCTTATGAATAAATAAATAAAATCTTAAAAAAGACATGGAGGAAAAAAAGCAACAACCATGCCTAGCAAGATCAGGGAAGGCTGAACCACAATTTTAGCATTCAGATAATTGTCAACAGAGAAGTTGATTTGGGCATGGATATATAAATATTTAGTTTTTTAAAGATTTTGTTTACTTATTCATGAGAGACAGAGACACACACACACACACACACACACACACACAGAGAGAGAGAGAGAGAGAAAGAGAGGCAGAGACACAGGCAGAGGGAGAAGCAGACTCCATGCAGGATGCCCAACGTGGGACTCGATCCCGGGTCTCCAGGATTACACCCTAGGCTGAAGGCGGTGCTAAACCGCTGAGCCACCCAAGCTTCCCATAAATATTTATATATTTTACCATGGATAATATATATATTATATATTTTGATATGGATAAACCAGGTAAAATAAACAATCATTATAATGATGTGAACTTAAGACTAATTCAAATGACCATAATTTAATGTATGCATATACAGCATAAGCATAAACAATAAATAAGAGTACAACAAAATTATATTATCTTAATGATTCACAATTTCAAAGATATATTAATACTGAAATTATACACAGATATATACATGTATTAATTTAAAAGAAGATGGAAAATAAAGCTGAATAAACTTAAGAGAAAAACTTGTAAATTCAACTCGTTAAAAGGACTAAAACTATACAGGAACATTTTACACTATATAAGCACTTTGAAAATGTAACTTTTGTCTAAACTAAGAACAATCATATCCTTTTGACAAGACTTTCCTTTTACTATTAGCAACAGCTACTGAGCCCTGCAGTTTATTTTAGGCCCAAGAGATATTAAGAGATTAACATTAAAGACAAATTCTGTCTCTATTCTCCTTTGTTCATAGCTTCCTTCCATTTTCTCATCTTTTATTTTACTGTCTTCTGTAATATTGTACAGGTAACATAACACATTCTTGGGTAAAATACCTCCAATTGTCAAAAGATATATAGCTAGAAATAGAAATATCAACTGACAAGAGTATTTAGCAGAAAACCTGCCACTTTATACTAAAATATTTAAAGTCCTGTTTCTCACACCAAAATGAAACTTTTTTTTTTTTTTTTTTTTTTTTTTTTAAGTAGGCTCCATGCCTACCTAGCATGGCTCCCAATGCAGGGCCCAAACTTACAATCCTGAGATCAAGACCTGAGCTGAGATCAAGAGTGAGACGATTAACCAACTGAGCAACCCCAGGTGCTCTGAAACTAATTTTTAATATATATTTTTAAATAAACAATTGCACTTCTTCTTTGCTTATGTTTCTTTTGTGACTGTAATACACATATAAAATATTGTACAAACCTTCTATGTCTTTTAAAATATTTGCCTACCTTATACTGCATAAAATCTCAAGGTCATAGACAATTTCTATAGTGTTGGACTATATCATAATTTACACTCAAAAGTTAAGAAATACTCATGTCTTGGGCAGGCTGACATGAGTGGTTTAGTGGCTCAGCGGTTTAGTGCCGCCTTTGGCCCAGGGTGTGATCCTGGAGACCCGGGATCAAGTCCCATGTGGGGCTCCCTGCATGGAGCCTGCTTCTCCCTCTGCCTGTGTCTCTGCCTCTCTTTCTCTCTGTGTCTCTCATGAATAAATAAATAAAAATCTTAAAAAAAAAAAAAAGGAAATACTCAGGTCCTTAGTAGTGACCTAAATGATCAAATAAGCTATGTTAGTCTATGTTTGAGTACCTTGATCACTGACTTAGTTAAGAGATCATTCTAAGATAACATTTGAAAGTATAAACTCTCTCCCTGTGTCCCTAGTTTTAATAAAAAGGAATAATGTTTTTGACTGTAAGGCACAAGGGCTGGGGAAGGAGATATGAAGAAGATTAGAGGAAGAAGAAGAAATAAAGAAAGAAGATAGATTAATCCAAAGATTGAGATTTTAAAATTTGGCTACCAGCTATTCAGTTGAAATAATTCTAACATTTTCCAATCCAAAAGAGTGTATTAAATATCAATTTAATGGAGTGAGCAGAGCTTATCTACATAAAGTTATTCTTCTGGACTTGCTGAAGAGCTAAGATAAACCATGAGCTGACCATCTCTACCTCTTTATTATTTATCCATTTATAACAGTATCTAATGTCTAACTGGTCTCATCCTAAAAGATTTCGGAAGTGTCTTAAAATTAGAAAAGTCGTCATAATAGTAGGAATAGATCTTCAAATCTATGAAACTATGATAGTCCCAACTATTTCATCAGATCTATTTAGAGCAATGGTATAACTTCCTTGAATTTCTAAGTTTTAGATTTCATTGTATTATAATTAGGGATAGAAAAGAACCACCAGAAACTCAGTCTTCTCTAATCAATGAAGAAGTTGAAAAAATTGATTACAATTAACATACCAATAACATTAATTTTATAAATACCAATAGAAATAGCATATACCAGTTAACCGTCAATTACCTTGTATTAAGTGTCCACATACAATACAATTTAAAATATGGCAAGCTAGAGGTAAGTCAAGAAACATGGAACATTAAGGTAGAAAATGGAAACTACTTTCATTATATTTTTTCTAATTGTTTTCCGACTTTTGAATTTTCTATTAAAGCTGTATTTGAAATTTCATACAAGCCTATATTTGTGTATTTGTATATATGTATATACACATATGCACAGATAACACATACATAAGTTATATATATAGGTTATTGTTTAATACCTGTGATACCTAATAAGAACTCTCTCCATCCCATAGCTAACCAATTAAAATTTTACTGGATGGAAATAATAGACCCTGATTTTGATGTCCAAAAATAAAACAGAATAGAGAACTAAAGAAAATCAGGTGCCTGGGGCAGCCTGGGTGACTCAGTGGTTTGGCGCCTGCTTTCAGCCCAGGGTGTGATCCTGGAGACCCGGGATGGAGTCCCACATCGGGCTCCCTGCATGGAGCCTGCTTCTCCCTCTGCCGGGTCTCTGCCTCTCTCTCTCTCTCTCTCTCTCTCTGTCTCTGTGTCTCTCATGAATAAATAAAATTAAAAAAAAAAAAAAAAGAAAAAAGAAAATCAGGTGCCTCAATTTTATAGATAGGACTAAGTGTCAAAGGTCTGAATGTTAGATTTCATATCTGATATGCAGATGACTATTCATATAAAATTGAATTAATTTAAAATAAATTAAAAGTTAATAAAAGTTAAAACTTCTTTGAGCAATGTTAACACAATGTAAAAATATAGTATAACAAGAGGTGAAGTAACAGTGAAATTGATTCAACTTAATCTCCGGGGCCCTAAATTTCACAGGCTCTTTTCATAACACAAGGAGGGCCCCTGACAATGTGTTCACATGATTATGTTTTTCTGTAAAACTTGTGAAAGTAAGACATGAGTTAATTCCACTGCCTCTCATACTGACTTACCCTCTATCATACTTGGGTTGGTTGGCACAAGAGTGGCTATGGGCATTTTGGAGACCAAGCTAGGAAAAAGCTAAGGTGAGTATATATTTGATTTAGGTTTGATTGGATATATTTATAGACCTTTTTTCCAGTTACTTCCAAGTATACTTAAAATTGTTTAGTAATCACAATGTAGGAATAACTTTCAGTAATATTCCTGAACCCACTGGGTAGACCCACCAGGCATCACAAATAAAGGTGCAGGACAAGAGGCTGTCTTGTAATACAAACATCTTAAACTGTCTGGCCCAGAAGTATGTGGCTAGTGGAAGAGAAGTGGGGTTTTCTCAAATGGAGAATTTGATACTTTCTCATTTCCTATACAAAACAGAATACATTTCCTTTCAAAAACATACTCAATAATGCAACATAAGCAAAAAGAAATGCATCATTTAACTTTCTTATATTAATTAAAAATTTAGATCAATGTTACTACAAAAAAGAGTGAATAACTTTCTCTTTTCACTCTAGAAAATATAACAAAATTATTGTTGAAGAAAGAGGTGATCAAAGAGTATGAAACCAAAATATGATGAACAAATACTATAGAGGTATCAAGCAGTCAATAAAACTACTATTATATTTAGATTTTGAGTTGTGGTGTTCTCAAATGTTAAAATTTGAAACATGCTTAAAATTTTTTGTTCATTAGAAAAAAATATTCATCTTCCTGTATTTTCAACTTTGTACAGTTTCTTCATGAAGGTAGATCCTCAAATTGTATAAGTGTCAGGCCCAAAAACACATGAATCTGCCCTGGTCATATGCACAGGAGAGGTTTACAGTGTGTTTAGCTAAAGACCAATTTTTAAAATAACATTTAAAATGTAGCATGCTGAATAAGAAAATATATATAAGAAAAGTAGCTAAGGCACTTTTCTACCTGAGTGGTCTCTCTGTAAATTAATTTTTATTTTATTTTTGCTTCCATCAGTATTTTTGCCTCCATTTCTTAGATGCACGGTGGATAAATGATGGCAAGAAGAAGAGTAGGGAAGGGACTTATTTGGGAACACAAGACTTTTTTTTTTTAACCACTTCACTTTATCTCTTCAAAGAGTACTGACAATGGACAATAATTTTATCTCTTTCATATATTACAGGATAATAAAAACTATAATGTTAAAGAGGGAGGAAATAAAATGTAAAAGTTAATAGCTAATTCATTCGCCACACTAGTTTAGTCCTTGGCCTTTTCTGAACAGAGAATGCCAATAGTAACAAATTATGTGATGGTTTTGTGATGTGGACAGTTCACTTGGGACCAAGAGCCAATGACCAAACTTGAGGACCTGCCTCTTAAACTATGGATCCAAAGATCGTAGGTCAGATCTTTATTCACTACATAGCCTTCTGGAAAGAATAAATCTGCCAAGTGTCCAGAGGAAAAATGAGTACCAAACAATAGCATTTCGATCACCAGAAAGATAATTGCTACTTTAAAGAATATTGTGGGGATAAATGTAATAAAAGTGCTTTGAGCTATTCACAGAAAGGCACCACAGAAATCTACATTTTGTTTGTTCTCTCTTGCTTCATTCACTCTTTTATATGCAGGCCCTAGTTTTTCTATTTATCCACAAACTTATTCAAATCAATGTTCCTTTTAAGTACTAAAACATTTCAGAGAAAGGTAACTCAATGAATTGAAGGTTACTCAAGGAGCAGTACTTACTCGGAATGTTAGTGTTTTCAAGGATAGCCATAAACTAGGATAAAGTCCCTTTCAGAGTTTATTTAGGTGAATCATGTGTAGCCCACCAGTGTAGACCACTGACTCAAATTTTCACTGTGCCTGCATTGTACTGAGGATGCCCAACAGCACAGAGTTTAAATCAACTAGTTATATAACCTTGAGCAAGTTGCTTCAACTTCCATACATGCTTTCTTTAATCTGTTAACAGAAAGAGCTAGAAAGGTAATCTCTAAAGATCCCATGCCTCTGTAGTATATTCCTATGAGGGGTCCTGTCCTCTGTTAGTGTGAGTTCCTATTTTTATATTTTTCTCCATAGCAACACACAAACTACTGGGAAGTTGGCAAAAACAAATATAACATCCTTCATGTAAGACTTATGATCTACTCCCACTCCCTACTTCTATAATTCTGTTTTACTTCTTTCCAACCTAAAGAAATGTGCCATAACCAGGGAGCAGATAATGTAAGAATTAAGAATTCATTGTTAAGAATGCCATGAGACGTAGGAAAGAAATAAGAGGAATCTAGAGTGACATAGTTAACTAGAAATACCTAATAGCAAGGATGCTAAGCAAATTGACAAAATTGCCAAGTTTTTCTTATATGTCTTTCTAATTTTCTTTATAGTGCCTTATAAGATCTACTTTTCTTCCCAGATATTCCATAGAGTCATAATATACCTTAGCATCTCTGGCTCCCTTCATTACCAATCTTATGCCCATTTTAGTCTTCATACTCCAGGCATTGCCTCAGGGCTCTCTCCCCTCCTCCTATAATAACATATTCACAGTTATTAATTTTCACAAAGCTATATTAATAAGAACACCTTAATAGTTGTCTCCTTTCTAAAAGTATTTTAAGTTAATAATGGAAAGAAATGTATCTTTAACAGTAAAATAATGACAAAATCAAAGTGTTATTGGAGCATATGTGAGATGTTGACTCTTTCTGGGGGGTGGGGAGGTAACAGAGAAGCTTCTGAGTTTCCAGAATATGACAAGCCACAAGAAGTCACCAATCTCATATAAAGAGACCCTTGTGATGAATGTTTCTAGGGTATAAAATCAGACTGTATCTGGATGCTCACCCCGAGGAAGGAAGGAAGGTAAGGCTAGATAGGCAAGGTAGAGTTAGTCTGGAGGACTTCAAATGTGTATGCTGAAAACTTTGGATTTTATCCCATGAACAACAGAGAATCTTCAGAAGACTTACTATATTTATTAATTTACAATTTTTTCACCTTACCTGAAATTTGTCTTATAAACATGCTATCCACATGGATATGGTATCTGTATCAAGGGTATCAGTTATTTTTATTATGTTACTTTCTTTTTAAATTAAGCTACTTTCCTTCTGCATATACATGTTTTGATATAACCTTGAAAAGAAAGTTGCTGAAACCATTTATTTCTCTCAAAAAATACAATAATTAAAGATAACATTTTATCAATCTTAATTGGAGTATGGGGTCTTTTTAAAGAATCTTAAATAGCTGAAAAGCATTACCTCAGTGTCCATATAAAAACTATCCATTAAAGAATAAAAACATCAAAAACTTATTATATAAATAATGACATGAAAATTATTTCCACAAAATGTGTACAAATTTTAATTAAATTTATAATTTTTAATTTTAATTTTTAACTTGAATATGTGTGAATTATCAAAAGCCATTGTTATTAAATAAAATACACATACTTGTAATATACTTGGTTATGAATATATTTTGTATCTATATGTATCTACCCTTTTTTATTAATACATTGAAATAAAAAACAGGGTTATAATTTTCACTGATCAGGAAACAATGTATATAATTCTATATAATAAACTATATTTCTAAACATTATTTATGATGTGGATTTTGAATCTTACATTTGTACCTGTAACTCTGCTGTTCTCTAGGAGGATCTGTAAAAATTCTGGCAACATTTTAGAGGCAATGTCTTCTAATGAGTCCAACAATAGGCCTTTTGCATGTATCTACCAGTAGGTGGAGCAGACAACATAATTTATTACCCAAGAACAAGGACGGGAATGAAAGTCAGTTTATTTGAAATAAAACAAATCTGCAAATGAGATTTTCTTCAAAGGAAATATGTCCTATATGTGTTAGATTTAGTCTGACTGGTTACTGAATCAAAATAAATAACTTTATTAAATAATCAATCTTTGCAGAAAGATAAATTAAATTTACAAATGGAAGCAATGTTTGCATTTTACTTATTCAAATCAACTAAAATTAGCTTTCTTTTCATAAAACTTTTACAGGGACAAAGATTTTTTGATGTGTTCATTTAATAAGGGTGCTAAACCCAATCCTGTTTTACAGGTGATGGGGTGCATAACAAATAGTATTTTCTGGGAAATATAATTGACTAATCCTATTATGTCTGTAGCAACAAATTAACCTTATTACTACTAGTAAATGGTGATTGATTATTTATGCAAATAAGTTACCATGTTCAGCTTTCTGATTGAAATAAACATATACAAAAGGTGCTTTAATATGACTTGAACTTTTTAATTAATAAAACCCTGAGGGGTCTATTAATTCACTCATTGCAACATTAGTTATTTACTTGTGTAATATCTATTAATGCTAACATATTTGCTTGCATAAAGATGAGATACTTAATATCAGTAAAAATCAGGAATAGATTTTAGAACTATTTTAAGATATATATTAGATTTGTACTAACACTGACTTTGAAATTAGGTTATCAGTATGTCAGTATATCAGCATAATAGTGCTAAAATTATTAATACATTAAGTAACACATACCTTAATTTATTATCTATATATGAATTCACAATATAATTTTGGCTTAGAAAATTCCTTACCTTTTCTAAAGTATTCTTTGTCTGAATTAATGTTTTATTTCTACTCATATAGGTGAAGCTATATTAGATCTATGAAAATTTAATATGAAAATTAGTATTCTACAAACTATCATTATATATCACTATAAATCACTCCTAAATTATTGAAATCACCAATAAAATAGCTCTAAAAAGGCTATTAGCATTATTCTCTTTACATATGTCAGCAAAACTTTTCCTATCCTGATGTACTTCTTATAACAATTATTTACACTTGAATATTTACTCAGTAAACTTTCAAGCAACTGAACAAATTGAGAGTTAAAATTGACACAAGCCTTTAAAAACAATTCATATCTGGCTTTTATTTTGTTCTTAAATGTATATTTACTATAATTTGAAATCAAAACTCTTAAAACAAGCAATGAAATTAATCTGTAAACATCTCAGGAATGTTTTAAAATCTGCAACTTAATTTCTCCCCAATAGCCAAGTCATGCTGAGAAAATCGGTAATAATAATCAAATTGAAACATGTGTTTTTCATTTTCTGAGTCTTCCTTAGGTTAGGGAAAGTAAAGGTTTTTGTGAAAATAAAATGATAAACGGAATCAGCTAAATCATAAAAATAAATGGCTGTTAATTTCAATCAAACTACCTATATAAATTGTAATTGAAAGGTGTCAAATTTCTCTCTAGTAAAAATATTTGATTGGCATAGACTGAAATCAGAGTGAATGCTTCTGGTGGTTAAGGACCTTATATATTCATTTATATGTCCTAGTCCTGTTTCAGTATCAGATAGATTGTCAGTACTCAAAAATATGTTATTGGAATAACTGATGAATTTTAAAGTTAAGATTTATATTCAATTTATTTATTAATGTTATTGCATATCTTTGTTTAGGTTAAGGTGAATATTACATACTTTCGCATGGGGAAAATGGTTTATAATTGCTACTTGTAATATCAGTTTAATATTCGCCACTTTTTATATCATAATGAAAAATACTGATTTAAAGCTAAGTGAAAAAAATCTGGTAGTTATAAGGAATAAAACATTTGAAATTTCTAGTATCATCCCATTAGTACAACTAATCCCCTGACGAAAGTCAACAAATGAGAGAGACTAAGATGATACCACTATTCTATTTCGTTACCAAAAAAAAAAAAAAAAAAAAAAAATTTGCTTTGGGAATAAAAGTGTCTGCATAGGTTCAAAGGGTTGTCATTTTATCTCCAGTTACTTGTGGTCAAATATGAAGATAACTATGACAAAACATACCGACTTGCCAGATCCAAATGAAAATCTCTAATATTTTAATAACATTCCTGTTCAAGGAAGAGGATTTAAAAACATCATTTCCCCTATGTTGCCCTCAGGTCTGTGAGACCTGATGTAAAATGGGGGAGGGGAATATTGGGAAAAGATAATTATAAATATTTCTAACTAATTTTGATTAATAATTAAAGGAAAGCAAAGAAAAGAAATGAGAAAATGAATGCTTCCAACAACTAAGAAAAACAGAAGAAAATGAAATTGTAGAATCTTTGTCTATCCGTGACAGGTTAAATTCTAATAATACGATTGTTATCATTTACTGAATGCTCTCTAAGGGCCAGGTAGTATTTTAAATGTATTACATTCAATCCTTGGAACATTCTTTCAAATTGTAGAGTGAAACAGACAATTCCAGGTAATCTCCTGATATTTTACCCTAAGTGGTCCAGAGAGCTTGGATGCCAACTTAGCTCAGTCTGATGTCAATGACCATACTCTTTCTGTTGTACCATAGTGCCGCAAAAACAACCGTTCTATTGGATGCCAAGGATTTCTGGAGACAAGGGATCACTAAACTAATGTTTATATGCATGGATATTAGCAGCAGTCTGCAAGGTATAAACAAGAAGGAAAATGGGCTAGGGCATTAACAGTTTGTTAGCACAAATATAACTAAAACACTGGTATTATTACAAATTCGTTAAGGTCCAGGAGTCAAGTTACATGGTCAAGTTTTTGGAAATTTGTTAAACCAGGTGTTTAAATTTAAAACTGAAATGAAATCAAAATAAAGAAATAATGCATATAAAGTATCTACGATACTCTGTGGCACATGGTGAGTATTCCATGGATATTTGCTATTGCATTATTTTTATTAGTAAAACAACTCATTATAAACTTTCTAATGTGGAAAAAAAGAGAATGAACAAATGTTTTATTAAATCTGATTTCGCCATTTAAAAAATGATTTTTGCTATACAATACCTATTGTTAAGTATAAGCAGCAGAAGTTGACCTCAGATTAAGAAAGATTCAAAGCAAAAAAAGGGGTTCAGAGTTATCAAAATAAACAAGTCTACCCAGTAATTATTATCACATTTAGAGAATTCTCTAAATGTGATAAAGTATATATCAGGCATAAAGGCATAAAGGATATATTTATGCCTCCCTTATTTCATCTAAATTGAAATTACTAATAACTGAAGTTAAAAAAAATTCTTAATTTGTGATTTTTACCTTTAAAAAAATGCAACCCACCAACTATACAGATAAAATTTTCACATTGCTATGGATTTACAATCAAGGCTTAAAATACCTCGACTTTTTTTATTATTATTATCTTTACTCCCTAAGTATTTAGAATCTAAAGATCACAGTTTGAGTACCAGACCTATTACTACTAGTTTTGTGTCTATATATATTACTCCCCTAATTTTCTCTGAGTTTCAGTTTTCTTACCTGTTAAATGGAGATAACAAATAGCTCTACAAATCTAAGTAAATATTAAGATAGTTATCATTATCAAGAGTATTGTTAATTATACAACCAAATAGAAGCTAGAAGTATAGGCCTCTGTTCCAAATGCACAAGGCCAGTCCAGTACTTAATATTTTTGAATCTGGATGCCTTTAAGCATGACATTCAGTCTCAGCTAACACCCTCCACCACCCTCCACAATGGACTGGACTTGCCTATGTCTGAGACATTTGAACTAGTGGCTCTGGCTGGAACTAGAAGACTGGATTTGAAAGTGGATGAAAAAGAACAGAAACTCACAAATTGCTAGTTTCCTGCCTGAAGCGCAATTAACCAAACTACCTTGACCCCCAAAGTCATATTTTTTTTGTTTGTTCGTATTTTTTTAAAGATTTTATTTATTTATTCATGAGAGACAGAGAGAGAAAAAGAGAGAGAGAGGCAGAAACACAAGGAGAGGGAGAAGCAACTCCATACAGGGAGCCGGATGTGGGACTTGATCCCGGGTCTCCAGGATCACGCCCTGGGCCCAAGGCAGGCACTAAACCGCTGAGCCACCAAGGGATCCCCATGTTGTTTGGTTTTTTTTAACCATATTTCTCTGGGAGCAGAGTATTCTAAACACCGATGTACTTTTTTTTTTGGCAACTATGACAAGATCCGAGGCCCTAAAATTTTACCATTTAGAAGAAAAGAATTCTAAAGACTCCAAATTCCACATTTGTATCTCAATATGAGGATGTAATCACTGAAGCAGTTTTGTTCAAAGCTTTACTGGAAAACGGGCATCGAAATTTAGAAAGGGTGCAGGAAAGGTTTTAATCTCAAATAAAACAGGAAAGTGACCTCGGTTTAGTAACTTCTGAGTTCTTGATCAATTTGCAAAGCAGTAAGCCACTCAGAATGGGTTTGAAAAGCGAGGTTGCGGCCTTCGTGTTGTGTTATCACAGAGGCAGATCACCCTGCTGACTTGCACCTTTCTGCCAGCGTCAAGGCGGCTGCCTCTATGAAGCTGCTGTCACAGACGAGTCATGGTGCCTGCATGCACCTACACACAAGCACGGAATTGAACTCGAAGTAGTGTCTTTGTGATATCTTTTCAACAAGTCATGTCCCATTCAGCCTGCTACTTTATCTTTGTCAGGCTAGGGGCCCAAGTGGTTTACGGGAGCTGTCAGGGGCAGGTAGACCAACCTGCTTCGTGCTGAGGAGGTAATGCATCTTTCGGGCTTGGTAATCTCTTTTCTTCTCCTCCCTTTCGAGGTCGGCCTTCTTCTCTTCTCTTTCTTTCATTTCTGCAAACTCCTCGAGTGCCTCCCTGCATCAAAACAATCCGCCGTTATTTATGATACTAAAAATCTGCTAACATTTTCACTCTTCCACTGATGATAATCAAGTAAGTTTTTGAGGGGCTACCATCATCCACATCCATCAAAATCAGCGGTGTAATCGATCTTACTTGCACATTCCACTGAATCTTTGCAATCTTTAAAAAGCATTTAAGTGATTTTTCGGTGGCTAAAGATTTTAAATAAAATATCTACCTATTCTAATTAATTCAACAGCTGAGGAAATATATCAAGTGCAAAGTAAGTGAACAACTCCATTACCATTTTCTTTGGTTGAAAATGAGCTATTTTGGGCATACCTAAATGTCCCAAGAAAACGGCTGAGCTACTAATTTCCTTTAAATTTTGATTTTGTATTAACAAATCTCTGATCATTTATTCTGTATACTAACTAATGGGCTAATTTTGAAAGTGGGATGGGTTTATATATATATATATATATATATATATATAAAATCAAAGAAGTATATATATGTATACTTAATGAAGTATATATAAATATATATATATATACACTTAATGAAGTATATATATAAGTACATATATATATACTTAATGTAAGTTTATTTCAGTTAACACTTTAAAAACTACCAACATGATTACATATATTATCTTGCACTTGCAAGATTTTATTCAATTATATAGATAATTTTAAAGAAAGCTAAACTAGGTGAATAAGTTCCTGGCTTTCTAGGTGTGAATAAATTTCACTGAAGTCATGAAAACTGCATCATTTATGAGTGTGTATTTAAGACATTTAAACAAAAAATAAATTTTTAAAATACACTATGTGAAAAATGCCTGATAAATAGAAGAGATTATCAAATATAGAAAAAAATCTTTTATTTTTCACAGAACACATTTACTATTCATGTTAAAATAATGTTTTGAAATTATTATTCTTCTTTAATGATATATATGTAACCTAGTGTCCAGTTCTTTAAGTAAAATTTTAAGTCATCTGAGCATTTACCATAAAGATATCAAGGAAAAGGAGATGGAAAGATGCAAAAAAAAAAAAAAAAAAAGAGATTCTCATTTCTACTTTCATGTCTAGAAATATTTTTGTTGTGATTTTCTGTTAAAGGCTACTAATACAATACTTCATACAAGGTTACTTATGAAACACACTGACGTTTAAAAATCACCATGCTATGCTATTGCAGCAGAGCAATTTTTTTCAACATAAGATTAAATTGCAAAATAAATGAATTACTTGGAGTGGCATGGCCCTCATTTTGCCACCCTTCTCTTGAAAATTGCTTATTAATATGAAAAAAGGAGTCAGAAAATAGCCTGTTTTACTTTATGCATAGTATTTTGGGGGCTTCTGCGCCCACAGAGCTGGGCTAGCTGCACGTTTAGATTGTGTTGGCAAGCTGGTACAATGACCTTTCTGACCTGCATCTCAAGGCTATTATTAATCGCTAAGTAACCTGGTAAAGCCAAACAAATTTGTTTCCATTGAAAGGATCTCTATCTGTGTCTGAGAATTTGTTCTGTACCAAACAAACCTCATTAACTGTGTCCATTTTTGACAAAGAACCAGGAGTTAGAAGGACTGGTGACCTTTCTTTGTCCTTAAGGTACAAATTTCAAGGCAGTTACATATGAATAAATGAGAATTTTTACCAGGAAAAATAACAATCACATGTTATACTAAAAAACTAAATATACTATTAATTTTCATCTTCCCTTTTAATCTTATGTACAAATATTTCTTCGATAATTCCTCTTATAAGTCTTTAAGATAATTTAAAAGAACTGATGAACTGCCTCTACAAGGATAATTACTCAGATATGCATGTATGCAATTTTATGTCATTCTAAAGATAAGCACAGTAATTTTCCAAGCAATCACAAAAATAAAAAAAAATCTACAAAGAAGTTTGTATCTATAAATGATTTAATGAATAAGAAGAGATCTTACATAAGAAAAAAGTACCCAATATAATTAAACACACACATGCACAGGTAAGGTGCAAAGAAGTAATAGGATTTGGACGCAAAAATCAGAAGTGTAAATTATTTGATGTCGTAAAAACAGTCCATCTTCTGGATATGGAAATGTAAAATAAAAACAGTGTGTACCCAGGGAGCTTGACAAGGAAAGCTAAAACTGAGAGATATGTAAAAGAATGTCAGCTTCCGGTATGTGAATAAAGTGCACTATAAACCCAGAAGGAACTGAGAAGCCCTAAAAATAAATCCAAGAAATTTGACAAAACATTAGAAAAACGAATCTCAAAACATAAAAATAATTAATTTAATAAATTTATACAATTTTTGAAAAAAATCAATCTTATGTTCCTGATTTATTGCCATACTTGAGACTGTACAGATATATTGAACACCACAGTTATACTCATGTCAAATAGTCTTTGTTTAATGACCAAGTAGGAAGAGCTGAATAAATTGTTATCCTGATATACAAGTTTCTGTTACATCAATAGCAATGAAGATATGTCTCAGTGTAAAGGATGTAATAAAAAATTATGATCCCATTAAGGATTAAAGGGTGAAAACTATTCTAACTAGGTTTCTTTACAAAATTATAAAAATTATTGATTTTTTATGCAGGGATTTTTTTCTAATGCAGTGCTTTTAAAACACTTAAACTTTTTCTCAAATAATTCCAGGTTGTTTTCATAATTTTTTTTTCATTTCAGGCACATATATTGTCTTATTTCTATCCTTAAAAAACAATCCTGTGACATATATGGAAGAGATGCTACTAATTACACTATTTTACAAATATGGTAACACATAATGAGATGAAATGACGTACTCTAAATAACAAATCAGTTAATAATAGAAATGGAATTAGAATCCTTAGATTTACAGATTCTCTAATTGCAGGCTGTAGTCATCCTGATATAAGAAATACTATGCAGAAGAAATTTTTTATTGAATAACCACATACATTTTCTTTTATTTTATGGTCCTGTTTTCTATTGTATACCTAACGAAACTTGCATAGGTCCTAAGACTTCCTGTATCAAGTTTCATATATATAAAATGTATTTGGTGAGATTAGTTTAAAAATAAAGGTAAAAATTACTGAAACTTTTATAAAGTCTTAAATATTTGAATATATTTACAATGATAAAATGTTTACATATTTTAATTATGATAGGAATAATAAAAATAATAATAGCCACAAGGAAGCAATACAGTGAATGGGTTCACAGCATAAACTCTGAAATGACACCTGATTATAAACTCTCTGCTGTGCTCTGCACTACTGTTTGATATCTGAGTCTCAACATCCTCATCTATAAAATGTAAATAGTATAGAGTTTTCTTCATCAAGCTATTGTGAGGAACAAATATATTAATCTACGTAAAGTATTCAGAGGGGGGCTGGCACACAGGAAGGCACTACATGGTTGTTTACTATATATTCAATTTTCACTCTAAGCTATGTTCTAGGCTACTTGCTTTATCAACTTAACTGGATACCAATCTTTTATACTGTCTCAAATTCCCTCAGTGATCTCTTCTTTTCTCTCTCCTGATCAGTGTGCAATTTTTAGGTAAAATCCATGAAGCAAACCATGGAATTTGGTTTTTCTAAGAGGCACAGAGGCATGGGGTAAACCTTGACTGGTGGGAAACAGGACATGGAAGAGAGCTATGCAAATAAATTTCCCTTTTCTCTGTCTTCTGTGCACTGCTGAGAGTTCTCCTAGCAAACCTGTGCATTAGCTAATGGATAATGCAGCACGTACCTACTATACCTTGTTGAGTCACTATGGGACCCTAGACGAAGTGGTGGCCAGGGCTGCAGGAGCTCATGGTATCACATTCCTCCTTACAGGATCAATGCATGAGTACTGGGTAGTAGACAGTTTATAGCTGTATGCCACCGGAGAAAATCAGCTGCCCGGTCTCAGGTTTTGTCACTCTCTCCCTCCAGCCTGCATCCAGTGGCTGGTTATTGAGGGAATGCACAGACCCAGAGCCTTCCTCACTTTGGGTCCACTCTAAAGACCTATCCAGGGGTACCGGGGAGGCTCAGTGGTTGAGCGTCTGCCTTTGGTTCAGGCCGTGATCCCAGGGTCCTGGGATTGAGTCCTGCACTGGGCTCTCCACAGAGAGCCTGCTTCTTCCTCTGCCTGTGTCTCTGCCTCTGTGTCTCTCATGAATAAATAAATAAAATATTAAAAAAAAAAAAGACCCATCCAAATCCTGAGCTTCCTGAGACTGGCTGAGACATCTGATGTGGTTCACTTTCTCCGCCACTTTACAGGTGTTATTCCTCACACACTCCCCAATACAGTCCTGCACCAAATCATTGCACATAGAGTCTGCTTCAATCTCTGATGCTTCACTCCCTTTTTTTTTTTTCTTTATACTAATACTCAGGGCAGTGAGGATGAAATATTATCAGTTTAATAAAGTATCATCAGCTTAATAAATACAGTATTATCAGTTTAATCCTACACTTACATTTCATTTCCAAGAAGTTCCTGGTTAAAACATACACATTACCACTTTTAATCCTTTCACAATCCAGCGAGGCAAATATTATCACTCCCATTTTATAGATTAAGAAATGAAGAATCACAGAGGTTAAATTTCTGCCCAAACCCCCAAACTAGAAGGTGAGAGTTAGAACCTGAATATAGGTTTCACACCAAAATTCATGGCTTTATGCACAAGGCTATACTCCTATCACATTTTTGCCCAAATCCCATACAGCTGATTCTTGAACAACATAGGTCCTTTGTATGCAGATTTTTTAAATAAATACTTTTCCCTCCTTACAATTTTAATAACATTTTCTTTTTGGGGTGCATGGTGGCACAATCAGCTGAGCATTCGATTCTTGATTTTGGCTCACATCTGATCTCAGAGGTCGTGGGATTGATTCCACATTCAGCTCCGAGCTCAGTGGGGAGTCTGCTTGGGTTTCTCTCTCCCTTTTCTTCTGTCCCTCCCCTCATACTCTCTCTGAAATAAATCTTTAAAAAAGTAACATTTTCTTTTCCCTACCTTACTTCATTATAAGAATACAGAATATATACACATACCATGCAAATATGCTTATTGGTAAGGCTTCCAGTCAACAGCTGGGTATTGGTAGTTAAGTTTAGGGGGAGTCAAAACTTATATGTGTATTTTCAACTGCACAGGGGGTCAGTGCCCCTAACTCCCACATTATTCAAGAGTCAAGTATATTTTGCCATTCCGTTTGATTTTCTTACTCAGTTCAAAATACAGTACTTAAAAAAAAAATCTTTATAGTTTTTATCTTCTTGTCTTTGTAAGTCCAGAACCCCAAAATAAAAATGTCCATCCTTTTCTCTAAAAAGGTTTCATAACTTCAACCATGATTAATCTCTAGCTGTTCCCACTCTCATAATCCTCTCTTTCATATATTTGTTATATTCTACAATATTATAGCTGCATGCATACATGACTTTCCTGTACTTCTCAACCAAGTGCTGAGGTCCTGAAGGTCAGAATTAAAGTTTATTCATTGATGTGTCCCTCCCAAAGTATTTGGTCTAATATCTGGTATAAATAGGTGCTACCATCATTTTGAACTATTTCTCAGCTGACTAGTAGTACATTTTATCATTTTTGATAGTTTAATTAGAAGAAGGAAGAAGCTACCTTGAGAAAGCCTCTCTTGGGAAGTGTGGAAGAACCAGGATTCCGGCTCTTGGCCTATAAAGTGGTTTTTGGAGTGTGGTATCTAGAAAACAGTTTCACTTGGGAAGTGTTGGAAATGCACGTTGTCAGGCTCCAGCCCAGACCAATTCGGAAATCCTAGGGGGAGGGACCCTGAGGCAATTTCTTGCCTGCTCAAGTTTGAGAAGTGCTAGCCTGCAGCAATGAAAATTATCAACTCTGTTGAGGAATTAAGATGATTCACTCCAACTCACTAGTACAACATCCTAAAGAGATGCATCATATTCAGTTAATAATTTTAATATGAGCATCACTATATAAGTTAAAGCACTGAGAAGTACTACAAAGGAGATATGATATGTACATTACAGTATTTTCATAGAAATCATAATTGTGACAGGAAAGTTAAAAAAAATATGGAGATTGTTTGAAAAGCACAAGTGCCCAAATTTTCAGAGGAACTGGTAATAATATTATATAATCTCTCAAATAAAAACACAATGCCATCATCTGTGCTGTCTTTAAGAAAAAATAATTCTAAGGAAATGGATTCAAGCAATTCTCCAGAGGCCTCACTCTGGTTTGATGGGAAATGAAGTCAGTGATGTGCAAGAAGCCTTTAAAAAAAAAAAAAAAAAGCTGAAAAGCTTTACTTCCTGCTATGGTATATTATGACCTAAAAGTATTTTAGTTAAATTTATTGTATGTGATAAGCAAAACTATTAACCACAAATAAAGCCAATGATGTGTTTGGACTTTGTATATAATATTCATAACAATTCGGGGACTGATAAAACCTTCAAATAGATTATCTGGAAGCCAGAAAAATATCCAAGACATTTGCATTAGAAATAAATGCTTCCCTTTAAGTCACTCAAACCATTTAAACCAGTTATTTTGTCTACCTGGTTACCCAGGGCCTGGAATTGTTGGACAAACCTTGCAAATTTCATTAGGGCAGCAGTTTATGACGGAAAAATACAGTTTAAAATTAAGGACTATGTAGCACACCGTTGTCAATATTCAAGCACTCAGGTTGCTCCTGAGCCTCATGCCTTACTCTGAAAACTGCAGGTGAGACTTTAACAGTCTGAAAACATTCAGAAGAGTCCTCTCAAAAAATATTTTTAGCTACTCTTGAAAATCCTTTGTTGCGGCATAGATTAACTTCTCTTCAAAAAGCCTAAGCTACTTTAAAAATTCATATCATGAAGAACATGAACATTCACCTGTTTATTCAGTCAGGCAGGCCCAAATATGTTTAAGATCTGAAAAGAAATAAAGATGTGTAAAAGCCAATCCCTGCCTTCAAGCAGCTTTCATTTTTAAAAAAAAATTTTTTTTTTTATTATTTATTTACGATAGTCACAGAGACAGAGAGAGAGAGAGGCAGAGACACAGGCAGAGGGAGAAGCAGGCTCCATGCACCGGGAGCCCGATGTGGGATTCGATCCCGGGTCTCCAGGATCACGCCCTGGGCCAAAGGCAGGCGCCGAACCGCTGTGCCACCCAGAGATCCCCTTCAAGCAGCTTTCATAATAAAACAACAGATAACCAACTAGACTACAGACAGAATATGAAGATATATAGAAGCAGTGCTTAAACTCAGAGACATTAGAAGAGGCTTGTTATAGGTGACAGCACTGGTTGCTGAACCAAAAAGCTTGGATAGAGGAGTACAGTAAGGAAATGAGGCTGGAGTATTCACAGGAAACTTCAGCTATCTTTGGTGGACCTGTTCCATCAACAGCAAAATGAAGGAAATGCACTTTAGGCTAGAAAAAGGGTTTCCTGACCTAGAGTAAATGGGCTCCCTAAGGGTAATGCTAGCAAATTTGTACTCTATAGACTAGATATTTTGTGAATGAAAAAAGTTAAAAAGAAGATAATGGTCAATGTTATAAAATTACAATACCATGACTTCACTCTGATCATAAAAAGGGATCATCCAATTGCTCCATTATTTCATTTGCCTACTTTGCATGATTTTAAAAAGCAATAAGACTCCATTCAAAGATCATTCATGAAAATCAATTTTTTTCTTCTTCTGGTTCCTTTGAATACACTTAGTTGAATAGAACTTTTTTGTGTACTATTCTTCCTAAAAATATGCACATATTTCACTGTAAAATTATTTTCTTTTCACTATTCTGGATAGTTTCTGTAAAAGGAAGTAAAATTTCATATAATATATACGATGCCAAATAATTGAGAGTGACATTGTGCTAGGTACAACAGTGGGTATAATGATAAAATATATTTACATAGTGTATTATTTTCAGGAGCTCTAAGTGCTTCACAGACATTAATTCAACTTCACAACATTCCACTGAGGTTGGTAAGGGGCAGGTATTATTAACAAGGTTCCTGTTCTTCACTGTGAAATGAAATGACTTTACAGATGGTGACTTTGAGACACAGCATGGGGGCTTCCTGCATAAAGGTAGATCAAGGCACATCATATTTTCTCTCCATTGTATATCTTCACAGTGATTCAGCTGTAGAGGATGAGGATCAAGCTAGCAACACTTTATTTGCGATGGAGTTTAGAGTTGAGGTAGCTAAATTTCTATTTCATATAAAAAGTTGCAAGCTCTTATTTACTTTGTGTTCACTCAAAAATCACACATTGCCACTCATTTAAAATGTGTTAACTTCATTTTAAAACAAAAATAATTGCTGCTGCTTTTGCATACAATCCATTTAACATTCAATCCAGGCACATCTCTAAATTAATCAGGATGCTATTGTAAAACAATAATATACAATAGGATGATGTCAATATATTTTAAATTAGTACCACATGTAGTAGTATATCACATATCATTTCAGAAAATTATCTAATGGGTTTTAGAATACTATTTATTGGCCAATTGTCTTATAATCAGTCTAAGAAGTCAGAAGAAAATGCTGGGCAGGAGAGTATCCAGATTTATGGATCATCACAATACAAGTGTTAGCTAAAGTCCCAGAAGTGGAAAAGACTGTCCAGGACACAGACAGTGAAAAGGCAAATACATTAAAGAGAAAACATTAATATTTAAGATCAGGCAAATAAAGATGAGTACACAAATAAACAAAGAAGAAACCATTAGAAAAGTAGAAAGGAAACCAGGAGAAAGTGGTGTCACAAAATCTAAGTTGTGAAAGAGATTAGAGAAAAAGAATGATAATCAGTTGCCTTATGCTTTAAATAACCCGATAATATGAAGGCCCAATAGCCTACTGGATAGAATTATAAATAATTTTTTAGCAACAACTACATTTTCTCAATACATTTTCACAATAATTTAAACATATCCTCAAGTATTGACTGAAAAATTTTGTACACAAATATATCAAGTACCTGAATCTGATTTCCACTCTATACCTTCATTCTCAACCAACAATATTAACAGTAACTTTACCAGTCTTTATCCCAGAATTAAAAAGGAGAAAAAAGGAACTTTCCTCCATCCATCTCATATCAAAAGATCAGCTAAGTGAGACATAAGAACTTTCAATTCAACCATTCCTTAAAGCTGGACAACCACACGACTAAATTCACAAACTAACATATTTTAGTTCCTTGCTTTCAAATGAGTAACAACTTAATGCTATACTCTGGCTTTTTTTTTTTTCTTTTTTTTACTATCACCATAAAAAAGAGAGACTTGAAATTCAGACAGCTTTTTTTTTTCCTGTTTAAAATTAAAAGTTACTAAAGTCACTGTCACTGTCCATTACATTACTAGTTATATCCTACTGAAAATTCGTATGCAAAATTTATTTTAGATCGGGGCTAGAAAAAGCTGTTTCTTGGCATATGCAGTAATCTTTTACATTTTCACAATGGAACATACTTAATTAACCACATTTTCTGATCAGTCACACCAATATAGTTATCATTCTGCATTTTCCTTTATTGTGGTCCTTCTTTCTTTTACGTAACTTTTTGTAAACTGCCTAAAATTCATTGTGTAAAGAATTAAATTTGAAAAAAATTTAAATACATACATATAAAAATTATGTCCAATGTGATAAGATTTTTCCTTTTATTAATTCTATTTCAGGAATGAGGATTTTTTTTATACACTTGGCTTTGAAAATTTTTTGCAAAAGCAATATGTTAAAAGTAATACATTCCTGTTAAAAATACGTGGAAAGATTGTGTTCAAATGGTAGATATCATTCCATACTATAAAGTGATTGTATGGATTATGTCATTAATTACTAATTATGGATAAGTAACAGACTGTTTCTAAAGCAAAGAATACGAATTGTATTTTATATACTCTAGTGTGTTATTATCCAAATTCTACCAAGTTAATTGCTATATCTTCTCGATTTTTACATATAAAATGATTCTACAGAGAAAAAGTCATATGTACAGCTAACATTTCAGATTAATTTGGTTCTTGAAAAGGAAAATGTTGTTTTCTTTAATCACAGGTTATTCTTTACTAAAAGAGCCCATAATCTAGATACAATTAGATAAAGCCAAACCACTATCATTTAGTTGGCTGAGATCAGAATATTATACTTTTAAAATGAGGTTTATTGAAATGTTATCTTTAGGTAATCATATTTATTCTCCTTATTTACACAATATAAATGGTTCTCTACTTATGTCCTTGAAATAGTGAACAGGGACACCACAGTATGAAAAAGTGGCCTAGCTGCTGGAGTTCATAAATTTTGTTCAGCTTTGGATGAGTTCAAAGAATTGCCATGTAAGAAAAGCCTTACAGAGGGAATTTATCTGATTATGGCAGTAATAATTACCCAGCTGTTTATTGCAGATAGAGAAATAATTCATGTAGGCAATAGGCCGTGGTGGCAATGACACTCTGCATTTAGTAAATATGCAAACTGTTCACTTCTAATTAACCAAGCTAGAGGATGCCCTTATTAAATGTATAAACTAAAAGTGCCTTCCTGACAAGTGATGAATTGTTACATTGCACAAACTCTTGCCACAGAATTATTGGAGTGAACTTGGGGCTTAACTTCATTAAGAGATCTTGTGGGATAGTTAAATGAGGATGGACAGCATAACAAGGCTTACCTGACAGCCAATGATATGTTAGAGCTTAATGGAACTGCACCTTTTCTTCTGTCCTACTTAGTTCAGATTCACAATAGATAAATTGTGAAACTGTGAAGTTAATTTGAATTCAAATAATAAAAATAAGTGAAATAACATGACAAACCATTTATGGAGGCTACCTGACAGTTTACCTACCAAATGAATCTACCAAACAGCCAGTTTTTATGATTCAAATATCTCTCATATAATAAAAATAGAAAAATTTACCACTCTTTTCATTGACTTAAAATAGTATGTTTAGTAAAAGTAAATGGTTTTATTGACTAGCTTTAAAATAAAGTATCTTTCAAAAAGTAAATGGATGGCCTTTATTAAAGAAAGTGAATACAATACAGAAATTACTCTTAATATTGACTTTGAATGAGTTTCATTTAATTTTACCAAATAACTAATGATGCAGTAGTTCCTCATCTATATTCTATGCTTAGCTTTATTTTAAGGTCACTATTCATTCTTTATCAAACATCTATACAAATATTTCCACGCCAGATAAGGATCCTATGAAAAATACCACTGAGAGGGAGGTCCTAGACATAATGAAACAAAACTAAAATGTTTCTATTTGAATTGTAGACTAATAATCCTGACCTCATAGGTTTGTTGTGTAAATTGAAGGAGATAATGAGAATAAAGGGCTTAGCACAATACTTGGTATACAATAAGTGCTCAATACATGTTAGTGATTGATAATGTGTTTGAGTGGCAATATCTCCATCTGAATAAAAAAAAACTGATGCCTAGGGTTTTCAATGGTAAGTTCACATTGAAGTCTGCTAAGACTTTACACTTCCTCTTTCATCTACATCATACAGACTCAAAGATTATAAAATGTGTGAACTGACCTTTTACATAGTATCACAATCCTACTGTAAATGTTTGTTTAATTATAGACTTATTGTAAAACAAGAAACAAATATATAAAGAAAGTATTATATATTATATATTTTAAAAGAATCAGATTTTACCACTATTGAAAAATCTAATTTGGCTCCTGTAAATTTATAATATTTAACTTAATTAACAAACATTTTATGTACTAAGAAAATGTGACCCCATCTTCAAATAATTTATGCATTCATACATTTACTTATAGACAAATATTTTTTAGTGAGTACCCTTCGTCAAGAACAACAATAAGAGATAGGAAAATTTTCATTTGTATTATCAAGATAAAACTTCCATATCTTAATGAAAAAATACTATAACCAAGGGTCAAAATAAAACTGCTTTAAATAAGAAAAGAGCCATGTTTATAAATAATCTCAAAAAAAAGTATTTATAAGTGTAAAACAACTTAGGTTCCACACCTTGAAGAGAGGGTAAGGTTTTAAAAAGTTAAGAAATAATACTTCATTTAGGGAAAGCATAAAATAATAGTGCTTATTAAAATATTTATGTATGGGCTTCTAGGAGGAGAGTGCATATGTTCTTTTGCCTACAATCTGTTCCCAAAATCAACTAAATGAATAAAAAGAAACAAAAATATAGGCAAAAACAAGGAACAGTCACAAACACCATCATAAACTCAAGAAAGTAAGTAGGAAAAAAAAAGTAAGTAGGAATGGAATGAATGAAGAATATTTACTTAAATTCATATTCAATCAAATTTAAACCACAAATACAGGGCATTTTCCTTAATCACAAAGTCAGGATGGTATGTGGGAAATAACTGAACAAGTTTAAAGAATCTAGTAAGAGCTCCAACCAAGAGGGATAAAGATAGGAATAACCAGATGCAGGACTAAAGGAAAGAAATTGCAGCCAAGTCATTTCTTTTTTTGTTAATCAGAGCTTCTGACTGAGTTGAGACCAGATGGCAAATCTGGGCTGGAGGAGAATGAGGAAAAGTAGCCTGAGAGCTGCTGAATAAAATAAACTCAGAGAAGAAAAGAGTCTATGAGCAATAGAACTTCACACTGATCTTGTTTCATGAAATCAATATCCACAATGACAGGAGGTCAATCAGAACTTGGGAAGAAGTGTCAAGAACACAGCTTCCCATTGCACCAGTTTACTCTCTACCCTTCATCAGATTGTTGAATGACTGAATGGGAAAACAAATCATCAATACCTAGCTGAGGCATTAAAAAAAGTATAAGAATTCTGAGACTTAAGTAGGAATTTCAGTAAAGTATAGAATTACTCTGTTCAAAACATAATTGTTTTCCTATATGTAAAAATAATAATAGGCTGGAAAGATGGTAGAATAAGAGGACCATAGGGCAGCCTGGGTGGCTCAGTGGTTTAGTGCTGCCTTCAGTCCAGGGCATGATCCTGGAGATCCGGGATTGAGTCCCATGTAAGACTCCCTGCATGGAGCCTCCTTCTCCCTCTGCGTGTGTCTCTGCCTCTCTGTGTGTGTGTCTCTCATGAATAAATAAATAAAATCTTAAAATAATAAATACGAGGACCATAAGCTCACATTGTCCCACAGATATGGATAGGTAACATTCATATCAGAGTAAATAACCCAGAAGATGACCTGAAGGCTGGCAAAACAAATTCTACAACTAAAGATAGAGAAGAGGCCATATCAAAGAGGGTAGAAAGAACAGAAATGCAGTGGGAAGCTGAACTAAGTCACTGTGGGAAGGAGGAAGCCACAAGCCTAAAAAGGGGAGAGAAACACACTATCATGATGGGGAGCCTACATGAAGAAGACAATTCCCATAAAAATTGGCTTTGAAAGCAAGAGGGGTCAAATTTTGTGAGTTCTTATAATTATTGGGACTTAAATCCTGGAATATTAAAAATCAGCAGGCTGGGTTCTGGAAGAGCTGGATGCCATTGGGAGCTTAGTCTCCAGCCTTAATGAGATAGCACAACACACAGCCCCCTGTTCAGCCTAGAATCAGCAGTTTGAAAAACACCTGGGGCATACAGGAAGGAGAATTATTTACTCAAAGTCTATCTGGGAAAAGGCAAGGCTCCCAGGGGAACTCCGCCATGAACAAAGGAGCTTGCAGGCACCATTTCTCTCCCCCATCACCCACCATAAACACAAGGCCACCTGCCTGAACAAGCACAGCAAATATATTCACTATCTAACTTGGTTATACCAAGTCCCACAACCCTGGGCTTCTGGAACCCATCCCTTCCAGAAAGGCCTTCCTCAGCCCCAGTGCTGCAGGTCTCCTCTCCCAGAAGACCACCACAGACTTTGCCAACACCATATCTCCTGATCCATATGCTTTGCAGGACTTTGGTCCTGGTGAGTCCAGCAGCAGGCTCCACAGACTTATGCACCTTGTTAAAATTGTGAATTCTACCCATATGCACTTTGCAGAGCCATCCAAGTGGCCCAGTCAGGTGGCAGCTGCAATGGCAGGTCTCACTTTGCAAGTGGACCAGTGGGCACCTTGTTAAAGCTACACATCCTACCCAGGCTGGGAATCAAACACTGTCTACTACAGGCAGACAGCACCACTGTAGACTACTGAACTGAAGGAAAAGCAGACAGGACGCAGCAGCAGGACACAGGACACACACAACATACATAGAAGGCACCTCAAAGTACCAGATTTTGGTGAACACGAGATACTACACTGCAGGACACTAGAGGACCTCTTATTCAGGCTATTACTTTCAAGAGTAGGAGATATAGCTGACTTTCTAAGTAGACAGAGAGTCAGACAAAATGAGAAGATAGAGGAATATGTCCCAAATGAAAGAACAGGACAAAAATCACAGGAAGAGACCTAACTGAAACAGATATATGTAATTTGCCTGATAGAGATTTTAAGTAATGGTCACAAAGACAGTCACTGGACTTGAAAAAAGAAGGGACGACATAAGTGAGACCCTTAACAAAAGGTAAATAAGAACCAATCAGAGATGTAGAACACAATAAATGAAATTAAAATGCAGTAGATGGAAAAAATAGCAGGCTAGAGAAGCAGAGAATGAATTAGTGACCTGGAGGTCAGCATTATAGAAAGTAATCAAGCTGAGGTGATAGAGAAACAAATTATGAAAAATAAGAATAAACTTTGGGAGCTCAGTGACTCTATTAAGCGTAATAATATTTTCATTATGGAGCTCTCAGAAGAAGCAAAAGGGGGCAAAACATTTATTTGAAGAAATAATAGCTGAAAACATCCCTAAATTAGGGAAGGAAACATATATCCAGATCCAGGAGTCACTGAGATCTCCCAACAAAATCAGCCTAATAAGAAGGTCCACAGCAAGACACATAATTACTAAAATAAAAAATTAGTGATATAGAAATAAATTTAAAAGCATTAAGAGAAAAGAAGACAGTTATATACAAGGGAAACCCCATAAGGCTATCAGAGGTTTTTCAGCAGAAACTTTGCAGGCCAGAAGAGAGTGGCATGACCTATTCAAAGTGCTGAAAAGAAAAAAAAAAATCTATAGCCAAGAATACTATGTCCATCAAGGCTATCATTCAGATTAAAAAGAGAAATAAAGAGTTTCCCAAACAAACAAAAGATAAAGGAGTTCATGACCACTAAACCAGCCCTATACAGATGTTAAAGGATTCTGAGTGGAAAGGAATTGCCATAAGTAAGAGTAAGAAGAGTAGGAAGTATAAAAGCAGCAAAAGTATGTATATTTATAAAAATAAGTCCAGAAACTAAAAAATAAAGGGAGGTTAAGTATGATACCATATACCTACAAAAGGTTGGGGAGATGAGAAAAGGATGGGTTCAAACTTAAGCAACCATCAACTTACTATAGACAGCAATATGCAGAAGATATTATATACAAACTTAATGGTAATCAAAAATCAATAATAGATATGCAAACAACAAAAAGAAAACCAAGTATATCACTAAAGCCAGAAAACCATGAAAGAAGAGCAAGAAAAGAAAGGATCAGAGAGGAACTTCATGAATAAGCACAAAATAAGAAATAAAATAGAGAAAAACACATGCCTATCATAATTATGCTTAATGTAAATGGACCAAAAACTCAAATCAGAAGACATGGGTAATGGAATGGATTTAAAAAAAAAAAAAAAGACGCACCTGTATGCTGCATAAAAGACACTCATTTCAGACCTAATAACACATGCAGATCAAAAGTGAGGAGATAGAGAAATACTTACCATGCAAATGGATGTTGAAGGAAAGCCTGGGTAGCAATATTTATATTGAACAAGATAGACTTTAAAATAAAGACTATAGTAAGACATAAAGAATGACACTATATAATAACAAAGTGGATGTTCTAGCAAAAAGATATAATAGTTATAAATATTTAGGCACTGAACATATGCACACCCAAATACTTAAAACAGTTAATGACAAACATAAAGGAACTAATCCATAGTAATAAAACAACAGTAGGGGACTTTAACACTCCACTTACATTGATGGACAGATTATCCAAACAGAAAATCAACAAGGAAACAGCTGCTTCAAATGATACACTGTTCCAGGTGGATTTAACAGATATATTCAGAACTTTCCATCCCAATACAGCAGAATACAGGTTCTTTTCAAGTGCACACAGAACATTCTTCAGAACAGGTCACATATCAGGCCACAAAACAAATTTCAACAAATTCAAAAACATTGAAGTCATACCATGCATCATTTCTGATTAAAACACTGTGAAACTAGAAATCGGCCATAAGAAAAAGTCTGGAAAGAGCAAACAGATATGGAGCTTAAATAACATGCTACTAATCAATGAGTGGGTCATCCAAGAAATCAAAGAATAAAAAATTACATGGAGAAAAAATGAAAACACAATGGTCTAAAATACAGAGGATGCACTAAAAGCAGTTCTAAGAGGGAAGTTTATAACAATAGAGGTCTACTTCAAGAAGTGAAAAATCTCAAATAAGCAAACTAACCTTATACATAAAAAACCTCAAAATGGATTCAAGACCGAAACATGAGACCTGAAACCATAAAAATCCTACAAGGGAGCACAGGCAGTAATTTCTCTGACATCAGCCATAGCAACATATTTCTAGATATGTTTCCTGAGGCAAGGGAAATAAAAATAAATTATTGGGACTACATCAAAATAAAAAGCTTCTGCACAATAAAGAAAACAACCAACAAAAACTAGGAAGCAACCTACAGAATGGGAGAAGATATTACAAATATCTGATACAGGGTTAGTATCTAAAATATATAAAACTTACAAAATACCAAGAAAAAAGCCAAACAAACAACAATAATAACCTAATAAGAAGGGCAGAAGACATGAACAGCCATTTCTCCAATAAAGATATTCAGATGGCCAACAGGCACATGAGAAGATGCTCAACATCACTCATCATCAGAAAAATGCAAATCAAAACCTCAATGATATATCACCTTACACATGTCAGAATAGCTAAAATAAAAAACGCAAGAAATAACAAGTGTTGACAAGGATGTGGAGAAAAAGGAACTCTTTTGCACTGCTGGTGGGAATGCAAACTGGCATAGCCACTGTGGGAGATGGTATGGAGGTTCCCCCCAAAATTAAAAATGGAATTACCTTATGATCCAGCAATTGCAGTACTATTTACCCAAAGAATACAAAAACACTAATTTTAAAGGATATATGATTCCTATGTTTAAAGCAGCATTATTTACAATAGCCAAATTATGGAAGCAGTCTAAGCATCCATCAACAGATAAGTGAATAAAAAAGATGTCACACACACACACACACACACACACATACACACACACTGAAATATTATTCAGCCACAGAAAAGAATGAAATCTTGCCATTTGCAATGACATGGGTAGAATTAGAGACCATTACACTAAGTGAAGTAAGCCAGTCAGAGAAAGACAAATTACCATATGATTTCACTCCGATGTAGAATTTGAGAAATAAAACAAAGGAACAAAGGGGGAAAAAGAGAGATAAACCCAAAAAGCAGGCCTTCTATTAAGAAAATAATAAAATTTTACTAATGAACATTTAAAAAACAGCCACATAAATTAAGAGATATATACTGAATTCCTTGACGGAATAACTTGAATTATGAACGTATAATTTTTGCCTTTTCTAGTCTACAATTTTAATTTAAATTGATTTAAATTTACAATTTGATATTTTTTGAAACATACCAAAATGCTTTATAATTTAGGTGGATGAAAATTAAACAAAAGTAGCCATAGCATCTTCTGAAAAACAAAAGTAATTTATAGGTACTTGAGCCATGTAATGCTATCCAGGATTATAAAGAAAGAGAGAGAAATCAGACGGCATCGATAGTCAAGAGACATATCTGAGCATGTGTGAGAACTTAGTATGTGATGATGATATCTTTCTGTGTTAGAGATAACTGAATTATTTAATAAATACTATTGCAATAACTTGTTACCCATTTAAAAATCTTAAAATGAATTTTAAATTTATTCCTTATATTAAATAGATTCCATTGGATTCAATACCAAAAATTACAAAAGAAACCCTACAATATCAAAAGAAATATGCGTGACTATTTTTAAAGTCATGCAAAGAAGAAATTAAAAAAAGAAATTATTGATGCCCTCAAAGCAAAAGCAGCATTGATTGTAGACTTATGTCTCTGGATTCTCATCTTCTTTTATATTTTGGCTAGTAAATTATTTAGTATGTTGATAGTTCTTCGATGCTTAGATGTCACTCTGAGGATGGTGGTTCCGAACTAACTTAATCATTATCAGACAAGAAAGTATCTTGATTCTGAAATTTGTCTTGGGCTTACATACCTACTAAGGCCTCGTGGTTATCTCCAGCTAAGGCCCTAAACTTCATAGTCACTGCTAATAAACACATCACTTTGAGGTACAGAACCAGTTGGGTTTTACAATACCATAAAGTTCCTAATTGTAAGACTCTCAAAAAACACACACTATACACAGAGAGCCGTTCTCTTAGCAAAGCAGTACTACCTTCCATCTCTGCTTGCAGATTAGCTATGTCCAGTCCACGTTCATCTATTCCTCACAGAAACTGGCTGGAAGTGGCAAGGAGGGGATGCCTGCGTGGCTCAGTGGTTGAGCATCTGCTTTCTGCTCAGGGTGTGATCCTGGAGTTGTGGGACTGAGTCCCACATTGGACTCCCTGAGGGGAGCCTGCTTCTCCCTCTGCCTATGTCTCTGCCTCTCTGTGTGTCTCTCATGAATAAACACATAAAATCTTAAAAAAAAAAGGCAAGGAGGAAGCAGGATACACCAATATTGTGAAATCTACATACGATTTCAATTAATGCTCAGAAAAGCCTCAATTGTTAACAATTTATATCATGTGGTAAAACAGATGGGATCTGAAAAAATACCTAACACCACATAATAATGTTTTTTTAATCTGACATGAAACTGCCTCCAATAGTCAAAAATTCCTGTTCAGTTTTACTACTTTTAATACTTTATTTCAGTGTATTTCAGTGGGCATAACCAAGTCATATGGTACCTCCACTGCAAAGAAGCCTAACAAAGTAAGTTTTTCGTTTTCTAGCCCCAGCAGCTGAGAAGGCAAATCATTTATAAGTGGCTTATAATGGTGAGCCTACTGATGGTATATGCCATGGTTGAAATATGACTGATACAGGGATGCCTGGGTGGCTCAGTGGTTGAGCCTCTGCCTTTGGCTCAGGGCATGGTTCCAGTCTGAGGATCGAGTCCCGCATCAGGCTCCCTGTGAGAAGCCTGCTTCTCCCTCTGCCCATGTCTCTGCCTCTCTCTGTGTCTCTCATGAATAAATAAATAAAATCTTTTTTAAAAAAGAAATATGATTGATACAATTTGCAATAATTCATAAGTACAAAGAGGCTGTTTTGATTTCTAAAAAAAAAATCACTGAGTTCAAATCTCCAGATCTGCTACTTCTTAGTTGTGTGACTCAAGTTACTTAAACCTTCAGGTTTAGTTTTTCATCTTTAAAATATGATAATATATATCCCCAAAGGAGTTTTGTGTGGATAGATAACATAGAAAACACCATGCCCACAACAGATGCTTGGTAAATACAATTTACTGTGATTAGTCTATTTATCAAGTTCTTCATTGCTTACAATGTCTAAATTTGTCCGTATAAATTAAACTTTTAGCTTGATAATTATGACATTTACAATTACGACAAACCAGACTGATCTTTCTCTTACTGTTATTTACCAAAAACACATAGACATGCTATACCAACAGGCTGAAATTTTTGATGAGTTTGAAATTAAATATTTCTTTTATGTTTTATATGATTTAAGCAACTACTTAGTTATGATGCTTTTGTGTACATTGTGCATATGTCAAAAGAGGAAGTTATTATCAAGCATGTTCCCAATATTTATATACTAGATATATTCCAGATCTTATTGTTTACATTAGTATTTTCCCTTATTAGCCCTGACTTTAAGAATGAAGTTAGAGTTCTGAAGAATCCATCAGTGACAGCACAAGGAAGGTGAAACCAACACCACTCTAGTAGTTTCTGCTTTGATTTTGAGGGCTGCATACCTTACCAGTCTGAGAAGACATGCTAATTTCCTTCATGTTTATATTTCTTTGTTAATTAAAGCACAATTGGAAATGTGCTTCCTAGATAGTTTAATGTGTTAAGTCTTCAACTCAGAGAACTAAAAATGTATTTAGTACTGTGTTTCCCTGATACGCAATGTTAAGTGATCTCAATGTTCTTCAGTTTGTCATTAGCCTAATGCCTTTGTTGACTCTGTATGATTTTATACCAGAGAAAGATTACTTAAAGGCTATAATGGTGGTCATACTGAGGGCCCCAGATAACCATTATAAGAATGAGAGATTATGTTCAAGTCTTTTGAATTGAGTTTCCTAGAAACTAGATGAATATTCATAAAAATCACTCAACATTTTTTTTTGCTTTATCCTTGAAAACAAATGCAAATTAGCAGACTACAAAGACAGCATTTAACACAAATATTGATATAAATATTTTGAAACAGCAAGCTGCTAACTGTGAGTTCTGGATGGTGACCATCTTCACTGGGAACAAACACTGATAGTTTAACAGGAAATACAAGAGAGAAAGGAACTGTGAACTTTAGAAACTAAGAATTTCTCATAGTTCAACTGGAAGTTGTTCACAAATAAATAAGAGCAATAGGCAAAAAAGAGAAAGTTTTTAATATGCCAAATTGTGGGTATGGATCAATGGATTCCAGAATAACCAACAAAACCAGGCACCCAGCCCATGTTCAATATGGCAGAGCTGCACAGGGATCTTGACAGAACTGGAGGCTGTTCTCCTACACGTGTTATTTTATCAGCACTATTCAGATTATGAAAAGTCAAAACAAGCATTTTAATAGCCATTACTTCTCTGATTTGGTATTTTGGCAAGCATGTTGATGAATCTAAAAACTCATATTAAAATTAGACTAATGGTCCTACTAATGATAAATCCATTAGTCATTCTCCAAAATTATGAAAGACTAATATTGTATTTAAGGAGGTATTGCCACCTGTGACAACGTTTTTCTTTTTCTTTTTTTTTTTTTTTTACGTTTTTCTATCTATGGGAATGTAAGGAAGCCTTTATCTTTCAGGAGTATATATTTCAATAATATATTTAGTATTAAAAACATTTTTAAAATTTCATAATAGACATAGAGAATTTTTAACTTTGTAATTTGTACCATATACTTTACCATGAATCCCTTATGCCATAGATTAGTCTCATTTAAATTCTCCTAGCACTTTTATGGAATTCAAAGTGCTTTGAGTTCTGAGGTAAATAAATATATAGATTTGTGTCTTTTAAACATATTATCATGTTAAACAAGTGATCTCAGATGTATTTTTTTAAAGATTTTATTTATTTATTCATGAGAGACAGAGAGAGAGAAAGAGAGAGAGAGAGAGAGACAGAGACAGAGACAGAGACACAGGCCGAGGGAGAAGCAGGCTCCATGTAGGGAGCCTGACATGGGACTCGATTCCGAGTCTCCAGGATCACGCCCTGGGCTGAAGGCGGCACTAAACTGCTGAGCCACCGGGGCTGCCCATGATCTCAGATTTAAAGGGAAATTGGAAATCATCTAGTTTGCCATCAAATTCAGAAATCCTTTCTACACAAGTCCAGGCATTGTAGATGAATCCTTCTTTCAGACATTTTATATCTCACAAGTCAGCCTATTACTGGAAATATGTTTTCATATTGAACTAAAACTTACCACTTTCCCTAATTTTTTCCCTTTTTATAAATGTAGTACATGGTGGTTCATTGAAATTTGAAGACAGATGGCATGCCTTGCTTTAGGCTTCTGTCTTCCAATCTTGACCAACTCTTCATGATTTCTTCACATCCAGCATTTCTGCTGGATGAGGATTTTTTTTTGTCAATGTTCACCACAAATAGTGACATCTAGAATTTATGCATCAAATGTAATCCAACTGAGGAACTTTAACTTCCTAAGGTCTTTCTATTATTTCATTAGTTCTGCATACACAAAAAGTAAGATACTAGAAAAGGCACTATTCTTGATGTCATTTAAGATATAGAATCCCAGCTCAGTTCTACTATATGATGTAGCACTTTAACCAAAAGCTATACATCTACAAGAGCCAAACCCTTTTGTTTCTTCAGCACACACCTGCAGGGAATGCCAGCATTCAGGTTTCAATCTCTTAGGTGAAGGATCAAGGTTGTGCTCTCTGAAGAAACAGGACTTAGATTATAGTAACTTGTGGGTGTGAGGCACAAGAAATGTTCTCTTACCCTTTACCCAGTGGCAGCAAAAGCATCTACTCCTTCAGTAGAGCAACAGAAGTTTCTTTGGAGAAACTAAATAACCTAAAAGAAAGACCTTTACATACTGGCACTCGGGCATCCCCTAGGAAAAGAAGTCAGCTCCCCGATTAATCACCTTAAAAGCAAATGAAACCTAATAGTCAACAAAATCTGTTTATGTATGTACACACTGAAACTGGTGCTTCAGGGGATCCCTGGGTGGCTCAGTGGTTTAGTGCCTGCCTTTGGCCCGGGACGTGATTCTGGAGTCCCAGGATCGAGTCCCACATTAGGTTCCCTGCATGGAGCCTGCTTCTCCCGCTGCCTGTCTCTGCCTGTCTCTCTCTCTCTCTCTCCCTCTCTCTCTCTCATGAATAAATAAATAAAATCTTTAAAAAAAGAAGAAATTGGTGCTTCGATTTTTCACACTCATGTATAAATGAACACACACACTAGTTGTGTGAGGATAGGTTCTAGTATAAAAGGGAAATGAGGGACACCTGGATGGCTCAGTGGTTGAGCATATGCCTTCGGCTCAGGGTGTGATCCTGGAGTCCGGGGCTCTAGTCCCACATCAGGCTCCCAGCATGGGGCCTGCTTCTCCCTCTGCTTGTGTCTGCCTCTCTCTCTCTCCGTGTGTGTCTTTCATAAATAAATAAATAAATAAATAAATAAATAAATAAATAAATAAATAAATAAATAAAATATTTTAAAAAGGGAAAATGAAAAAGGTTAATCTGAAGAAAAACAAAAAACATCTTTGAGGAATCTCAGAACTGAATGAATAAAACTTAAACTCTAAATTTCTGCTATTACCTATGCTGATTATTTTTCATTTGCCACACCCCATTTCATTTTATGCACTTCTGTGCCCTGCACTGTGACCAAAAAGACTAAACCCTACAAATTGTAACATTTTGGTGAGTTTTCAGCTAGACTTAATCTAACAGAAGACTGAAGTTCAGGAGGAAGAAATTTGAGGTATTTTTTTTACCTCATTTCCCTCTCCCTTTTAGTGCCACACACCTCTGACAATAGCTGCATTCCTCTACAAGTATAGGTCAATGGCCCGGGTAGAGGTTGTAAACTTCTCCTTGGCTCTTACTATAACCATTAGTGCAATTTCTTCACTGTAACTCTTTGACCCTGGCAGTAGCAACATCTCACTGTTGCCTGTCTCTGAATGCCAAAACATCCTTTGCTGCACCCTTAACCCTGCACATACCTCTGAATCATCCTTTAACTCCCTTTATTTGAAAAATAAATCCTGAAATGAATTCTGTTTCCTATAAAGATCCTAACTGTTCTAGTACTTCTAGAGAAATATGAGATACTTTATTAATAAAATAAGAATGGGATGATATGAGAGAAGAAATGATCCAAATAGTTTAAATATTTAATACAAGTTAAAAATTATTGTTAAAGTCAAAATTTTAGTAGGGTCAGAAGGAAGTCTTTTAAAAATATAGAATGAAAGGACAAAGTCCCAAGGTGAAGGGAGCGGGGGCAGAAAGGTTTGAGACACTTAGCACATTACTTCTGGAGGTCCAATATCCAACTAATAACCACAAGAAAAAAGAATTAGAAGAAAACAGGAGTGAAGAAATTATCTCATAAATAATATAAGAAAGTTTATTAGAACTAAAGGATCCATTGATTCTTCAGAACAAAATACTCATAAAAGTAGTAATTCTGAGAAATTTCAAAAGTTCCAGGGGAAAAATTCAAAGCAATCTGTAATGTCCATAAAACTGTACCACTGAATCCACCAACATGATCAGATCAATGTCACACCTCCCTGAGCCAGTGATTGAGAATGGGGATTGGAGGTACTTATTACTGGCAAGACAGCAGACCCCTCCAAAGGATAACTGGCTTGAGATCAGCCATCAGCCTTTCTTAAAAATGCACTGCAGTCCCAATCTTTTCTCAGTCTTCCTTCTTTCTCTTTTTCTTTTCATAGGTATCAGGCTTACATTGTGGACTAAAGGTGTTCCCCAATTTTTCCGCTTTTACCCCCACCTCCCATTTAAACTTCTTGTACATCTAATTCCATCTTAGTATTTGCTTCCTGGTGGACTTGAACTAACATATGCTGAAAAAAAATAGATCATTTTCAAAGGAAAGAGAAATAGATATCTTCAAAACTCTGAGGACAAATGATCTGCAACCTAGGATGTTTTATCCAGCCAAAGCTACCAACCAAGTTTAAGGATAGAATAAGACATATTTAAAGAAGTAAAGACTCCCAAAATTTCCTTCCATGCCCATTATTATAGCAGTTGCTCCAGAAAAATGAGAAAATAAATCATAAAAAGACAACACAGATCTACAAAACAGTGAGTTCGCCCTAAGAGGAGGCAAGTTAAGAGATCTGCATCATGTCTAAAGCAAATGTAGTCTGTTTGGAGCAGGATGATAGGAGGAAAAGGGAGCTTACTAGATTTCCTGGTAATATAGAATACCTGGAAAACAATCAATGGCAGATATAATTTGCATATAGGGCAGGAAGGAAAAAATAAGGAAAATAGACATTTATTTTAAAAATGGAATAAGGTAAATATATCCATCCTTTAGTAATTGCCTTTGTAAGGAACTCTGCTTCTATAATCATGATAATGTAAACACTGATACTAATTTCTCTGAAAATAGATGGAAGTGGAGATGGGAAAACTGTTAAGTTAAACCCTCATCTACCATATTATGTGAAAGTAATTAAAAGATCTGAAGATGTAAAATCAGACAGTATCAGATAAGCATATAGTTAGAAACATTTGGTGTAAAAAAATAGCTAAAAGTAAAAAAATGGTCACCACTAGGAACATAGTAAGGATATGACAAAGCAATTCTTTCATCTATTATAAACATTTAGTAATAGGTGTAATATATAATAATATGTACATATTATGTCAACATATGTTCCTTTTCATTTTTTAAAATGTTTTCTTTATTTATGAAAGAGAGAGAGAGAGACCAGGGGAAGAACAGGGGGAGAAGAACAAGCAGACTTTGCTGAGTGTGGACCCCAACACCAGGTCGATCTCAGGGTCATGAGATTGAGCCCCACATTGGGCTCATGCTGGGCCTGAAGTCTGCTTAGGATTCCTTCTCTCCCTCTCCCACTGCAATATATATATATATATATATATATATATATATATATATATATATATGATATATCATACATGGCATATTAAAATAAATAAAGATGTAAAATTCCAATTTTTTTAAAAAAGATATTTATGTATTCATTATTATATTTTTCCAACTTTTTACTGGGCTCCATTCTTTGCTTTTCCTTCCAGTGCTCTGAACGAAAATTTTTAGCCATGGTTTAATGTCATAAAAATACTGATGATTTAGACTGTACTCAGCAATTAATGTTTCTATAAATTCTTTTAAAATACACAAGCTAATTCATGAAATTTTATGTTTGTTTACTTTGAATTAAAGACAGCCTCACATAAAATGAATGTTATTTTTATAACATCATAGGGAGGTATGTTTATAAATATTAGCTCTTTTTTTCCTTGTCCTTGATAATAATAGCTGTTACTGGTTGAGAGTCAATTATATGCCCAGTGCTTGATGTACTGCGTGCCTCACAAGCATTCTGCAAAATAAATACTGCTGCTCCAATGTGCAGAGGAAAAAAACCTAATTTCTATAAGATTAAGTAACTTGTTCAAGTTTACACAACTAGAAAGTGACATGACTAGTCCACATCAATCTGATTCCAAAGTCAATGTTTCTAGCTATTTATGACTTAAACTTGTTAGCTTCAAGCTTTCATGAGGTATTCAAGAGAAATAGAAACCTAGGTCCATGCAAAAACTTGCATATAAATGTTCATAACATCATTATTCATAATAGTCCAAAAGTAGAAACCCCTCAAATGTATATCAAATGATAAATGGATAAATAATATGTGGTTTTCCATAGAATGAAATATTAATTAGAAAGAAAAAGGAATGAAGTACTGTTATATACTACACCATCAATGAACCTTGAAAACACCAGGCTTAACGTCAGTTGCAAAACACCACATTTGTAGGATTCATCTTATATGAAATGTGCACAATAGGTAAGTCTATAGAGATATAAAATAGATAAGTGGTTGTCAATGGCTGATCAGGGTTGGGAAGAATGAGGGTGGGTCATTGCTAAAGGACATAGGATTTCTTTTTAAGATAATACAAATGTTTTAAATTGATTGTGGTGATGGTTACACAACTTTGTGAATATACTAACCACAATAGAGTAGTGCACTTTAAATGGATGAACCATATGGTATATGAATTATATCTCAATAAAGCTGTTACAAGAAAAACAAAACAAATATATCCTTTAAAAAAACTCTAGTGATACACGAAAAGATAGGTAAAGAATATTATCCATAAAAATCTTTCTAGTCAAATCATGTTATACAAAACCAACATGCTGAAAAACTTGGATTCACTTTGATGAATGACAAACTTATATTCAAAACAGCAAAAAAACAAAACAGCACTAATGTTATAAGGTATTAACAATCAAAAACTATACTGAAGCATTAACTTTGAGGGAATATATTACTTCTAGCTTAAATTTCTGTCAAAAAAGGCCATTTTCTGCACTTCAAGCTAATAATGTTTTATTAATGCTAGCAATCTGTAACTCTCTAGCTAATTTTTAATTTCATTATGTAATTTTCTTATTCATAACCTGGGGCAGTTTTTGCATATCAGGCTACATATTATAAAGCAACATGTCTACCAAGTGCAAACAGCCTCAAATTAATCAATTCCATTTATCTTTGTGATAGGTCCACATTTGGTTACAAAAATATATTCTTGTATACTTATACATATTTTTCACTATTAACTATGTAATAAATAAACTATTTCTATTAATAAAAGAGCATATAAATTAAAGTTAAGCCTAATGTTGTCTGGTGTCCTACATAATTCAAATCAAATATATTCTGATGTAGAATATATCTTACTACTTTTTGTTCTGTAAATTATTTTACCCCGTTCAAAGATGAAAGAATGCACTGGACCTTTTATTTTCTCTTTGAAATCCAGAAACTACACATTTTAATCCTTGCTGGTATAAATAATCAGGATACATCAAAACTACTTTGATACAATATTAAAGTCTGAAATATAATCTTGAAAAGACATCACCTAAAAATTCTGCCATAAGTCAATGTACAATACAATGTACAGTAACATTTTTCCAAGGCAAAATGCTGAAAATCAACATGTTTATTGAACAAATTCTATACGCAAGTCATAGAGTATGGAAAGTATCCTGTAAGACGGCTTCCAATAACTCCCACTATGGTATTCATCCTTTGCATAATCCCCTCTCGAAGTGTGGGATGGATTCAGTCTCTTGCTTCAAAAGAACAGAATACAGCAAAAAGTGATGAAATGTCACTTCTGACATTAGTTTATCAAAAGAATGTGGTTTCCATCCTCATGTTTTTTTCTGTCCCTCTTGTTCTCTTGCTAATTTCCACCAGAGAGCTGCCCTACAGGAAAGCCTACTTGGCAAGAAACCAAGGGACTTAAGAGCAACAGCCAGAATAATGGAGGCTGGCATGAATGAGGATCTTCCCCCCAGTTGAGCTTTCATATGAGACTACAGCTCTGGCTGATAGGCTGACTGCAACCTCATGAGAGACCTTAGTCTAGGCATGGAATCTCTCCCAGATTCCTGGCTTACAAAGTGATGAGCTACTATGTGTGTATTGTTTTAAGCTGCTTCAAGTGTAATTTGTTATGTGAGAAAAGATAACTAGAATCCTGATTCCAATGATCTTCAATGAAAAATAGAATAAAGAAATGTGAAGAAATAAACTATACAAATATTCTTCTATGAGAAGGAAAACACTATCTCAGTAAAATTAATGACCCCAATGATGCTTTTAATACTCACCAGACTATTTAAATATGAAATATACAATCAAACATGCATGCCATAACACAAAGGTAATCATGCCACTCCTCTTAAAAGGAAAATCTGGGGATCCCTGGGTGGCTCAGTGGTTTAGTGCCTGCCTTCAGCTCAGGGAGTGATCCTGGAGTCCTGGAGTCGAATCCTGCATCGGGCTCCCTGCATGGAGCCTGCTTCTCCCTCTGCCTGTGTCTCTGCCTTTCTCTCTCTCTCTCTCTCTCTGTGTCTCTCATGAATAAATAAGTAAAATCTTAAAAAAAAAGGAAGTCTACTCCAATGTTCTTAGAATAGCATCTAAACTCTTTAATACGCTCTAAAATGCCCTGTTTTGATATGGTTCCTGCTAAACTGTCTGGATCTATCTCTAACGGAACCTTCTATCATCTTCCATGCATCAACCTCAGTGAGATTTCCTGTGTTAACGTTCTAATTTCTGCACAATCTTCGGGGCTCAGTTTCACAGCCACAGAGAAATGTCCCTAACTCCCAGGCTCCCACTCCTACTCTGATCAATACCAATCACTTTTGCCTAAGATATTCCTCTTCTGTGCTTCTTCTATGGTACCCTGTAGCATATTTTCATTACATTTGTAAAACTTTATGTAACAGAAAGAAAACAAATGGTGACTTATATTAGGAAGTTAATTTTATTTTTCCAATTTTGAGATGGTGGAGTAAATATATCCCCACCCCTTCCTCTCTTAAACTGCCATAAAATAAGAAAGGTCATAAGAAAATAAAAGGAAACTCTATCATCAGTAAAATTAGAAACCCTTAAGAGTAATATATATGAAGAAGGGATAGCAAGAGTAGTGAAAGTTCAAGCAGGATTAGAGATGTCACAGAGACAAGATACCTGAAGATGCATATTTTAGAGAGAGACTGCCAGGTGCAAAATTAGGTGGCATTCTTGGGGGAGAAAAAATAGCAATGTCCTCCTTGCTCAGAATAATATTGTAGAGCAAAACTCGACTGTGGCAGATTTCCTGAACTACGCCACAGAATGGCAGGGGACATAGGACTAAATGAAGAAATGTACAGGAATGCTAGCTTTGCATAGATCTCTAAGAAATAGGAGAGTGTAAAGCAATAAGCAGTCCTAGAACTGCCAACTACTATCAAGACAAACAACAAAAGCTAAACCAGTTCACATACATAGAGATATATTACGTTATCTGTAGGGCTATACTCAGAGCCGAGGGGACTTCCTAACACCCCAGAGTATTCCTTTTGCCCTTCCTCAACAATCTTTTTACAATGCCTGATTTCAAACTCCTAGAAATTTCTTCAAAGAGGTGTCTTTTTGCATGCTAATAAGATGACTGTGCATGCTAATGAGCATGGGGGATGGCTACCAGGAGACCCAATCATGTGATTAGAAGGTTGGAAATTTTAGCTCCACCCCTCTACCTCCAACATCCGCCAGAATGGAGAGGGGCTGGAAATTGAGTTAATCACTAATGTGGTCAAATATTTAATCAATCATACCCACCTAAGGAAGGCTCCATAAAAGTCTCTTAACTTAGAGAATTCAGAAATTTTTCTGGATTGCTGATGCTTGAGGATGGACTGCCTGCACCATCTTTTGCGCTATGCATCTCTTCCACCTGGCTGTTTCTGAGTTGTATCATTTTGTAATAAGCCAGTAATCTAGTAAATAAACTGTCTTTCTGAATTCTTGAGCAGTTCCAGTAAATGACTGACCCTGGGGAGGAGGTTGTAGGAATCTCTGATTTGTAGCCAAGTTGAACAGAAGTTGTGGGTAAAATGGTGACATGTCACTTGGGATTGATATCTTCAGTTTGGACAGGGGTGGGAAGGAAGACAGTCTTGTGGGACTGAGCCCTTAACCTGTAGGAAATGATGCTATCACCAGATAAGTAGTTTTAGAATTGAGTTAAATTGCAGGACACCTAGTTGATGTCTGAGATTTCTTGGCTTGGAAACCCACACATTTGGTGACCAGAAGTATTGAGTAGACAGAAAACAGAGCAGTATTTTTCCTTTCTGATTATCATGCCATATAATCTATTCAGTTCATCTAATAAATACAGCAAAAAATTGATAACAACCTGTAAATTACAACACAAGAAAGAAAACTATAACTAATCATGTATATAAAAGTGGATGTAAATATCCTATATAAAATACTGATATAATTTACTAATAAATTAAAAGAATAATAATGGCTCAGTTAGAGATATTCCTAACACAGAATGATGATTTTAATATTAGTCTATATCTTCTACTCCTCCAAGTTCAACAGACAGCTCAATCTTCTTGTGCAGTGCCAGCTATGTCCTCGAGACACAATGGTGAAGGTCAGAGTAAACAGATTTGGTCATATTGGGTGCCTGGTCACCAAGGCTGCTTTTAACTGTGGCACAGTGTATATTGTTGCCATCAATGATCTCTTCATTGACATCAATTACACGGTCTACCAGTTCCATGGCAAATTCAATGGCACAGTCAAGGCTGAGAATGGGAAACTTCTTAGAAATGGAAAAAAGCCCCTCTCTATCTTCCAGGAGAGAGATCCTGCCAACATCAAATGGGGTGATGTTGGTGCTGAATACATTGTGGGGTCCACTGATGTCTTCACCACTATGGAGAAGGCTAGGGCTTAAAGGGTAGAGCAAAAAAGGCTCATCTTTTCTGCTGATGCCTCCATGTTTGTGATTGGTATGAACCATGAGAAATATGACAACTCCCTCATGATTGTCAGCAATGCCTCCTGCACCACCAATTGCAGGCCAAGGTCAACCACAGCATTGTGAAACTCAGGACCATAGCTATACCATCACTGCCACTCAGAAGACCATGGATGGCCCCTCTGGAAAACTGTGGTGTGATAGCCAAGGAGCTGCCCCTATAAGCTTCACCAAGCCTGTAGGTAAGAGAATTCCTGAACTAAATGGGAAACTCACTGGCATGGCCTTCTGCATCCCCACCTACAAGTGTCAGTCATGATTTAACCTGCTGCCTGGTGAGTACAAATACAAAGATATCAAGATGGTGGTAAAAGAGGCATCTGAGTGCACCCACAAGGGCATCCTGGGCTAAAATGAAGACCTGGTTGCAAAGGGGGAGGCTTTGAGAACCCCACCTTGTCATGTAAATTACATCAGTATGGTACACAGTGCCTGTATATCTATTTAATATATCTATTAATAAAAATACATTCTATAACATGTCAATAGGTCAAAAAGGAAAAACGTCATATATAATTATTTTAGGAGATAATGGAAAACGATTTGCTGCATTCAGGTTCCAATTTGGCTTAAAAAGTCTAAGAAGGGGGGCCTGGGTGCACAGTCCATTCCGCTGTGGTTGAACCAACTCTTGGTTTCAGCACAGGTCTGATCTCTGGGTCATGAGATGGAGACCAGCATCGGGCTCCATCAGTGCAGAGTCAGCTTGAGTTTTTTTCTCTCTTCTTCTGCCCCTCCACCTCATACTCTCTCTCTCAACAAAATAAATAAATAAATAAATAAATAAATAAATAAATAAATAAATAAATAAATATTTTATTTTAAAAAAACCTCTAAGAAAGGTAGAAAAAAAGAGTTAGTCTGTGATCTGATAAAGAATATCAGGCGAAAGCAAATTGTCAGCATTATTACTCTGGATTGCCTAGTAGCTAGAGATACACACAGTAAAACCAGAAGAAAAACAAGGATGAATAGAAATACCTGTCCAGAAGAAGATACAGGCCTTTTCAAAGCCAGCCTTTCACATATTTGTCTCGAGAACCTTCTCCTATTGGGTGATGGGACTAGGCTGAAGCAAGAGAGTCCACCCCAGCGTACCAGTTAAGGATGACTTCCTGGAGTCATAGAAGGGCAGGGTTGGCCCCTACAATTCCCTGCCAGTAAGCACATCTTCAACTTTTGTGCCTCAGTTATCTACATTAGTCCTAGCCCTGTGCAAACTCCCTCCCTTGCATATGCTGCTAGCTCTTTCTTCCAGACAGGGTCACATCTGCCATTTGTAGATAGCCAGCCCATCTCTAGGACCTAGGATTTCTTAAGGAAGAAATTAAATAGCAGTCCCCTGGGGATTTATCCAACTTCTCCAGTGGACCAAATCCTATTGCAACCCTCCTAGATCTTTATTGCTGTTTCCAAAGAAATCAACATCAACAAATACCTGAAATTAATCTTCAAAGACCAGATCCTCTTATGCACACAGCATATGTGAGAAATTTAAAAGAAAAATCAGTTTTCAGATATTTCTTATAATATATATAACTTTAGGGTCTCAGGCAAAATCTTATTTTAACAATTCATTGTGCAATTGTTCTCTCTAGTTTAAAGAACTTTAGAATAAAATATGTGAAAAATTAAAACTACATAAATCGTAACTGTTATTAGTTACTATTTCCTTTTTATCTAAACATATTATAAGGCTATGGTCACTTATATTTATTAGAGTGGGGCATACTACAGGAGGGAAAAAAACTATATTTGAATTGATATGAAAACTTAATACGCCTGCACGTATTAAGGGATGCCTGGGTGGTTCAGCGTTTGAGCATCTACCTTTGGCTCAGGGTGTGATCCCGGTCCAGGGATTAAATCCTGCATTGGGCTTCCCAAGAGGAACCTGCTTCTCCCTCTATGTCTCTGCCTCTCTCTTTGTGTCTCTCATGAATAAATAAATATAATATTAAAAAAAAATCCTTAGAGTTCTCAGAGCTCATTAAAAAAAAAAAAAAAAACTTAATACATAGCTCTTTGGTAAAGTTGACTGAATTAGTGTTACAATAACTTTGCCTAAATCTACAAAAGACATCATCCTATGATCTAAATCCAGGTGTGTTCCATGTGTTCAAAGAAGCAAAAGTTGATAGTAAGCAGTCCATTTTAATTATGTTCCATGATATTTTCTCCTTTAAGAGAAAGTTCTTAATACTGATTGTATTTCTCAAAATACATCTGAGGCTTATCATACTTAAATCTTTATCTATGGAATCATTTCATGATAAATCCATCTCAAAATGAGATAATTCTACTGAAACTATTTTGCATAAAATCAGATAGGCCTACTGAACACATAATTAATTTATAGTCAAGAGTACAATATACTTAAAAATAAAACAAGAATAATTTTTAAGGTGAATAGAATCATATGTCTATCTTATCAATTTCTACCTACAGTAATACTGAGTCCTTGAAAATATTCCTAAATATGGAATTGATCAACATCTATTAAGTAACCTTTTTGAAAGTGTTACAAGCGAAATACTCACCTAATTGCATCATTGGTCTCTGAAACAGCTCTCAGGTACTCCTTCAAATAAAAATAGTTGAAGCAGTACTTCCGAATCTTATAGCCTCGCCATCGCCTCTGAATCTATTGAAGCAAATAAAAATATATGCCAGTAAGCATTTTTAGTGAAAACATAAACAGTTCTTTAAAATTAAGGTAATGATGAATGATAACTCACATCAAATAAAGTCTTAAGCTTTCCCACCAATATCACAGTATATATATATATATACATATATATATATACACACACACAGCTATAAATGTAGAGTATACTCAGATTTATTACAAAATATCATAAAGATAAAATATACTTAGAGGTTATTATATTTTTAAAAATTATAATTTTTCACAAACACTAAATGTGAAATTACCTACTGAACAATTAAAAATCTGCTTTATCAATCTCTACCACTTTCACTTCCTGACCAAACGGAATTTTTAGTTTTCATAAACCATTGGCTTTAAGATTGTATTTGGTCTGATTAAAATCAGTTTTCAAATGGGCTTTTAAATTTTGGTGGTTTCAAAATCTTTAAACAAATGTTGTCTTAAATCTTCATCATGACATTTTCATACTTTTTTAACAGTAACAATAGGTAACATTTATTGTTTTTATTATGTGTGAGGCACTATTCGAAGAGTTTTACTTATATTTATGCATTTAATCTTTAGAATGCTTCTATGAGAAGTATTCTTTTTTTTTTTTAATTTTTTTTTTTAATTTTTATTTATTATTTATGTATTATAGTCACAGAGAGAGAGAGAGAGGCAGAGACACAGGCAGAGGGAGAAGCAGGCTCCATGCACCAGGAACCCGATGTGGGACTCGATCCCGAGTCTCCAGGATCGCGCCCTGGGCCAAAGGCAGGCGCCAAACCGCTGCGCCACCCAGGGATCCCTATGAGAAGTATTCTTATCTATAGACAAAAAACTGCTAAAAAGAGAAGTTATAAAATTTCCTCATAATTATATAGCCATTGGTGATGGATCCAGGAATTACATTAGGACTTCAGAACCCATTATCTAAACCATTAAAATATAGAATTGGGGGGATCCCTGGGTGGCGCAGCGGTTTGGAGCCTGCCTTTGGCCCAGGGCGCGATCCTGGAGACCCGGATCGAATCCCACATCGGGCTCCCGGTGCATGGAGCCTGCTTCTCCCTCTGCCTGTGTCTCTGCCTTTCTCTCTCTCTCTCTCTCTGTGACTATCATAAATAAATAAAAAAATAAAAATAAAAAATAAAAAGAAATAAAAATAAATATAGAATTGGGACCAGTGAAATGACACCTTCAATGAACAAACATTTCTGTTCAAAGAGCCTACTTTTTTTTTAGAATGGGGTGGAGTATGGGAGGAAGGCCTCAGAGAACAAACCTAAGTGAGCTACTTCTGCTTTATTATGCTCTAGTAATCATGAGAATCAATCTCTTTGTGTTTTATCTTTGTTAATATAATCTCTATTAGAAAAACTCAAAACAAAAACAAAATAATGCCTAGATCTTATTTTTGTGGAAAACAAAAAAACCACAACTTCTTTAAAGGAGTAGAGGAGAAGAAACAAAATGGGAAAATATTAACTGTACATAAAGACTTAGCTTCAATCTCTAGAATCTATGGCAGTTTATATTATTTTTGAATTATTCACATATTATGATTGATTCTCTTTATGGATATGAAGTCCCTCCAGTGTTTTGCACAGTTAGCTAAGCTAGGAACACACACATACTCTAAACTTTCTTTTTTTCAATAGGAAAGGGTGATTAATATAGACATTCTATGCTTGTCTATTGAGTTTTATCCCAAAACCCTATGCTTTTTAAACTAAATATGTTGAGCCTAAAATTTTTTATAACTTGAATGATTGATCTATAAGAATAAACAGGAAAAATGTTTTAATTGTATTGTGTATTTTTCTGTTTCAAAATATGACCATTTAAAAGGTATTTTACAATCCGAGATACAGAATGTGAAAATCCTGAAGAACTGCTCTGGTCAACCTCCTAGTATAAGAATGACTAAAATAATTGAAGATATGCAAAATAGCTTGTAAGAACAATTAAATCAGAGAGAATAAGTCTAAAAAGTAACACCAAGTAGAAAAGCAAGCTAGTGTAACAATGTTATAAAATGTCTTTCCAAATATTTTTCACATGATCTTATCTTAGAAATTCATTAAATAAGAAAAGTTAATTTTTCTAAAGTTATATACTCATTTTAGAAACTATTTCCCTCCAATCTGGCCAAAATTGTATTACAGCTGACAAAGAAAGATGAGGAATTGATACAAATCACTTTCCTAATGAAAAATAATAATCAGTTGGAATATGTATATGTATATAAATCATACATGCAAATAAATGAATATTTTCCTGGCTCATGGAATTTAATCATTACAGTATCATTTTGAGGTAGAGATTATTATTAGCCTCATTTGATAGAAGAGCACATTGATACTTAGAGAGGTTAAATAATTTGCCTTCAGTCATAGAGCTGGTGGGATGACTTCAAATATTACACCATACTTTCACTGCATGTGACGGTCAAACAATAAAAGAAAAGAACACTTTCAGACAAAAGTACTGACAGAAAAATCCATCATCAGCAATAAAAGTGACTCAGGAAGAATGGAAAAATGTTAGGATATCAAATAGTGTTAAAGTAGGAACTACTTATAACATGAAAATATCATTAAATTTTAAATAAAATAAAATTAAATGTTCCAGAGAACATAAAAGATCCATGCTGGAGTACTAGAAGGTAAAAGGAAAGATGTTGATTTACATTAGGTCACACTAGGGTGGTTGGTATGCCCATTCTGAGAAAAGAAGACTGAAAGGACAAAAGTAAAACTGAATCCATGCCAAGAGGAAGGATACCTTAAAAAGCCAGTGGCATGGGTCTCCTCTCACTTCAAACCAGGCAAATACTAAAAACAGCACTAACCTTTTCCAGAGAGTCTAAAATTGGTCTATTCTCAGGGGATCTTCTAATATCCAAACTCCCTAGACATCTACCCAAACACAGGCTGAAATGCCCTTCCAAGACAAATCCTTTTATTCAGAATTGAGAATTAAAGCATATATACTAAGCAAGTGACAGTTAAAGTAATAAGATAAAGTTTATCCACATTAATAATACTGATTGATAATCAAGCAATCTTTATTTGTTTTTATTTATTGAGAGAGAGAGAGAGAGAGAGAGAGAAAGGAAGAGACACAGGCAGAGGGAGAAGCAGGCTCCATGCAGGGAGCCTGATGTGGGACTTGATCCCGGGTCTCCAGGATCGCGCCCTGGGCTGCACGCAGCACTAAACCACTGCACCACCGGGGCTGCCCTCAATCAATCTTTAAATGGCTTTCATAGAGGTGGGTGGTAAAAGTAGAAGGAAACTGATTGCTTGACCAGGTAAAGATGCTGTCATCCAGTTGAAGTAAAGGATCTAAGATTTACTGAGTTCATGAATGCGCCAGGTATTATGTTAACTGCTTTAATTCTCAGGATAACCTTGTACATGAGGCATGATCTCCATGTTAAAAATGAAGAAACTGAGATAAGTAATTTGATCAAGTTCACATAACCGGTAAAAGAATAAATGGCAAAGTTAGGATACAAACTCATCTCTGTCTTATTCAAAAGCCCAGACTCTTTCCACTAAAACATCTTATGAACATAACACATAAAAACAAAAAGTATGTGTATCTGTTCTTTCATTTAAAAGATATCATTTTCAAAAAAAAAATTTAAAAAAAATAAAAAAATAAAAGATATCATTTTCTTATAAGATCAGCTTAACCAATCCCTAATTAAGATAGAGTACAGTGGACAGTCTACTATACTTTCCCTTACAAGAACAAATGACATCTTCAATTTTGCCTAAATTTCCTGTTGGCATCCCAGTACTACTAGATCAACTTTTAATTATTTAAAAAAAAAAGTTCTTTCAAGAGGCAAGATGACTTTTCATAACATTTCTTCTTAATTTCAAGGTGAATGGGTTATGACTTCAAAAAAAAAAAAAAAAACAACTAGCATTCATGTCCTTCAAAGTAATTAGCAACTTTCAGAAGTGATTGGTATAAAACAATTATTGTCATTGATCAGCTCTGAATAGATAATTTCAAACAAAGTCATTGTGTGCTCAGCAGATTACAGCTTGTTAACGGGCAAGTTCTAAATGACCTCTTAAGCTAGTCAAATCAATGATGCATATTCCTCATTAAGTAACATCAAAATGTAAGTGGTCTTATAAATAATGTTTATTTTAAGCACTAAAACAAATGGCAAAACCTTGATATATACCAAAAGCCATCTGCTCATAGAAAAGATTTTCCCTCCATTATTTACTTTTATTCCTCAAAATTCATAGTAACATTAATGTTATCAAAAGAGAAAAAAATTGTCTTCTCACCTAAAATTTAAATGAAGACATGGAAAACAAAATTTCTATTACTGACGATAATCTACATAGTATCAATTCTCTGCATGTATTTGAGAGCATACTAGTAGAATTCTTACTCATTACTATACTCTTAATCATTAGAAAGCTCAACATTCTAAATTATACAGTAAGCACAGAAAAGTAAGTTTACTAAATTTTCAAAGGTGTTTAAAAAACGGTAGTATTCAAATTTCATACTAGATGTCACTGCATTATCATGTCAAAAACATACATTTATGAATGGAAATCTTAGCTAGATATTTTTAACTAATAGAAGAAGATTCTGGATAATCATTCCAAAGGCAGTTTCTTCTCTTCAATATTGTTTCCCCACTCAGTACCTGACTTGACACTCCCTTTCACTACATATTTACTTAATCATTTCACAATGTTATTGGTACTAGAAGTGGTAGGAGGGGAGAAGAGATATTCTTTGCATGGTAATAGAACATTTAAATATCCATCCATCATTAGGCAAAAGCTTGGGGTGGTCTATACAGTCCTTTTCCTCTTATTCCTTGGGCTGACACTTTGGGATAGCTTTCTCTGAGTGAATAGGACTGTGTCTTAATTTGTATTTCTAGAGCCTAGCATCATATCTAGTATATAAGAGACTTTCAATATTATTTCCTCAATTATTTCTTTAACTATTTCTTGAATTATTCCTGATAAATTCCTATTTAAGTCTATTCATCTAATCATGGAGTCATTATTCTAAGTGTACCTACTTCATAGTATTACAAATATGAAAACCAGATTATAAATAGAAGACTGAAATGGACCTTTATATATCTGACACATATTCAACTATTTTTTAATTAAAGCCACCATATAATAATTTCTTATATTTTTAAATTTTAGACAAAAGTGGGAAACAAAAGAAAATGGTTATTTGATGTTTCAAGGTATATTAGTGTTTATAAATTAAAATTTGTATTCATAGATCCAGACCTCTAAGAAGAGTCAATAAAGTTATGGTTTTTTGCAAATTGATTGTTTCTAAGTGATCTTTAATCTAGTGATCCTCTTGTTATTATAGTCTTTATTTTTCTTAGAGTGAAGATTTCTATCTGAACTAAAATGTTTTGCGACACTAATTTCAAGACAAATCAGTTAAAATAACTGAAACAATAGGGGATCACCCAAAATGCTCTAGGTTCCAGAAGAATATCATTACACAAGTATATATGACTGATCAGTAATATGTACAAGGTTTCCAAGGTAAAAAAAAAATTATCTTGAAATAATCAATTATATCTATAGCTTTTTAAAAACTCTGTAAGCTTTAAATTATTTCCAGTTTTCATTTCTCATAGGTTTTGAAATAAGAAAAAGTCTAATGAAACATACGTTTTAAGAGATCTCTCAGACACTACACATTAGCACTTCCTTAAATTTGCATTAACATGATATTGTGCCAGTTGTCCTAGGACAGACAAGCAAAGGAGGCCTCATGATGTAGAAGATAATCCAATGGAGGCTTTTCAAAGACTATAAGGAGCATATAATTTGCAGAGAGTTTACTTTTGTTAACTTCCAAACTCTGTAACAGATTATATATCCTCATTATGTTTAGTTTACTGAAGACCAGTATACTATAAGTGTTAATGTATAGAGAGATTAGTAGTTGAAAATCAGTCCTCAGGTGATGATGGAGGTCAAATCTTGATGCTAGCAAAAGCAACATGTAGGGATCCCCGGGTGGCGCAGCGGTTTGGCGCCTGCCTTTGGCCCAGGGCGCGATCCTGGAGACCCGGGATCGAATCCCACGTCGGGCTCCCGGTGCATGGAGCCTGCTTCTCCCTCTGCCTATGTTTCTGCTTCTCTCTCTCTCACTGTGTGCCTATCATAAATAAATAAAATTAAAAAAAAAAAAAAAAGCAACATGTAAAGGCCACAGCCTTCTTTTACAAGGATAGTTTGTCATCTTAGCTATCCAATTCTGCCTGCAAGGGGAAGTATGTGACACTCAACTTGGTTTCCTACTGTCACTAAGTTTGGAATTCCCTAGTAAAATGTACTAGCAGCAAGATGCTCTGAATTTTGAGGACCAAGAATTCAGTGTACCAAGAAAACCACAGCATAATAAAATTTCCACTGAAAATTTACCCTCAGTCCAGGGTTTACATATTTGTTTTCATCCAGATCCTGAGAGAAGGAGAAGACTGGCAGTCAAAGCAAGAGTACAAGTGGTCAGAAGTAACAGAACGGTGGGTTCCAACCCACAAGGATTCAATTTCTAACACTATCACTTACTAGCTGTGTGACCTTGGGCAAGATACCTTTCTGTGATTCTATTTCCTCATCTTTCTATTTGGAATCATAATGATACCTATCTCTGAGAGTTAGTTGTGAGGATTACAGAGAGGAGTTAAAATATTTAAAATACTTAGACTGGTGCCTGAAGGGTAGTAGCTGCTGTGCAATTGTTAACTCTTACTATTATTTACTAATGGTTCTGACTTACCAAGATTTGGGAATATGTGGTATTGCAATCTTTTTCCTCCCTGGCCTCAGAAACATATAGCTCCCATTGGCCATCAGTTTGACCAAGGTGTGCTCAGATATCTGTCAGCAATATATATATATTGCTATATATATATACACACTAGTATAATAAGTATGAAAATCTGGAAACATTCTATTGGGGACATAGGAGCTTCCAAGACAAAGGTGAGGCTGGATATACATTCAGTCTCTTGGGGGGGGGGGATCTTCCCCCCTACAAATGGAAGAAGTATATGATATATACTATTCCACAGAAGAGGCTTCATCTTGGATGGGGTCAGCCAGTAACCAAAAGTCATAAGCTAGAGAAAATACTAAATGTTGAGTATCATGGATCAAGGTACTGGGGAAAAGGAACAAGTAATAGACCCTCGAATAGATGAAACAATACCACTAAACTATACTCTTTCTTTGCCACCTGGGGATGTTTTTTTAGTGGGTTTTCTATACATACAGTAATTTTGCCTTGATCTTTATAGTACTGTTATTAGGAAGCTGAGTTGCTAATCCCAGTGTTTGATGGACCTGAGGTGACACCCAAGTGCTTAATTAGATGCTCACTGGCATCAGAAATGGAGGGTCAGTTCTATGCCAGGCTGTAAAAGGATAGACAATTGTATAAGTGGAATGTGGAGAGAAATGAGTTTAGCAACTGAATCAGTTCATGACATTTGTATAAGATACTAACAGCTGTTCAAAAAGAGAGAACTAAAAAAAAAAAAAGTTGGGGTCCAAATTTAGACAAGATCCACAATGGAACAGTTAAAATGCTGGAGGAAAAGCAGAATCCTAATCTGGAGTAAAGTTGAATTAAAGACCAAAAAGGCAATAAAGTGTCACACACAGAAACAGGAGGAATAGGGCCCCAGGAGCTAAGATAAAAATTTATTGAGCAATTTATTGCTGTATTAATTGACTGTCACTGGCCTAGCAGCATTATCAGTAACGGGAATTTTGAAAAGGCATACTGTGGTTTCTGACAGCAGCTTATATCATAGCAAACCTCCTTCAAACCTTTCCATGTTATGATATTTTAGCGAGGTCCCAAAGTTCATGAGATCTTCCATTCACATGAGAATTGCACTAACCAAATAGTACCTTACCACGTCCAGTTTATCTATACGACATTAACCTCATCAGATTCTCAAAAAAGTCTGAAAGGTGCCCCAGCAAAGGCTTAAATCATTTCTAACAAAGACACTGAGAGACTTAAAAAGCATTTAAAACAAATGACTTTGTTTTTTTTTTTTATTCCTTGTTTAGAAAAGAATGGCCCAACGTTCACTGATTTATTCAGGGAAATTTATTTAACTACATAGTATAAGCCAAGAACTGTAGATACAAAGATTAAGAGGATAGGATCTGGGCCCCAAGGGACTTACAGTGTGTGTGGGGGGGTAGATACAGGCATGTAAATTAGTAAGGATAATAAAATGTTACAGGTTCTATAACAGAAGTATGTCGATGGTAAAATAGGACATAAAAAGAGAGAGTGATCAATTCTACATAGGTAGAGGGATCGTAAAGTCTTTAGAGAGAAGGTGACCCTTTAAAAAATAAACGCAGCAAATCAGGATATGAATACCTATTACATTAAAAAATCATATATGTATAATTTATTCTTTATTATAAAAAAGTGACATCTATATAGGAATGGATAGGCTAAAAATATATTTTTTAAATCCCTCTCTTCAGGAATGCTCCACTACCCTCCTTAACAATTGATGAGAATTTGTTGTGCTACGAGTCAATAGTAAAACATAATCTGTAATCAGCTCAGTATATAAGGCAAATTAAGACAAAAGTTTTTATTTTCTATTGTATGTGAAAATCTTATTCAAGATTTGAGTGCAGATATATGTTTGAATATTATTGGCCATATTAATTTCTGGTAGTTACCTATCATTCTTAGAAATTCTTCCTCCTGGACACGCACAGCCACCCATATTTAAAGTATTTAAGGGATAATTATTTTGAACAAGGTTACTCGGTAACTGATGGAACTAAAAAGACAGAGGTGTAGACATTAGAGGTAAAACTTCAGCTAGTGGTATCTCGCCAGGATTGTAATCTTCAAATGTGCACAACATGAAGGTAAATGGACCACACACTGGTCTCTTCAGCCACTCACTACTGTAGAAAGCAAAATCTTCAGAGTACCATCTTGCAAAAATGCACTCCTCACAAACAAATTCAGTTCTGGTCACTGTGATCAACCAATGCTAAAATTTAATCTTTGTTAGGTAATCATTTTGGCCTCCACGCAAGTAAGCCTCATTCCTAATGTTAGGAACATGAATTAAGTACCTAGTCTATTACCAAGTCAACTCATCCAAGCCTCTCAAGGCAGACTCTGAGCATCTTCATTAGAGAAGTGTTTTTATTACAAATCTCTCATGGTAGTGTTCACATCCTCCACATAGCCTCACAGAAAGTCCTGTGCAGCTTCATGGATCAGTTCAAGACTTCTGCCTCACTTTAATGGTCACTGCATCCCCACCTCTACTCTTCTCTCCTGGAATGTATCAAATAAAAATCCAGATATAGCAAGAGAGACTTTACTTGAAAGAACTATTGTAAGGGAGAGGGAGTGAGTGACCATCACAATAGATGAAGTGGACTATGGCAGCAGGAAGAGCACTTTGACCGTAAGATCTATTTTATTAGGAAGATGTAAACAAGGCTAGAAAGAATCTGATATGGGGAAGTGGGATGAAAGGATAGCGTAATTATATAGTAGATCAAACAATGTTTTACCAGGAAGCCAGCCTATTCTTAGGGGGTGGCAGGATTATATGCTGGCTAAAGTTCAAAGACCCAAGGGAAGGAGAGAACTTTAACCACAGTTTGGTTAATAAACATGTTTTTCCAATTGATTGATGGGGACAAGCAGCTGAGCTAATCATTTGTGAGGTAAAGAACAGAAATTTGCGAAGGGGGGTGCTGTCCCTGGTCTGACATAGGTAAAGAAGGGACATATCTGTGCCTTTAATCCAAGTCCTATGTTGAAGGACAATTTTTTTTTTTCAGTAGGCCCTTTCAGAACCCAAAAGGTAGGGAGATATTTTTTTTTGGGGGGGGCGGGATTTTTTTAATTTGTTGTTTTCCACGGTCACAGGACTCAGGTAAAGTTTAACATTGTTCACTAACATTAATCAAAGACAAGTTGATGGTCAGTGATGTTAGTAGGAAATGCAGCTGTTAGTATGATGTTGGTTTAAGTCAAAAACTCTGCCCTACAAGTAGCTTATATTGATGTGGGTTTCTTAGATATGCCTCATCGAGGTAAACAGAATCATGATTCAAGCCAGGTCAGAACTCAAGACGAAGATTGGGGGCTAACTAGCAAACAATAGAATGCATTTTTTTCTAAACCAGTCTTCTGTGTCTCTATCTCCCCTGGTGATCTATGCAGACATCTAAGTCTTAGGACATCAAGTGCTTCACATTCAGTCATCTACTGCTTTTTACTTTGCAGACATACCTGACACAAAGTAAGCAGAAAAGAAAAAATCTAACAGTGATGAAGGCTCAGAAGTTAAGTCTTTGTAAGAACTATACAGAGAATCAAAATCTCCTAAATTCCCAGATTTAAGCATTCCCATTGAAAAAAGAAAACCAAATTGTTTTCCTATACTACAATATTTTTTAACAAGAATAAAGAGCCCATTGCAGCTATAGTATCTGCTTCTGGCTCAGGAAAAGAAGTAAGAAGATCTATTTCTCCCTCTTGCTTTTTTCCCTAAACCACAGAAGAGTAGAAAGGTGGGCAGAATGGCACCTGGGTGGCTCAGTCAGGGAAGCATATGCCCTTGGCTCAGGTCATGCTCTCCAGGGTCTGGGATGGAGCCCCAGTAGAGCTCCCTGTTCACTGGGGAGTCTGCTTCTCAGTCCCTCTGCCCCTCTCATGCTCTATCTTCCTCTCTCTCAAATAAATAAATAAAATCTGAAAGAAAAAAGAAAAGAGAAAGAAAGAAGAAAGAAAGAAAGAAAGAAAGAAAGAAAGAAAGAAAGAAAGAAAGAAAGAAAGAAAAAGAAAGAGAAAGAAAGAAAGAAAGAAAGAAAGAAGAAAGAAAGAAGAAAGAAAGAAAGAAAGAAGAAAGAAAGAGAAAGAAAGAAAGAAAGAAAGAAAGAAAGAAAGAAAGAAAGACAGACCAATCCTTGGGATAGGGACTCCGTACACACCCATAACTGTGAAAAGCACCCTTCCCAAAGCAATATAAATAATCAAAATAATGTGATTTACCTGCCATAGTTCAGTACAGGACTTTCAGAAGGTATTTTACTACCTTGCTTCACCCAAAATAAAATCTATTATTAGTGGAAGTAAGAACTAATAGATGAATGAAAGAGAATATAAGGCAACATAAGTTTTAAGAGCATTAATGAAATTTGCCAAAGTAATTTCTCCATTTATGATAGCTCTACAATTAAGCTATTATCATACTGTCTGAGACAAGATAAATAATACTCTTATTGTGCCCATTCCCAAAATCAGTGCAGAAACCAACCAGCCCCATAATCACTAGACTCAGCTTTCCATTAGGAAAATAACACATAAAAATGAATATAGAGATGATAGAAATTAAACTTCTAAGGTGGAAACTGCCTTTATTACTGCTAAATCATATGAATAATTTCTAATTGATTTGTATTGGGCTGGCATCTTATATTCCAGAACCATGTTCATCTATTTATCACAATATTCTATATGACATATGGAAACTAATACATTGCTTCATTAATATTTACAGTCTTTGTCTAGTTATGGCTCAGAGATATTTAACATTCTAAAACATAAGCACTGATAATTACATGTTTTACATTTTACTCTAATTTTTAATACTGCCAAGATTATTTAGTATAACTAACTTTTTAAGTATGTACTCTTTTCTCTCTAACCATTAGCATATCAATCAAATTTGCATTATTCTGGCTTGCTCATTTTATTAAAAGCGAATTCAGGGCACAATTGACTTTTCATTTGTTTAACAAGTGAAGAAATATTTACCCTGACAGCCATTGCGTTGTAGAGATTCATCTTCATAGCACAAGATGCTAACTGTGAATCAGAAAAAAAAAAAAGATGGCATATAGTTCAGTTACACAAAGACAGTGCAGCCTATTTTTACATATAAAAGATAAGAATCTTTATACATAATACATAATAAGAGTTCTAGGCTTAGAAAAATGAAATCAAACTTTGTATTGAAGAGATAGGCTTCCTAATACATAATGCAGGCTTAACCAGAAAAATCTATGGTAGTCAAACTAGGAGCTAATGGAGATATATGATCATAAAATGCTCTCCGCTGAGTTTGATAATCAATGGTGCTCTACTGAGAATAGAATAACAAAGCAGAAATATTCACAAGTGCTGGTGACACGTAGTATTGTATGATTTATTCACTGGGGTTCTTTTAGCCAAAACTCACAGAAACATAAAAGGAATTCATATTTCAAGACGTCTGGTTTAATGAAAAATTCAAAGAAATGCTGTCTTCAGTCGAAATCGTTCAAGGATATGGATGCAGTGATGGAGCAAAATTGTGCCTTCCAACCATCTGTACAAAATGTTATGTACTTAGCTGCCTCCTGAGTAATCCTTGGGAATTTTGTTTCATTTAATATTCATTTTAACACCATAAAATCATAAATACAATGATATCATGTTACAGCAAATCCCCTGATATAGTGAAGACTTCCTAAGGTCTTAGTTTCTTTCTAGTATAGACACATTTGTCTATTAACATACAAATCTCTGTTACACTACATAATCACTTAGTAACATAGCTTATTTCAAGGAAAATATTGCTTTAAATGAAGTTTCTACATCTGTTATATCTTTTAATTAAAAACATAAAATTAACATAATCCACGACAGTACAATAAAGAGTAAATGCAATGAAATATACATTTTAATACAAAATATTACTTTATCCATTTTTACTCAATTGAAATTTGCTCTACTAATATAACTTGAGTTTAGGTAATAGGTGCTATGTTTCAGGCAAAAATCAGAAGTAAGTGCCTTAACCTTTTACATAGGGGTTTTCTTCCCTGCAACAAGCAGAAATTCATATAAAAGGGCTTCACTGTAATTAGGATTGTTTGAATTGCCTGGTCTGATCCAAAGCAAATTGTCTGTAGAGAGCAGCAGGGCTGGATTATTTATCAACAGTCTGAGCAATTAAGAAACAGTTGGCTGCAATATGTTATTTACAAATGAACACAATGATGTTACTTCATTCTAAATTCTTTCTTCGTCATAGCAAGCAAGGCATAATTCTTGGCATTTGAGGTGAATTTAAAAGATTTACTTTAATACCGTACTTCTTCAAGTCATATTGACACAGATACAACAATTAAATGGCTTTATACAGGAGAAACATATTAAAAATTACCTATCTAAAAAGTTTGGGATCTGAAAGAGGCAGTGTTTCTTATCTTTATTATGTTGCTATTCAGTAAGCAGCACCAAGTGTGAGCTTTCAAGCCACAGATCTGAGTACAGGTCCTGATGTTGCTTTTACCAGCTGTGTGGTTTGGAACAAATTACTTAACACCTGCCAGTCTTGACTTCCATGCTCACAAAATGGAACAGTACATACTTCATGGAGTTTAGGTGAAGATTAAAATGAGATAAAATATTTAAGATGCTTGGGACACAGTTGATGATGATTATAAAAGGACTGTTATACATTTTGTAGCTAAAAGTATGTAATTTAATAGTAAAATTCCAAAATGTAAGAGGTTAAAATTCATTCTGAAGATGGAGAAGAGAGAGATCTAGCTTTTAAGTGAACGGATTCTGAGTTTTACAGCTAAAAGGTAGAATAGCACTTTGATTCCAGTGTATCATTCTCAAGTGAACCACTATTTGATATTGAATTTGTTTTGGAAAGAAACAAAAATATACTTATGTGAAAAATATTGCATGATCCCACTTACACGAGGTATCTTAAATAGTCCAATTCACAGTGATAGAAAGCATAGCAGTTACCAGGGACTAGAGGAAAGAGGGAACTTTTGTTAAATGGGTAGAGTTTCCATTTGAGATGGAGGAGAAATTTTGGAGATAGGTAGTGTTGATAGTTGCATAAAAATGTAAATGTACCTAGCACCACTGAATAATCCTACAATTAAAAATTGTTAATATGGTATATTTTATGCTATGTGCATTTTATGATTTTAAAAAACTAAAAAAATCATTTGTGAATATGAATTGTTCATTTCCATAAGCTATTTTTGAGACACATCTAGACACTTTAAAATCTTACAAAATTTCTTCAGCTAAGTCTTTTTATTCCCATTCTAAGTAATGATGCTTTATTAATGTGTCTTTTTGCTTACATGAAGAGTTAATATAAGTCATATAAAAGCTCTTGTTCTTAAAATTATTGGCTAGAATTCTGTCCCCAAAATGTGTTTTTTTTTTCTATTCCATGGAGTTGGATAAACAAAGCATATCCTAGCTACTAAATATTAATAGTATATCCAACAATGACAAGCTATTGTAATTTCTCAACAGACAAAATTCTTAAAATTTTTCTATTTATTCATTTCCCATTTTATCATAAAATACTAAGTTTACTAAGACTAAAAATCTGGACTGAAATTCAAGCATAAATGATGAGTTTCACTGTAATGAAAATATGATTGTCAATTATAGATGTTTCCCCAAATGTTTGTTGAATAAATAAAGAAAGGGAAAGAGAGAGGGAGTGGAGAAGAAAGAGAGAAAGAAGAATAAACAGAATTGATATGTCACACTTACAATAGATAGGGCAGGAAGAAATTCTGGAGTGAAAAACAGCGTTTGAACACTAAATCAACCGTTTGTTAGCTGTATAGCTTTTGCCACAGCAACTGCCTGTGTTTTTACAAGGCTTCTGAAATGTTTCTTGGAGGATGTATTTCTTTTAAAAACATAATTTTTTGGGTGGTTTGTATACATGTGAATCTTTTAGACAGGGCTGCTATTCAGTGGGATTGACCATGATTACTGATAGAGGCATGTTTCATATTTTGAGTTTATTTGTTTCTTTCTTTTTTTCTTCCTATCAGGTGAGTTATAATGGGATGGTAGTTGGGGATAAATGAGAACCACTCTCTTAGAGGTCAAGTGATATTCAAAGCTTACCACAATCAGATCCCAATTTTCCTCCCAATTATCTCTCACCGCTCCATTCCTTTAAAGCTCAATCTGATCAAATTACTATTTTTATTCTTCACCTCCATGTCCATATTACTCCCCTTACTGGAAATGTTTTACCATTCTTTTCCATCTCTCCAAACCTTATCTTTCCTGTTTTTCTTGCAAGCACTTATAGGAGAAACTATCTTTTCTCTCCTACTCCAAGTACCATCAACCAGAAGAAACTGGCATTCTTCTAGTTCCAAAGCATACTTTCAAACCATTTCAAACCAGTAAGAAGTATTCCTTTGGAAAGGGCAACAACAACAACAAACCATAAGAACAAGAAACCTTACTCTTGAACCTCCAGCTTTCCACGTTTAAGACTCTCTATCTCTTTTGGTTTGTCATACTTCAGGTGTTCAATCCCTGACTTGCTCCAATCATATGCTATAAAGATTTTGACATCAAGCTAATGGTCTTCATCACAACTCCTGCCATTATCTTGCAACCTTTCAAATTCATGTAGACGATATATTTAATCACTAAATCCCACAACTGCTGCTTTTCTCAGTCCCAAAGACCTATAGCCTTCCATTACCATAGCCATGTTCTAGACCTTATGAACTAGAAATATTTCTCCTCTTAAGTCTAAACTTGTAATGCAAATTCCTCTCCTAAACCCTGATGGTTTAACTTCTCTTGAAAGTTGTTCTATCTGATTGAGACAGATTTAATACAGATATTTCTTATTCCCCATTTTTAAGTTCCCTCTTCACATATTTTTATATACAATGGCTACATGGTATTTTGCTACATGAATGCACCATAAATGATTTAATATTTCCTTTATTATTGATTGTTTAGGTTGAAAACAAAAAAAGATGAGTTTCAAGGAGGAAATTGCCAATTATTTTCAAAAGCACACTTTAAAAAAACTTTTCATTAAATGCTTTATTTTAAATTTGGCATAGTTAACATACAGTGTTCTATCAATTTCAAGGTACAATATAGTGATTTAACAATTCTACACCACACTAAGGGTACTCTTGAATCCCCATCACCTATTTCCCCCTACCCACCTCCTCTCTGGTAACCATCAGTTTGTTCTCTATAGTTAAGTCTGCTGTTTGGTTTTTCTCTATCTCTTTCTCTTTCTTCCTTTGCTCCTCAAAAAGCAGAACACTTAAAGCAATATATATTCATAATAATTTTGAGTAACACATCTATCTATATAAACTCGACCAAATCAGCTGGCTTTATTTGTTAGATTGGGCAGTACAAAGAAAATATTTGCATTAAAGTGATGACAGTGGAACCTTCAGAAGCCATGCACATATGGATAACAGATCTGATGAGCATGAGCCTTTGTTATTTTCCACATCAGTGCTATCCTCATTTCATAATTTTGAGTATAATCATTAAAATGATTTATTATCAAATAATCGTGAGTATTTTGTGCATATGCTTTGCCTTGTTTGTTGGCAACTGATACGAATCTGTTCATTATCAACAGCTGATTTTTAAAAGACCCTTTTTTTCCCACACACACAAAATTAAAAGCCAATTTTATTATTTCTTACAGTTATTAATAATGTAATCTTTAAAAGCAGGAGAATCAAATCTAAATTCATTTCATAAGTATTATGAACATATATTAATAATTTTAAATTAATACCAGCATGTCAGAATCTTTAGTATCTAGCCTTTAGTATTTAACTAAACTGTAAGACTCTAAAGGGGAAAAATACATTTCAATTTTCTGCTCTGATGCTAAAGGGTGATAAATGTTGCCTTATTAACTTATAACTGATTTAGAAGTCCTGTAAAGAAATTTATAAGAAGACTTGGGCATTTTCTCAACTACTGAAGAGATAATTTTATTTACCTAATTTAGAGTAATAAAAATGTCTATAGAAGTAACCATATCAATCTTATTGGTTTTAAAGTTAGTAACCAATATTTTATATATTTTTACTGTACATTAAAAAACCCTGCTGGTATTTATCATAACAAGATATAATGAAATTTTATAGACGGCATCCTTTGTTCTACTTAAAGTGAATAAAATTTCTATTGTTACTCTTTCAAATATTAATCTAATACAAAAACTTCTTAAGAAGTAATAAAATGATAAGCATTATATAAATATTGTGAGCTTTGATTTTCAGCAATATAGACTATTCAGAATCTGAAGAATAATCATTTTTTTTTAAATAAGTGTCTTAGTAAATGAAATAGTTCTACCATAGACTATTCACATTCAAGGAAAAAGCTTTAATTAAATTCTGTTAATGTGATTGCCATACAAATGTTATTCACTGAATGATCTCCATTTGAAAACAAGACATTGAGCTGTTTAGGAGTATAAGTATATAATAATACATATGTACACATATATGTTTTAATAATAATACATATAGAATGAATCATGTATATTAGGGTAGTGTTTATACTTTACTGCTCTCAGAGTCTTGTGATTAAAAAAGCAGTGTATTTGATATTAAACAGAAAGTAAATTACATAATGATAAAATATAAGAAAAGAAAAGGAAATTTAAAAGGATAACAAGATGCATACAGCTATCCTGTTATAGGTTATAGTGATGAATTCACTTAGATAACACTCAAAATGCTAGTGCTCAAAATGACATGAGTAAAAAAATATTTCAGTATTTTTCAGGTACTGTCACCTAGGAATGACTATTTTCACCTCACCATTTATAAAATAAAGCAGAGAGCAGTACAGACAAGCCACATAAAACACAATACAGTTGAAAACAAAAAGGTCCAGGGCTGTCTGGGTGGCGTAGTTGGTGTCTGACTCTTGGTTTTGCCTTTTTTTTTTTTTTTTTTTTTTTTTTGACTCTTGGTTTTGGCTCAGGCTGTTATCTCAGGGTCCTGGAATCGAATCGAGCCCTACTTTGGGCTCCACACTGAGTGTGGAATCTGCTGAAATTTGTCTCTCCCTCACCTTCTGCCCCTCCCCACGTCTCACTCTCCTCTCCCAGCCCCCCTGCCTCTCTAAAATAAATGAATAAATCTTAAAACAACAACAAGAAATCTCCCAAAACAGTAGGCCCATTTGAGTATACAGTAGGAAGAGCAAGTTGTGGTAAAGTTAAAGCAAAGAGCTTGGCAGGTATGAAACGCATGTGCACTGAGCACACATATCAGATAACCAACAATTTTCACTAACAGGAAAAAAGTTTCAAGGTTGTGAATCAACAACCCTAAATTAATTAATTAATTAATTAATTATTCGTAAGATGGACAAATTTGGGTTATGTTGCCAGATACAGCAGCCTAGAAGTCAGCAGAAAGGCCAGAAATGGAGGTTGAGAATAAAAAGAAGCAAAAACAATAGTCATCAAGGAAGCAAGAGTCAATTCACAAAAGAAAACTGGAAACGATTGATTATTGTGAGTTAATGAAGGCACTGTAGTGGAGAACCCATGATCCTTTAGGACTGGATAATCCAGTTGGTGTCACTATTAAAATATTTAAAACCTGGATAGAAATAATTTAGTTAATAGAATTTTGTGAGGCTATCTAAAACTACTGAACCTATCTAAGGAGATCCTAGGATCTGTCTTTTCACAGTTCACTTTCTGTGTGACCTTTGCCACATCTGAGACTGTTGAAGATGCAAATTTGGTAGCAGTTCTTTCCTTTAGTTACTGTGATATTGTATATCTGCTTTTCTAGCTATCATCTGCCTAAAATTCCCTTTCCTCTGCCTAAATTCTACCTATTGTGTTCCACAAGCTTCAATTCTTGGACCTCTGCTCTACTCTTGAGATAGATATATATTATATATATATATTTTTCCATCAGGTAGGAAATCCTGTCATCTTGCAATGATGTTTCTGAAATCTTTGTCTCCAGCTGACTCTCAATCTAAACTTCCATTCAATAGTTCACTTTAATAAGCATTTGTGGAGTGTTAATTATTATATGCCAGACACTCTGAAGAGACTCTGCAAAATCGCCTTACAAGATGTCACCACATGGAGGTGTCCTAACATCATCACAAACTCAAAAAGCTCAAAACATCTTTTTGTAAGCTTCACTGAATGCCCCATTCGGAACGTTTCTCATAAACATGCATGCTTTTGTTATTATTATAACCATTAATCAGGTTTGCTGAGCTAAAAATGCAGTTATCTTAGTAGCTTACAAAATAAAAAGTTTCTCACTCACATGTGTAAGCTAGGGTTCCCTGTAGCTATCTATGCTCTCCATCTCTTCATCTTAACCCCAAGGATGAAGGAACAACAGTCCAAGACTAAGGTGTGCCATTCTTATGCCAGGAGGAAAGAGAAAGAAACTTCTAAACCTTCATCTTGAGTGTCACATATGTCCCATCTGTTCACAACACATGGCTTAGCCCAAATCAATAAGATGAGAAAAAATCATTTTTTTATGAAGAAGGGCATAGTGAATATTTTTGGCACATAGTGATACAATCACCAGCTATGTTGACCATAGCAAAAGTCTTCCAACATATATCCCTGTGAATCATGTAATTTATTAGCAAAAATTTCTGCAGGCTATCTATGTGACATTTAATATGATATATTTGAGATATAGTAAATTGAACAGTCACTGCCATTCAGGAGCTCCCAGTCAAATAAGAAATGTAGATAAACAAATGTATCACAGTGGTACAAAGGCCTACATGAACAAAGCTAGTGAAGCATACCTGACATCTGCAGTCTCCCCCCATTCTACACTCAGCTTCAGATCAGGTAAGGTTGATGTTTAAGTCTAGGATAACAAGTAGGATTTGGACCAATGGGAGTCAGGTCACAGTGAAGGAGGAAGGGCATTCCAGGTAAGGTAAAGGGCATTTGCAAAAATCCTGTAGGACACTGCATATTTTGGCAATGGCAAATGATTTCACGTGTCCAAAGTATATTTTATACAGGTGTAGCAAGAAGTCAGGTTAGATAAGAAGCAATCAAGAGACTATGAAAAACCCTGACATGTCATGTAAAAGTGTATGTTTTATATTGCACACTATGGCAAGTACCATAGGCATAGGAGTAAAATGATGATGTTTAGACTGAAGTCAAGAGACTTTCATGAGGGGAAATGGAAAGTGTTTGATGGCTGATAGCAGATAAAGAGTAGGGAGAAGGAGATAGTAGAGAGTCTAGGATGACTGGATTCCTGGTTGAATGGTTGTACCATTTATATGAATAAAGGAATATATAAGAAGGAACAGGTTTGGGGTACCTAAAAGACATGCAGGGAAGATTTTTAATAAATAGTTAGCATGTTGGTCTATATGGATTAGGAGCTAAGAACTTAAGGCGAATCACTGAATCTTCCTGAGACCTCATTTCTCTCTCTACAAAATTAAAATAATATGTACACTTTCTACTTGACAGATTATTGCTAGAAAATATGAAATAATGGATATAAAAAGTTTTTAAACAAGAAATTCCTTTTAAAATGTAGGAAACTATAAAGATCACATTCAACTCCTGACCAACCATCTGCTACTCCTCAAATTCTCTGTGCCATCCAGATCAACATTTGTCCTGTCTCCCATCACACTATGCTCATTCCCAATTTCAAAACCTCATTCATGCTGCTCCTAATTGTAATGTCCTTCCCTCTCCCCAGTCTTTCACCTACTGATCCTCTGAGTGTCAGTTCTTCTCTCTCTCTCTCTCTTTTTTTTTTTTTTGATCTTTGGAGATAACACTAACTCCCCATCTAAGCACTTATTATCTGTCCATGTGTTTGGTGGGAGAGTCCCTTCTAATTTGACTTTCCTTTTTTAATTAATTTATTTAACAGATTAATACATTCATACTGTTTAAAATTCAAAAGCTATAAAAGAGTTTATAATTAAAAAGTCTCTTTTTATTTTTTAATTTTTAAAAGATTTTATTTATTCATGAGAGAGAGAGAGAGGTAAAGACAGAAGCAGGTTCTCTGAGGGGAGCCTGATGCAGGACTGGATCCCCAGGACCCCGGGATCATGACCTGAGCCAAAGGCAGACGCTCAACCACTGAGCCATCCAGGTGACCCAAAAAAGTCTCTTTTTAAAAAAAGATTTTACTTATTTATTTGAGAGGAGTGCCTAATGGGGGGTGGAGGGGTGCAGATGGAAAAGGAGAAACAGACTTTGCTGCGCAGGGAGCCTGATGTGGAGTTCCATCCAGGACCCTGTGATCATGACTTGAGCTGAAGGCAGACAACCAACTGACTGAGCCACCAAGGAACTAAAAAAGTCTCTTATGCTTATTCCTCAAGTACCTAGTTTTCTTCTCCTATAGGCAAGTAATATCATCAGTTTTCTGTGATCCTTTCCCAGATGAGCAAATTAAATCACTGGCTTTCAAATTATGCTGTGGCAGCTCAAGTGACAATAGAGGCCGCAGAGAAAGTCCAAGTAGTTGAGTTTCTTCAACTTACAAAACAGCTGCAATGCTTACACCTATTTCATACATAGGGCTAAAAACTTTGCTAAAATTTTAGTGAAGGAAGAGTTCTGCTACTGAACTTTTAAAATCGCTAACTTGTATCACTCATTTTATAACTTAATCATGTACTATATGGCATTATTATTATTCTACAGAGCTGTCAGGCCAAAAAATTATGCAGAATAAATTTGGGAAATGATGATTTAAACATAGTTACTACAGACTATGTGTGGGACAGTGTGTACTACTGTGTGTGACAGGATAATTAATGTAGACTTAAAAATATCTTTAACTCATGTCCCACCCTTCAATCCAAGAAAGTAGTAGGTCCTTTCATGTGTTCTTGCTTCAAATGGCTTACATGTGACTGTTCACCCATACTACGCTTTGTTTTTCTAAAACCTGAGCTTGAAGAAATTATCTTGAAATGGAAGAAGGAAAGTTAAGAGGGGAGCTGTGGGCAGAGAAAGAGAAATAAAGTAGCAAAGATTCCACATGTTTGGGGAAGAGCTGGGCATTAGCATTTTAAAATAAGGAAATACCACATTTGGCATTCCTATTGCTTCTAAGAGGTGGCTAAACTCTAGGAATCAACTTGGTGGCAGCTGTGGAGGAAACAGGACTCAAAGCATTAGGGATATCGGGATATTGACTCTAACAAAAAATTCCCTTTACGTGGCCCACTAGCCACAGAGTTCTCAAAGTATGGACCTTGAGAGATCAAATACATGGGCTAGGACAGTGGACCTTCTCTGAATTAAGGCTCCACAAAGATGGGGATCTCTGGTATGTCAGCACTACTTAAGCTGAATTCATAGACCTCTGTATAACCCAAAGGAGGGAAATCTTCTGAACTGAACTTCAACTGCCTACCAGCTCAGGAAATAAGGGTTTTGGAACCATATCAAACTGAGTTTGAACTTTTCTTCACATATCACTAACAGTATATCCTTGGGGAAGTAACCACAGCTGACACTAAAATTCTTCACCTATAAAATGATGAAAATATTCAAGGACTGGTTTGATACTTCAGTTGGTATATACATTAAATATGTAAAATGTTGGGACGACTGGTGGCTCAGTGGTTGAGCCTTTGACTGAGGGCGTGGTCCTGGGTCCTGGGATTGAGCCTCCCATCAGGCTCCCCCCAGGTAGCCTGCTTCTCCCTCTGCCTATGTCTCTGTCTCTCTCTTTCTGTGTCTCTCATGAATAAATAAAACCTTTCAAAAAATATGTAAAATGTTTGCTACAACATTTTAATCATAATAGTCAATCAGTAACAGCTATTTTAATTTCATTCAATAATTACTTATTAAGGTCCAATTATGTTATTTGAGATCCTTATGTGAGATCCTGTGTACATAATAGCAAAAACTTAAAAACTGTCAAGAACCTATCTAAATAAGGAAAATCTCCATCTTTTTTCCCCCATGATTCCAAAAATAATCAGACCCAAAATTGGAGAATAACTTAGTGATTATGATGAGTGATATTCTTTTTGATCAAATTTAGTTAGAACACCAAAGTAACAAATTTCCTAGAATGGATCATTATATAAATTTTTAAGAACATTTTTTCCAGTAACTTCAGCATCATTAGAGTAAATATAGATTCCCAACTTGAATACTTTGACAATAATCACTGAAATGTTTATACTCTCTCATATTTGATCAAAAAGAAGTCTCAATCATTCATAACCTTTTGACTAGTGGCTTGTGATTAGAAACTACAGCAATGGAGGTTAAGTCAGTAATACTCATGAAATGTCACATGCATACACACACTTTATTATCTTGTCTATACAGTGATATAGATCCCCAACCACGAATGGATAATGGGGCCAAAGATAACTCGGTACTCCATAAAACAAAACAAAACAAAACAAAACAAAACAAAACAAAACAAAAAAACTTAAATTTTTGATCATTCCATTTTAAGTAATTTGATTCTATTGAAAGTTGGTTTGAAGGAGCTTCTGCTGGCCGAGTTAATTTGAACACCAAACCAATTAGTGATACTAGTTTATTATTGAATAAAACAGGAATCCATGAGTTCATACTGATGTAAATAATTTTTTTAAATAGGACAAAAAAAGCTTTTTATTATACTAATATGCTAACAAGTAAATGTAGAAGAAATGACAGAGTTAGAAAATTGCTATTTGACAAATACAATAGATTCTGGCCAAAGCCATCATTGAATGCTAAACCTACTATAACAAAACTTGATGAGAAAGATTTATCTTCTTGTATATACATATATATACATATATTCATATATACATACATATATACAGTCTTGAAATAATCCCCTCATGGGGTTCAGTTGGCTAGGCATCTGACTATTGGTTTTGGATCAGGTCATGATCTCAGGGTCATGAAACTGAGCCCCGTGTCAGGCTTCGGGCTCAATGCAGAGTCTATTAGAGATTCTCTCCCTCTTCTTCCCCCCACTCATGTTCTCTCTCTAATGAGTAAATAAATAAAATCTTGAAAAAAAGTATCTCCTCATAAGATAAAATAAATCTGCAGTGTGAGTGACACCATTTTAAATTATCCAAGTTAACACCCGCTGTCATAGGACAAACTGACATCATGTTCCTAAGTGATGTATCAAGATGTATTTCTGAAAAAAATGCATAACCTCAATCTAACAACAAAGAAACATAATTAAACCAAAATTAAGAAATAATTCAAAAAATAGTTTACACTGTTCAAAAATATCAAGGTCATAAAAAGTAAACACAGACTAAGCATATTCAAGGTGACTAAAGAAACATAACAATTAAGTACAATGTAAAATCAGGGTGTGTACCTTGGAAAAGATGTTTTTATAATAAATGACAGTATTGGGACAATGTGAATAGAAATGTGAATAGAGTCTACAGATTATAGTATTAAACAGAAACTATTTAACTGATACTGATCATTTTAATATGGTTATGGTAGAAACCACCCACTGAAAACTTAGAGGTAAAGAACATCACTTCTGCAACCTTATCTTAAATGATTGTAAATAACGATATATGAGGAAGAACAAAAACAAAATATACCAAGAAAGAAAGAGAGAAAATGATGAAGCAAATTTCTTCACTCAAGTGAAAAATATATGGGATTTCTTTGTACAATATTTTACCACTTTTCTGTGCATCTGAAATTATTTCAAAATTTAAATATTACTTTTTAAGTAGCCTGAAATGTCAATGATGTAAGAGATTAGTGTTCTAGACAGGAAATCGATGCTAACAACTAATGAGATTAATGAGAAGCACTTTAAAGTTATTGCAGACATGACAGTGGGCTTACTTAGCTACTTGAAATAAAAGAATAAACTTGCCTTTTGGTGGATTTTAAAAACATATATGTCAAGTGACATATATTAATTAGGAACATATAGTATTAGTATAAGAAAGTACATGAACTTGAGAAATCATGTTATGCAGAGACATGTAAATACAACTTTAGGAAGTTATAGCATATTGTATAATTCAAATGCTAGCATACATAAGTTTTATATTTACCTTCACAACTACTTGATACTGTTGTCTGCCTAAGTAACTTCTCCACCATTTTTGAATAGTAGTTGCTACTCTGTGTAAATGCCTAGGTGAAAAAAAAAATGTATTAGTATGCTTTCTTTGAACCAGATTATTGCTTAAGTTTCTTCTTAGACTGTATCTTTCTACAATACAAAAACTCAAAATCAAATCCAAATTTTTGTATACTTTTAAAGGGCAGAGCTATCATTCTACAATAGAAATAATCATTTCTAGAAGCAGCAAAAGGGGCAGAGATACTCTGTTCATTTGGGGCTTATGACTAAACATCTTTACATTTCAAATACTCTTCAATACTAATTCTTGGAAATAGCTCTGAATGTTAAGATTATAAAACAAGTCAAAGGAACACACTGAGAAATAAGCCAGGCACTACTGATGTGAGTCACTGTAAGTACTTAGAAATACTTCTTGAGGTCAAGAAACACCACCTTTTCCACTTATATTTCCCAGTCTACCCAAGCTAATGACATGTTAATCAGCTAAATTAGCTGATTTGCCACCATGTTCCTCTTTGCCACCATGTTCCTCATTTGTATAGGGGCCAATAGAGAAACTGCATCTTCGCACTTGAATCTGGAAGTCCTATGACCTAACAAAAGGAACTATAGAGTATAATCCCCAGTTCACCATCTGAATGATTATGTACTAGGCATTTTCTTCCTCTACCTTATCCAGCACAATGCTCAGAATTGTGAGAGACTGAAGGAAAATTTAAGCACTGAAGAAAAAGCAAGAACAATTAAGATAAAGAGATCAGTTTTAGTCCCTTGGTAACCAAGATGGCAGCATCCTGGTATCACCTGCTCTATCAACATGTTGTAGAAGATTGCAATAACTTCCTTTTCGGTTTGTTTTGTTTTTTCCTTTCTTATCAGTGATTTCACCACTAAACATAAAGTCTAGTCATTTGTCACAACCTATGGAATTTGAAAAAAAGAATCTCATCAAGTGTATTTATGATATTGAGTATTTTTTTAAACTTGGAGATATGGTTGATATAATTTAGTTTTTTGATATGTAAGAAAAGACCAAAAGAGTTATTTCTTTAAAAAGGACATCATATAATTTATCAACTTCATTATAAGTAAAATAAAAGATTATTTGCAATGAGCACCTACATAAATAAATTACATTTTCTTACATTTTCTAAAGAGTATATTTTTATGATATATCTGACGTTTCCATGACAAAATCATATACCTGATATATGCCCGAACTTGACATCCTCGAAACCAGCTCTGGATCTTAACTGCTGCATCATATTCCTTTTTCCTAAATAAATCTACAACACTAAAAAGAAATTTTTTAAAGCATTTCATTAGTTGACTAATGTAATTCTAAAGCAAATCAACCTGTTAAACTTAACCTTTAATTTCTTCCAAAACGATAATATATTTCAAATGTCATTTTAAATAAAATTAAAATAGTAAATAAAGCATTTCAGAAATCATAAGGTATATTCTTAAAATTAACCTTTCTCTGAGAGGTCATGTGCTTTCAACAGCTTTTTTTTTTTTTTTTCTTAATTTTTAGAATCACCTATTTTGAAACTAATTAATTTACCAGTGATTTTTGTAAGAAAATAATGTGTATTTTTTCATTACTTTAAAAATGTGATTACTTGAATTTCCTATTTGAATGACACTACACATATCATGCAAGATTAAAATGCTTGCATATTTCCCTCAATGCATCAGTTAAATGAACTGCCTCTAAGTAAAATGAATCCATCACAGAATGCCTATTTTAGATAGAATTCTCAGAATTTAAGTTAAAACAGGGGCAAGGCCAAAGGGCTTATAAAAAAGACAAGAAGTTCAGTTGTTAGATTTTACTGACAGCAAAAAAAAAAAAAAAAAAAGGTTTAGTCAAGACAGATTTCTATCTTAATTTTACCAGTCATTACAACTCTCCCTCTCCATCCCTAGTAGATACAGTGATACTGTTTAAGGCATACTGTGCACCACAAAGTAATTTCTTTCCTAGAATGCTGGTTGGCACCTAATTAGCATTTTATGGTTGCTGAATGAATAAAGAGTGGCTAGTCATTTATTTCTTCATTTTTTTTTAATTCCTCAAAATAGGGATCCCTGGGTGGCACAGCGGTTTAGCACCTGCCTTTGGCCCAGGGCATGATCCTGGAGACCCAGGATCGAATCCCATGTCGGGCTCCGGGTGCATGGAGCCTGCTTCTCCCTCTGCCTGTGTCTCTGCCTCTCTCTCTCTCTCTCTGTGGCTATCATAAATAAATAAAAAATTTTAAAAAAAGAGTAAAAAAAAATTCCTCAAAATAGTGTTTCCTTGAACAGGTTATTTTTTCATTGTCATATGCTAGATTAAACATATAGATTTCATTACATTTATATTTAGAACAAAAACAGAAGGGAGAAAAAACCTTCCAACAATAAAATTCTTAGACAATACTATGGAGTTGGCTAAGAGAAAGAAAATAAGATGAGCAGTTAAGCTGTTGATGGCAAATAGCTGAGAAACAAGTGGATGGTTTATAGTTCTAAATAAGCAAGGAAGAAAGTTACCTAGAAAGCCTGACTCTAAAGGACTTGCAAAAGCAAAAAGAAAAACAAAAATCATGCATCAGTCAGTGACCCAGATGTGAAAAAGAATAGTGGAGAGAATTCACACAAATCAGTAAGGTTAAGAGGACACTCAAGACAATCAGGAATAAAAGAAAGTTCGATTATCATTGTATATTTGTACTACATGTTCAGAATTATAGCAGAGACATATTGTGCTCCACATGGTAGAAAGAACGGCTTGAAGTCCTTCACCCTGAGCCTCCCCTGACGCCCCAGACCACTTTAGGCCTTTCCATTGTATAACCTCATAGCTCTTCACAATATTTAACAAAGTCCTGCAAAATGATTGTTTGATGACGTCTTTCTTTCTTTCTTTCTTTTTTTAAGATTTTATTTATTTGAGACACACAGAAAGAGAGAGACAGAGACAGAGACACAGGCAGAAGGAGAAGCAGGCTCCACACAGGGTGTCCGATGCGGGACTCGATCTCAGGTCTCCAGGATCAGGCCCTGGGCTAAAGGCGGTGCTAAACCGCTGAGCCACCCGGACTGCCCTGATGACGTCTTTCAACTATACTTTAAAATCTGCAAATCAGTAATATTACCCATTCTGTCCCACATGCATTCCCAGGGGCTCCAGAAGTAACCCCCCCCCTTTTTTTTCTTTTTTAACCATTAACAAAAACTGTTTTTCCTAACAGTTTTTGTCTTACCAAAGCTGCTTTCTCTTGGGGAATGGCATGCATATTACAGACATGTAATCCCTATGAAAACTAACACTCGCAAGTTTCCCTCACTACCCCTACTCACAACGTTAAAATCTTATCCCCATTTGACAGAGGAATATACTAAGGGAGACAGAGGTGTAGGGATATGTCCAAGGTCACATCTTAATAAATGTCACGGCTGAAATTTGATTCTAGATAGTCTGGCTCCGAAAGTTGGATTTTTACCCATCACTGCACCTAAAGGAGAAGACTAGAAAGATTAAAAAGAGGAGATGAAAGGGAAGTAAAAGGAGGAGGGGGAGAAAAAAAGGGGAGAAGGGTAAAAAGAAGAGTGCATGTAAGCCATTTTCAAATATAATATTAAAATCTTGTGGCATAAAAGAGCACTCATCTCCTTAAATAAGAAAATCTCCTAAATAAGAAAAGCTGAGACTACGATGTGAAAAGATATCAAAATCAAAAGATAGCAAAAACAAAAAACAAAAATTTTGGGTATACCAGGTATTGGTAATAATGTAGTGCAATAGAAACTCATAATATTGCTGGTAGGAGATAATTCAGCCTTTAAATACATACAGGAAATTTTCATTGATATAAATGAAAAAATTAACAAGATTTTAGGATTTAAATAAGGAAAGAAAAAAAGAAGGCCCAATTATAAAAGATAGTATTTTGCAGTGTGATAGAAGTTAATGGTAAGGCACCAGGAAGAATGGAGTAGTTCCAAATGGTGTAAAGAAGTTATGAAGACAAGGTCAATGTTTCCAGGAGTTGCAGGGTTAGAGGGACTCTTTCATTTTTCTTTTAAAATCTTATCCTAGCCAATAAGAAGATATGATGGTGCAAGATATAAAATGTCATTATGGCAAAAATAGAAAAGATACAGTAACAAAATGTCCAGTAAAGCAGGCAATTCACAGATTATAGTGCTTGAAGAAGGAATGAATAATTTTATTTAATAAGGCTGATGTGAAGTGAAATCCATAATAATGAGATAAAACAGTTTCTTATGGGTATTTAACCCTTTTTTTTCCATGAACATATGATCATATATGTTTTCTTTCATTTTAATATAATCTATTTAAATTACTGAAAACGCTGGTCTTTCCTACCCCATCAACAATCAAGTGACTACCTTTCAAAACAGGGAGAAGGGCACCTAGGTGGATCAATCGGTTAAGCATCTGCCTTGGGCTCAGGTCATGATCCCAGGGACCTGGGATCGAGCCCTGCATTAGGCTCACTGCTCAGTGGGGAGTCTGCTTCTCCCTCTACCCTTCCCCCTGCTCATACCCTCTCTCTCTCTCTAATAAATAAAGTTTCAGAAAAAGGGAGAAAAAATATTTGAATAAGATATGCAGATACACCTAATACTTTTAAACTGATGTATAGCTTGAACCTACACTTTATTTATTATTGTCATTAGAAATGCAGAATAAGCAATCAAATTATCTGTTTTGACTTTGTTTTCTAATCTCTCCTGATAATAACGCTAACATGTAATACAGTCAAAAAGAAGATTAAATGATCTTTTATTGGAGTTATGAACACCAATGTATATAAATATAAACACAGATACATCATACTAATAAGAACTACACATCTTAATTAAAGGGAAATATTTTTGGAATAACTAGTAGTTAACTTACTTCTAAGTTTTAATTTATATGCTGTAATTCCACTTCCATACACATTTCTCTGTTGCCCTTTTTTTAACTGCTGAAAAATGAAATTTACAGATACTTGGGTTACCACTGGGATGCTGAATACTCATACAATATGTCATGAACTGCTAGACTTTTTATGTTTAAAATGAAAAATGTGGGTAACACTTTATTTTAATGGTATATTAATTAGTTCCAAATTACAATGAAATCCTATAGCAGTGAATAAAATATGACATCTACATGAATTTGAAATAAATTTATTATGATCAGTATTATCACAATGAATACTAAATGAATTAATAATGATGAAAGACCAAAAGTATTACCAGGAATGTAATAAAACACTGAAAAAAGCTGGAAGTTTCCAGTCACTTCATCATTAACTAGAAATAAGTACTATAACCCTAGATAACACTATAGTCATGTGTATCATTAGTGGCTGGAAATTAATTGTCAATAAATAGCAAATGAAAAAAATGTGTAGTTAAATATCTTTCCACTAATGTGCAAAAAATACATTTTACACATCAACATACTGTGTTTAGTCTGACCTATGTGTGTACTAGCTATTGAATAAAAAGTAGATCAAAAACCCAATCATCTCTTTCTCATTATCATATGACTTTTAACTATTGTAGATACTAGGAATAAAATTACAATATTAGCTGCCCTGTATTACAAAATACATCAATGTATAAAATAATTTTTGCATATCACTTCACTATTAGGTCTTAAGGATGTCATGCTTCTTAAAGGCAGAAACTCTGTTTAATCTATACTTTGTGTTTTAATTATCACTCATGTGCCTAATAAGAGGTCAATAACGACTTGTTGAAAAATAGAACTACATTTCAAATCTAGAAGCCACGTTTTGCTTTCATTAATAGTCCTCATTATTATTATTATTTCACAGCTCAATGAATAATGAGTTATAAATACATATGTATTAGGTCACAAAGTAGGACTTAACATGCAGATTTACAATGTATTTACAAAATGTTTTATAATTTATTTTTCTGCATCTTCCTTCTACCTTCTCTTCCTTCCTGAACAACTAAGTCCTAAAGAAATTGGCAGTGGGCAAGGAAACCAGGATCCTGTACTTGAGGGGATGGGAATGTTGGGGGATGGGCAGCCACAGTGGCTCAGCGAAGCCTGTGTAGGTCAAGATGGGATCACCCGTAGGGGCGCTCTGGGGTAGGTTGTCACAATCTAAGGACAGTGTTCTCATGAAGAGAAGGCCTAACTCTGCGTGTCAAGGAAAGGTGAGGAAAGGTTCCACAAGGACGGGCAGCAAAACAGGGAATAAGAACCCACAAATGATGGAAAGAGTAACCAAGTTGGTGAACAGGTAATAATTTAGCATGGAGAGGTAGGGCCCACACTGCATGAAAAGGATAACCATAAAAATATGAGCCTGGAACATTTTGTGTGGGTGTCAGAAAGCAAGAAAATATTACAATGATCAGGACACAAAGAAAAGTTTCTAGCGGCTTCCATTGGACAAATCTAGAACAATGCTAGCATGAACATAAGTAAAAGAAGTAATGTTAACCCACTGAATAGGAACCTATGAGTCCATAATAGTATGCATAAATTCAAAGCTTTATGAGGAACAGAATACATATACAAATTACAAAGGGGAAAAAAAAGAGAACATTACAGTAGACAAACCTAGCAGAAATGATCTTAGTCACTGATCTAAATGAATACCATCGGTAATGGGACAAATCAAAAGTATACATTATCTGGTAGGATGCAATAAAAGAATTACAGGATCACTTCTGTGATACTGCTGCAAAGATACATAACCTGAATTTAATCAAGAAGAAAAAAAAATCAAACCCAAATCAAGTGAAATCTTACAAAATAACTGATTTGTGATCTTCAAAAGTAACAAGGTTATGAAAATCAAAGAAAGACTGAGAAAATGTTCCATATTAAAGATAACTAGAGAGATAAGATACATAGGATAAAGAACATTAATGAAGCAATTGGCAAAGCTTGAATGGAGTCTGAAGATTAGATGGTAAAAATGTATCAATGTTAATTTCTTGATTTTGATGGTGGAATTGTGGTTATACAATGTCCTTAAGTGAAAATAGTTTGGGAGGGCAATAGTCCAACAGGTTGCAACTTATCCTCATATGATTTGTAGGGGGGAAAAACCCTCTGTACTGTATTGCAGCTTTAGTAAGTTTCAGATTATTTCGGTGTTTTAATTTTTAAGATTTTATTTATTTATTCATGAGAGACAGAGAGAGAGAGAGAGAGAGAGAGGCAGAGACACAGGCAGAGGGAGAAGCAGGCACCCCATAAGGAGCCCAATGCGGAACTCAATTCCGGATCCTGGAATCAGGACCTGAGCCAAAGGCAGATGCTCAACTGCCGAGCCATCCAGGCAACCTTATTTCAGTATTTTTAAATATACATGTGTATATATATAAGTGTATGCAGTATATGCACACAAAAGAATGGCATCCCAAAACTATTTTATTCAAATACTTTTAAGAGTTTAAAATAATTTTGATATTTAAAGTAGACTTAAGATAGGAAAATTAACATCCATAAGGACATTTTTAATGATAAAGAGATTGATTTATTAAGAAAATATAATAATCCTAAATGCGTATGCACTTAATAATAGTGCTTCAAAATATGTAAAGCAAAACCTGACAAAACTAAAAGAAGAACAAATTCATAACAGCTGGATATTTCAACATGCCTCTCTGAATAATTGATAGGACAACTAACTGTACAAGAAATCAATAATAATATAGAAAACCTGAACAACACTTATCAATTTGATCTAATTAACTTCTATAGATCACTACCCAACAATATGTATTTGGAAGGTCTTCAAGTTCACTGATGTTTTATTTGCAGGATTTTAATCTGATATTAAGTACATCTGATTTTTTTGTTTGCTTGTTTTAGACCATCTGTTATTTTTATCTCTAAAAGTTTCATCTGCTTCTTTTTATTTCCATTTAACTCCGCATTATGCTTATATTTTCCTTTAAGTCCTTAAACATGTTTTGAAAGCTATTTAAAACTCCTTATAGGCTAATTCTATAACTTTTGTATTAATTGATTTTTTTCCTCCAGGTTATAAGTCACAGTTTACTACATTTTTCTCTTACTACTAATTTAGGAATAGATGCTGAACAATATGAATGCTATGCTATTGAGTTTGAATTTTGTTCAGAAATTACTGCCAGTCATAAAGCTAGAGTAATTGTCTAGATAATCTCACTTGTCTCCTTTCTCTAAGAGATCATAATCCTACATTGTCTGTTGTATCAAATGCCTAAGAATGATTTTCCACACATTCTGTTCAGTTTTCTAATTTCTCATGGAGGCAAGCCAAGTTTTGTACCAGTTACATCTTCACGGCCACTTATTTTATCTTTAATTTTATGTTTCCAAAATAAAATTTTTGTCCTAGAACATTTTGTCCTATTTATTCACTATTTTATAAACAATAAATGAATAATGCTTAACACATAATTTTAAGCCATACAAAAATTCTAGAGAAAAAAATTAAGATACTGTTTCAACCTTCTTTATCCTCCAATTCTCAAAATCTAATCTCTGTTAACAGTTTGTTATATATGATTTCAGATACTGTCTTTCTCTGAATGTATACATAAAAATTTCATACTTCATGTATTATATATTTTCCATGACCTTTTTTATAACCTTAATTTGTCTCAGGGATTTTTTACATCATTATGTATAAAATTTTTCATTTTTAAATTGCTACTTAATATTCCATTATGCATATATGCCTTAATTTATTAAGCATAGATTAGTTACAAATATATACAAGTTACTTTCGGGTTTTTTTTTATTAGAAATAATGCTTTAATAAATGCCTTTATACATAATCCTGTACGTAAAATACTTTTGTGCACCAATTGTGTATACAAAATATTCTACAAGATATCTACAAGGTCAAAAGATAAAGTGACATGCATTTGATGCTATTATAAACTGAAATGTTTTTGTAGTTTTAAATTACAATTGCTCATTGCTATTACATAAAAAGACAATTGATTTTTGTGTATTGGGTATTGTGTCCTACAGCTTTGCTAAATTCACTTATTTCTAGATCTTTTTGGTAAGTAGCTTAGTTTTCTATATACACAATCATATTGTTGGTGAATAAAGCCAATTTTACTTCTTTTTACAACTTAAACTTTAACAATATTTAAAGCCAGTAAAGAACGTGTGGAATGTTCAATTAAGGGTTTGAGACAATGTCTACACTGAGGGGTAAGCCTTTCTCTCATACGATATATGCACAGAAACACAATTCAAGAGTGAAGAAAAATGTAAAAAACTTTTAAAATAGGGCAGCCTGGGTGGCTCAGCAGGTTAGCACTGCCTTCAGCCCAGGGTGTGATCCTGGAGACCTGGGATGGAGTCCCAGGTCGGGCTCCCTGCAGGAAGCCTGCTTCTCCCTCTGCCCCTGTGTCTCTGTCTCTCTCTCTGTCTCTCTCTGTGTGTCTCTCATGAATAAATAAATAAAATCTTAAAAAAAAGAGGCTTCATCACTTAAAAAAAAAAGGCTTCTAAAATATTGTTAGTAAATACATAGAATTTTCCTATAACCATGGGTTGAAGAAGATCATTCTGTGAGAGGTAAAATTCTCAAAGCCAAAAAATAGACAACTTTGGCTACATAAAACTTTAAAAATTGAAAGTTACTATGGCAAGCAGCACTATAAACTTTAAACATATGGCATTGTCTTTGGGACTGGGTGATAGAGGAGAGACTGTGGGGAATTCTAAGGTCACTAACGATACTGGCTTCTAGAGTATTATCACACTGGCTGGAAGAGTGGGGAGGAAAGTGATATTACACGTTGGATAAAGAATGAGCTGCCTTATATATTAGTGAGACAATTAGCAAGACTGTTGCCTATAACTACTTGGGAGGTGGAAAATGTACTAATGAATTTTTGAATTTGTACAGGAGATGTCTCAGAAGTAAACTGCAAGCGCCTATTAGATTCTTTTAATTGCATAGATTGCATAGAATTAGGGTATCTCATAAATTTCAGTAACAGTGTGCATCTAGATTTAACTATAAATACTACAAGATAATTGTTCATTATTGTTTCTATTATTTCTTTTGCTCCTCTTCCCCTATCTTGAGATCTTCGTTCCAAATTAATTCTCACCTGATTTCAGAGAGTGCCTTCTTGAGTACATTTCCTCAATAGAGTATATGATGACATAACTCTGAGTCTTTATACAACTGAAATGTCATTCTTTCATCAAAAAAAAAAAAAAATGAGTAAGAACTTCGCTCAGTCTAAGTTTTCAAATATTGCCTTGAATAACCAGTAATTATTGTCCTTTTATCTTCTAGGTCCCTTGTCTTGCATATGAGTTATTCAATGCTTCTCTCTACCTTGGCAAATAACTTTTTTTCTTTTCTGTCTTAGATTAGGAGCTTGGAAAAATTTTTCTGTATCCTTGAAATTTTGCCAGAAAATATATAAGAAGTAGGGCTTAAAATAACATCTTGTCTGGTACTCAGAGTCCTTTCCATTCAAAGCCATATTCTTTCTTCAGTTTAGGAATGTTTTCTTCAGTTATTTCTTTATTATTTATTTTCTCAATCCCATTCCCAAATTCTTCAATGACTATCGTTCACATATTAAATCCCCTGGATATGTCCTCTATGTTGCTTTCCTAAAACATTTACATTTAGTAGTGACTATTCTATTTTTAAATTCATTTATTATATTTTTTAACTGAAAATATTTATTTTTCAAAAATTGGTTACAGGGCACTTAGGTGGGTCAGTGGTTGAGCATCTGCCTTTGGATCAGGTCGTGGTCCTGGGGTCCTGGGATCAAGTCCTACATCAGGCTCCTCACAAGGAGCCTGCTTCTCTCTCTGCCTGTGTCTCTGCCTCTCTCTGTGTATCTCTCATGAAAAAATAAATAAAATATATTTTTTAAAAAAAATTGGTTACAGTAACTCTTTACCCTCTTATTTCTGTAAAACTTCTCACTACATTTTTATTAAAGTTTGCACGTGTGTAAACCATTAATTCTAACTTGACAGTAGCCACCTGTTCTGGTTTCTTGGCTTAATCTCCTTCCATAAAACTAACATTACTTTGAGTGGCTTGTAAATTTTCTCTATATGAATCTCATTTTCCTTCCCTCATGCAAAGAGGGAATAAATATATATAATTTGTAAGGATGTTTGAGAGTTAAATGATAGACCCATAAATAGTTCCTTTTCTACAGTCTCCCATTTTTTCCTGCAAAATGGGACTTCACAGGAACTCATGAGAAATACAGATTTTCTTGCCATAACTGAGACCCGCTGAAACAGAATCTGTATTTATAACAACATCTTGAAGTGATTCTAATGTACATTACAGTTTACAAAGAGCTGATCCAGACAATAACACATAGGAAATGACAATGATTTCATAAAGAAACTGCCTGTTGACTTTTTTCATATTAGTATTTTGTATGATTTTTGACCACAAAGTTATCAATACGTTTTTGGTATTATTGTTTTAACTAGGCAAACTTTGTAATTTTGACTCTTTCATGATCTTTAGAGACTTCCTTTTATATTGAAAATATTAATACTGATAATAAAAGAAATGGAAGGAATGCCAGCCTATTCTCATCATGGTCTTTTCATAGGTCTAGTCTTCGCTCCAAGTAACCTCCAATTTTGGGGAAATGTACCCACTGTCAAAAGCCAGGAGATGGGAACAAAAATTGATACTGTAATCTGTAGGAAAAAAAAATTATGTCTATTTGCATTTCTATGGCAGTTCACCAGCCTTTTCTACAACAGTGTTCTTGAGCTCTAAAAAATAGAGATTAAAACATTAACTTGTAACATTGTGAAAACCAAATGGGGTATTTATGCTCCTAATACAAATCCTAGCATATAATCACTGCTTAAGAAATGTTATTTGTTTCACTTCCTGTTCATCCTTATTCTATTGTAATTACTTTTTAAATGCCTGTATTCCATATTAGGCCATGAACATAAGGAGGGATGCAGCTTACTTCTTTATATAGGTATGTCTTGAACATAGGACGTGTTCTCCCAATAAATGCTCGATAAATGGGTAATAGTGTATTTATCTGTAATTATAGTCATACACAGATAATAATTTCTATATCTAGCAATTTTAGTACATTTACTTAAACCAGGGCTAATGATTGATTCAAAGACTCATTCATGGGAGCTACCAGACAAAAAATTATTATGCATCTATCATGTATGAGGAACTATGATAGATGCTAGAGACCTAAATGACAAGCAAAAAAAACAGATTCTCCCTACTTCTAGTTTAAGAGGCACCATTGATATCTCCAAGCAGAATGTAAAACTGAATGTGGTAAGTACTGTAAGAGGCACGCATGCTAGAAGAATGTAGTAGGGAAGATGAATGTTGGACTAAGAACAGCTCAGCACAATCCTGTCTTATTGAGATATCTTCCCTTGGCCGGCCATCTCACCATAGTCCACCGTTGTCTAATTCACTCTTTTGCAGGTTCTCTTCTGTTGGAAAATCCCCCGAGGCCTTGCTTCCAGAAAGCCATGGTCAAAATAAAACTCTTCCACAGGGAGAAGTTTGGGTGTAGCGGGGTGGATAAGGCGACTAGAGTCTGTGTTACTCCTCTTCTAGGGGGTAACATGTGGATGCTGATTATCTTGCCCAAACAGTTGAAGATACTGTCACTTTGGAAGACTAATGAGTCATAGAACAGTTGAGTTCAATGGTATTGGTGAAACAATGGGGGCTCAAATCCCCAGGGAGGTGGGAGACACACACACACACACCACACACACACACACACACACTAAGCTCCTCCACCTACAGAACCCGGGGGGAACCCCAGTCAGGCTATTAAAACTTCCAACAGGGGAGACATTGGTTTCCTCAAACTGGAGTGATGAAGTCACAGAAAATGTACGATTTTACCTAGAGGGGGCTGTTTCTTAAATCATCTCCACTGATAACTATGTCTCGGGATCCCTGGGTGGCGCAGCGGTTTGGTGCCTGCCTTTGGCCCAGGGCGCGATCCTGGAGACCCGGGATCGAATCCCACGTCAGGCTCCCGGTGCATGGAGCCTGCTTCTCCCTCTGCCTGTGTCTCTGCCTCTCTCTCTCTCTCTCTCTCTCTCTGTGACTATCATAAATAAATAAAATTAAAAAAAAAATTAAAAAAAAAATGATAACTATGTCTCCCCCTCACCCTACACTCTCATCTATGACTCCTCCCTACCCACGTAGGGTAACCCTACTTTTTAAAAATATTTTATTTATTTATTCATGAGAGACACAAAGAGAGAGTCAGAGACACAGGCAGAGGGAAGGAGAAGCAGGCTCCTTGATCGGGGGACACTGGGGTCACGCCCTGAGCCAAAGACAGGGGCTCAACCGCTGAGCCACGCCCAGGGATCCCTACTTATTTCTCTACTTGTTTGCTTATACTTTACACAACCTCCAACCTCCTTTTGTTATATTAAACTTTTTCATTCCTGAGAGACAGGGCAGAGGCAGAGGGAGATGCAGGCTCCACGCAGGGAGCCAGATGCAGGACTCGATCCCAGGACACCGGGGTCACGCCCCGGGCCCAAGGCAGGTGCCCAATCGCTGAGCCACCCCCAGGGATCCCTACTTATTTCTCTACTTGTTTGTTTATACTTTACACAACCTCTTTTTGTTATACTAAACTTTTTTTTTTTAAGATTTTATTTATTTATTTATGAGAGACACAGGCCGAGGCAGAGGCAGATGCAGGCTTCATGCAGGCAGCCCGGTGCGGGACTCGATCCCAGGTCTCCAGGATCACACCCCGGGGCCAAAGGCAGGTGCTCAACCGCTGAGCCACCCGGGCATCCCCGGTAACCCTACTTTTAAACTTGCAATTATGTTGGAGTCCCACAAGCGCAGGGGAGAAGCGGGGGGGGGGGGGGGGGGGGGTGTTTCCTGATTCCGGAACTTTGTTCTCCCGCTGAGGAACCCCTGGCTGGGGAGCAGACAGCCGTCCACGCTGTACCCCGCCGACGCCTTACCTGTTCCTGAAGTAGTACTGCTGCGCTAAGAACGTAGCCCGCGCTTGCAGCCGAGCCAGCGTGGCCATGGCCGCGGGGGCGAGCGGCAGGGCCGGCTGTTACTCTCCGTCTCCATGGCAACCGGACTGAACCACAAAGCTCGTCCCGGGGGGGAGTGTTCAACTTCTCGCTTTCGCCACTTTTATTCCCCACCCCGTTTCAAGCGTGCAGGATACGAGGGCGAAAACTAAGAACATTTCTGCGTAGCGGAAAGCTCTCTGTTTTCTGTGAGTTAAAGCGGGGGGACGACAGGGAGGCAGGCGCGGGGCGGAGGGGGGGGGCAGGTAATGGTCGCGCCGGACTTCCGGTTTCCGCCTCCCGTCGGCTTCCGGAAGCTCCGCTCAAAATGCTGAAGTGCTGCTGGAAGGGGCTGGTGCAGTGGTAGTTGGGGTCTGTTCTCGGGCCTGAGCCTCGAGGCCGGGCTCCTGGGTGTCGTTAATGTTCGGGGCCGCCGGGCGCCAGCCGATCGGAGCTCCAGCCGCCGGGAACAGCTGGTGAGGCTGGCGGCCCCGGGGATGGGGGATGAGGGAAGGGAGTGATGGCCCGAGGCCGCTGGACCTGGAGTGGAAGGGGGAGGGATTGTGATGCGTGGATCGCAGCACCCTTACTTGGGCCTTGCTCCCACTCGTGTCCGGGATGGAAGGCGTTGGGGTGTGTGGTAACGACTAGCGAAGGAGTTCGGGCTTGCTGATTGCCTCCTACACCCTACGGTGTTGGGGGAAGCAAAGGTCTCCGTGCCCTCCGTGCCCTCACTTCTTCGCTGATTGGGCGACGAGGCTAGAGGGACAGAAGAATTTCTCTTACTCTAGGCCTTCATGCCTCACTTCCCTTTTTTTCGGTTTACTAGATTATGCCAGGTGTCTTGGAAGATCTGATCCCAGAAATCTAAAGTTTTGGAAGTTAAATGGAAGAGGCCTCATCACCCACCCTCTTTTTTTTTTTTTTTTTTTTTTAATTTTTGGAGTGGGAGTGGGCCTACCCGTTTCTGCCCCTCGAACGTCTGTTTGCTCCATTCTGTTTCAAAAGAGACGTGTCTTGAGTCTTCCCCCCAAGAACGTATAAATGCCAGGATTCGGTTTGGGGTTTGGCTACGGCCGCAAGGACCGCACGCAGAGCCGGTGCCGCTTTGAGATAATTGATTGGACTTTTCGGAGCGCCTGCACAGGTTAATGAGCGGCTTTGTCTTCAGGACAGGCCTGGGATAGGAGACTGTCAGGGGTTGCAGGATACCCAAGCCAGAAGCTGGGTTTTTGGAATTCTGTTTGAAAACTCTGTGATGCCAGGCCTGTTTTTTCCCCCCACCCCGAGCATGCACGGGACAGGCAGTGAAACAAGCAGGCAGATTTCCCGCTGACGGTTTCAAACGCGAAGGCATGAAAAAAAAAAAAAAAAAAAACAGGTGAACTGTGGCTGAAGGATGTATGTCCGTCCATTCTTAGGTTGTGCAGTGAATGAGACCAGGAGGGATTCCAGTAGTCTGGGATCTCAAAGGTTTTCTTTGCATCACCTAGCACTGAAAGTTAAAAGAGGGACGCCCGGGTGGCTCAGCAGTTGAGCGCCTGCCTTCTGCCCAGGGCGTGACCCCGGGGTCCTGGAATCGAGTCCTGCATCCAGCTCCCTGCATGGAGCCTCCTTCTCCCTCTGCCTGTGTCTCTGCCTCTCTCTCTCTCTCTCTCTCTCTCTGTGTCTCTCATGAATAAATCGACAAAAATTTTTTTAAAAAGTTAAAAGAATATCACATGTGAATGAGATTAGATCATTCTGTAGTTCACTTTATAATGAGGATACATTTGGTCGTACTTTTAAATTCTCCCATTTTCCAGCGAGAAAGCAGGGAGCACTTTATTTTTTTTTTTTTTTGAACGAGCCATATTTTTTTAATGGTGTCGTATGTCGTTAGCATCACATAACATCCTTCTTATGTGTTTAGTGTTTTTAGTTTTGACGATTGTATATACTGCGTAATCACCACACAAAACGTGATCTGGGACATTTCCATGACCCCAGAATTTCCTCTCCAGTAATCTAGTGGGTACTTTTCTTCATGTTTCACCATTCGATCAATGCCTTGTTAAGGGAGCCAGTCAAAGTGTGTTCTTGGTCTGCTCTTGCTGTAGTGATATTGATTTGTAGGATAGATGACTAGTTAATTAAAAACTATGAGTTCCTTTCCCTTCCACCTCCTACCCAAAGCCTAGTTAGGTACCTCTCTATGATACAGAGAAACCATCCTTCACTTACCGTAAAGTACTTCTCCTATTTTCAGTTATCGGCATAGAATTCATTCTTTCCTATGGCATCAGAGCCTAACATAGTGCCTAGAACTTAGTCAGTGTTTCTGAATGAAAGTTTAAAAATCATGCCTGATTTGCCAGAATAAACACTTTCCAGAAAAGTGGAACCTTGATTTTCTAGTTTATCTGCACAACCATCCCATTATTGGCTTATTTCTCAATGGAATTTTCTTCCTCCTTCATTGATCAGACATTTATCTTACTGTGAGTGTTATGTTTTATCCTAGTTATGAAATCTCAGTGCCACTAGGGATGATACTACTACTGAGTCATCACTCCGTGCCAGGTTTTATGTACCCATATCTCACGTAAATCTTTTGAGACAGGTGCTGTCGGTTTTTGCATTTATAAATGGTGGAACAGGAACAAATATAGTTTAAATAACTAGTCCAAAAACCTTATTTGCAGCATGATTACAGTATATCTAAAAGCAATTCTTAACCCTCCTGGTATACGTCCTATTTGTCTGAATATGATTCAATATCAAGGGAATATCTAAACTTGAAAGAACATGCCCAGATTTGTTAACCGACCTAGAATTCCTGTTATATTTACCTCTCATCTTGACTTCAGTTTTTTCTCCAATGTCGAGGTTAAATTTTCACAGTTTTAGGCACAAAATGCGTAAATAGTAAATGATTTACCTCTCTTTTAGCAATTTGCTGAAAAGTAGAACTGATATTTTATTTTGTAATTTATTTCTCCTGAAGACAAGTTTTATATAATTAAATAATAAAAATCCTCTGGTTTTGTGTGTCTCAGGAAATGAATTTATTTTTGGGCAAGTTCTCATAAGTAGTTCATATTATATTTTTATCAAATACAGCTGAGAATGTCCATCTCTTTTTCCTGCCTCATCATTCACATACAACTTTGAAATTAAGGGCCAAAAAGCATAAGTATTTTGGTACTTAGAATGTAAACTTGTCTTTTAAAATTTGATCCATTTAATGGATAAAGCATTTATAATTTAGATACAGTTATTTTTACTTTATTAGTGATTTATATTTAAAGTCAATTTTTGATTTGTTTTTAAGATTTTAAAAGTGGAACTAAACAAATTTTACAATTAAGTCCTTGATAATGAAAATACTGAATTATTGATATATTGAACTAAACTATTTAAATTTATGTGGTTCACTTTAAGAAAAAAAAAAGCCCTTAAAAATAAACTATATTGATTCTGAATCTTTTTTCTTCTTTCTGTAGTTTCATTCCTACTTAAGTATTTGGATTTTTTTCAGGTCTTAAAAGTGCATAGTGGAAAAGTGCATTATTTAAATTACTGCCTTTTCTTTCTTTTTTTTTTTTTTGTCTTTTATCTTGAGGTCAATTCCATACTGTCAGGTATGTTTGAATCAGGTTTCTGTTTCAACAATGAGGAATCAAAGCAGTAGCCACTGTAATTTTGACCAAATAACTCATTAATATTAGTATAGCTTCTTAGCATTTTTCTGTACAGCAAGCTGGAAACCTTTACATGATCTTTAATAACTTGTCCTTTACCACATTTACTTAGCTAAAAAAAAAACGAAGTGTGTCTGGCTTGTTAATGTGGCAGAAAATTTGAAATCTGGATTGTCTAAATTTTTAGTGAAGTTGTATTTTTCCTATTCATTCATTCATTGGTTTGTCCAACAGATCTTTTTTTTTTTTTTTTTACATCTGTTTTGTGTCAAGTGTTATGCTGGATACTTGTAATTAATATTTAGTTGTCTTCATTCTTATTCTAAGGATTCAGAATATATTACATATTCAATAAATACCATGTGTGAGCAATGAATGAAACTCATCTTGTACATATTAGAAGCACGCCCACAGATGCTCTAATATATGTGTGTTGACAAGAATTGGAAATTCTTTTTTAGACTCTAAATTATTTGTGTTTGTTTTAGACTTTGACTTTATTTCATTTAGGCCACCTTCTATTCAATAGTTTACATTTCAAAAGTGATTGAAGTATAAGAAATTTTGAATGATTCTTGAAGTCATTAAATGAAGTCAAAATCAGAAGAATGTTCTTCAAATTTAAATTATAAATGAGCTTGATTTATTAAATCACTTTTTCGAAAGTAGAATTAGACTTTTTTCTAAAGCCATGTATGTTTTTTTTTGTTTTGTTTTTTTTGTTTGTTTGTTTGTTTGTTTTTTTACCCCCAAAGTGCTAGAGTGCTAGAGTAAGGAAGAAGAAAGCTTTCTGGGTTTACCTGTGGTAACAAAAGTGACAAAATAGCAGGTACCATCAGCACCTCCAGTTGAGTGCAAGTCAGTTAAGCATTATGGGAAATGAGTTTTTCTGTTTGGTAGAGAACTTGGAACTCTTAACTTGGAAGCTTGATTTTCTGTAGTTTATTTTTTCTTTTATTTGTGTGTTACTAAGGTAGACTAAGATACACCGCATTAATTTTGTGTTTTTTAGTTTTTTTTTTCTTAAGATCCATGAAAACCTTTAAGGAGTACATGAATTTTTTGAAATCACATACAAGATTTTTGCAAATCTCTGTTATTCCCCCTCTCCCTGTGATTCAGAGTGGTTCAAAAACACACAAAGGATCAGGTCTGTGCCTTTATTATGATATCCTCAGAACTCATAATGTGGTTCTACCTTAAAAGCAAAATGATTTGATATTTCATTGACCACTCTATTTGTATATTGAGGTTGTTTAAAGATGAAATAACTGCTGTCACATTTAAGTAACCACTCTCATCCCACAGAATCCCGTCAAGGTAGAAAGTATACCATTTTTTTATGATAAATAAACAGAATCAGAAGATAAGTAATTTGTTCAAGGTCCTCTAGCTAATGAATATAGTCAAATTTAGCTTCCAGATTCATAGATTTGACTTTAAAGCTCGTGTTCTCTACAGGTTCTTCCCAGCCTTTTCCCTCATCTAGAGAATTCTGTACCATATGCATTGCCTAGTGTTAATGTAAAAGTTGTAATTAGCTTTTACATGTTTCATAATAAGTTCCTCCCTGCTACCTCTTTCAAAAAGAGAGATAATGTTACTTCTGATGAATGGTTTAAATAGGTCAAGGAATTTCTAAACTAGCTTAAATGTTAACATTTAATGTTAGAGTTATTGTTTTTCCTAAGATTACCTTCCCTAAGATATATAAAAGGAAATAATTCTATTCATCATTTAATAGGTTACTAGGCTGAGATAAAGACTTATTTGACAAATATATTACCATTAAAGAAGGAAATTTATAAATTCCTATAAGCAGCAGAAATTTTAATCAAACTTAAAATAATCCTTACAGACCATATTTTGATTAATTAGTCATGAAATTTAGCCCTTGATGGGGCATCTTTCAGGCTTACTTTTTGCATGTTTAATCACCCATTGTCGTGGTCTACACTGTTAGGTGTTAATTTTGATTTTACTTTATGACCAAACAACCCTTTCTGTCTTAAGCAAAAGCTAACATGAATATTGAGATATGTAATTCTGAGACTATTTTCTTAAGTTTGTGATCAGTCATAGCATATATTCATCAGCATAGCTCTTGACTCGGTACTCTTTGTACATTGGTTTTGTACACGTTGAGTTTTTAATCATATAGAAACTAACACATAAATGACTATATCCTTAAATTTTTAAGAGCCAGTTAAGCAGTTGTATTTGGCAGCATTTGACTTCATTTTAGCACTCCACTGCTGGAGTTCCTTAACTTTGTAGAAGAGTGAATTCATGTTTTACAGAGATGAAGATGAAAATTTTACTGTGTACTAAGTGATAAGGAGTCTTTGATTTCTTTTTCCTTTTCTAGGTATCTGACAGCTGTAGTCAGTTACCTTTTATTTATCAGAAAGATTTTTGTTTGTTTACTAATGAACTTGTTGGGTTTATTCAGTAGACACACATGCCTATCATCTTACTATGTAATTATTTTTATCAGTATCTAGGCAAGGAGATTATGCTATATTTTATCCTCCTACGAATAGTGGTTATTGCTAAGAGAGTCTTTAAAAAGTAATAGTTGTTGACAGTTGTTAGTTATTAGGGGGATCAGTTTGGGGGGTGGGGTTCCTTGGGCTTCATCTCCTGCTGTGCCTGCCTATACCTTGTTGACCGCTGTTTGAGAGCCCTTGGTTTATCAGTCAACTGTCAGTCCTTTGGGAACATAGGAACAGTAAGTTTGGACTAAGGCAGCTTCCTGCATCTTCTCTCTTGAACCAGAAACATTTGAAAGAAAACCCTAAACTCAGTGCCAGTTTTTCTACACTCATTGACCATCCTCACTCTCAAACATGCATCTTTAAGAAAGGCCTTTGTCTGAATTAATTAGAGCTCTGTGTTAAGACAGCCGGAGAGAGCAATCGGCTCATTTTGTTGGAAGTTTAATATCGCCCAGAGGAGGACAAAGAAACTTAACATTTGGCAAAAAATTCCTACCCAAAACTGACATATCAAGTTTTGGGTTGATCAATAGCAAGTAATACCTACACAAAACCAAAATGCCTGTCTACTCAGGTCATTTCCTTTTATGAAATCCAACTTTATATGGATAGTGGGACTATAATTTTATTCTGTTCATTTGGAGTATTTTAAGAAAACTATTAGGTACAGGGTATCTGAGACATTGTGCTCAATGCAAACTATTCTCAAAAGGTATCATTTCCATTGAATTCCAAATAAAGAGAAATGGTTTTATAAATGTGACTGTTGTTCTAATTAGCTAAGTGGTAATTCACTGAATTTTACCGTAATTTAAACTTTACAACAATAATGCTTAATAAACACAGGTTTTTGTACAAGAAAGTTAGGAATTTCCAGGTTTCCTCTTCAATAGGAAAAGTCTTATTTAATAAACTATCTTGAAGATAAAGTGTCTCCATACAGTGGTCTTCAGTGTAAACGCCAAGAAAATAAATGAGCTATTGGTCATGTGGTGATCTCTTATAACGACTTTATTTCTGTGAGGGCATTTGATGGCAGTTTTCCCTGAGAGATACAAGTGAAGCAGCTTGACTGACTAATATTACTGGCTTATTAACAGGGATTTTGGCTTGCAGTAGTCTGGTTAGTTGAAACTGAAGGGGAAAAAATTGATGAACTCTGAATGGCACTTATGTTAAATGTATTTTTTTTCTGCATTATTATTGGGTTTTTAGGAAGTCTTTTTTTTTTTTTTTTTTTTTTTTGAGAGGGAGGGGAGAGGTAGAAGAAGAGGACAGAGAATCTCAAACAGGCTCTCTGTGCCCACTGTGGAGCCAGACGTGGGCCTGAATATCACAACCATGAGATCATGACCTGAGCCGAAATCAAGGGTCAGATGTTTAACCAGCTAAGCCACCTAGGCACCCCAAAAACTCTCTTAAAGTAATTGTATTCGTTGATATTCATATCTGATTCCTACTTGAGTGACATCATGGCATCAATTGGGTTCTTCTGGTTAAAATTTTTTAAGTTCTCAAGAAAATATAAAATCATGGTGACAATTTTAATGATGGTAAAAGAAGTTTTGCACTCATTCTTAGTAATATTATCAGTTCTATTTTCTTAAGCTCTGTCTGTTACAGCAGTTCTTTTTAGATGAAATTATTTGAAGACACATTTCAGTTGGTTGAACCTGATTGCTAACCTTTACCTAATGTTAGGAACACCGCATTTTCTTTTTAAAGTAAAGCACTGGATTATGACTTCCAAAGTAACCTGCAGATTTAGTTGGAGGTTGTATTCATGCATTGAGTTAATTTTATATTAATTATTAGACCTAGTCACCTACCCATTGGTAAGAAAACGGAATCTTCAAAAAGTAAGTTACTTGAGAACCAGGTGATACTCAGTCTTCTTTTAGACAGGGATCTTTATTATAAGACATGTTAAACTGGCTTCCAATGAATTATATCTTACTATATTATATTCAGAGATAATAGGTCTTTCAGACTACATTTCTTCCAAAGAAATAGTATTAAAGGAAATGAACAAAATGAACAAATGATGTAATAAAAGAAAAACAAAAAGGCAATTATAACAGAGGTAATGGTGAAAACACCCATTTGGATTATCTAGTCAGGATTATAGCCTTTCTTTTGGCTACAATTCTATGTGACATATTTCTCATAATCATATGCAATGTTCTGAAACCTTAGTTACATATAGGATCCTTTTAGTGGTTCTCCAGAGTTTATATAAAACATATATATTTAAAGAGGTGTGTTCATGTAAGCTTTTATTCATTCAGAATGCCGAAGGAGATCTGGAAAATTCAAACTCATTAAACTAAAGAGTATGTCCATTTAGTGAATTGCTCACGGTGTACGTTTTACTGACGGCTACAGCATTGGTCCTTCGGATTCATCACACCTTCACCACTTTTTCTGCCCTGTGTCGTGTGTTGATTCAGGTCTCCCTTTTTTCGTTTTTCTGTTAAAAAGAATATGATGCCAAACTTGAGTCATTTGGCTTTACATAGATGTATATTAAATCTGTCTGAACAATTAAAATAGTACCGCCTGGGACACCTGGGTGGCTCAGCAGTTGAGTGTCTGCCTTTGGCTCAGAGCATGATCTTGGAGTCCCGGGATCCAGTCCCTCATCGGGCTTCCTGCATGGAGCCTGCTTCTCCCTCTGCCTGTGTCTCTGCCTCTCTCTCTCTCTGTGTTTCTCATGAATGAGTAAATAAAATCTTTAAAAAATAAAATAAAATAGTACCACCTGCTGTTACATCACTCATCAACAAAAATGCAAACTGGTTATTGGAATTATGTAGTACTAGGATGCTCTTCTCGGCTATAGATTTCAGGCTCTAGAATCAGATTGCTGGAATTTGAAACCTGTTTATACCATTTCCTAGGTGTGTCATTTTGGGCCGATTGCCCTTATTGTCTCTGTCTCTGTGTATCTCATATACCACCTTATACGCTTCTTATGTGAGAATGAAATGACCTAATGCATATGAAACACTTTAAAATGGGCCTAGCACATAGTAAGTACTTGTGTTAGAAGCTGTATGTGTACATCATCTAATAAGTAGTAAATCTGGTTTAATTACAATGTATGTTTGTTTTCAGGTTGTTAAAATGAAAAGACAAAGTTAAAAGTTATTATTGGGAACTTGCAAATGCCTGAAATTATAGACTGTAGAGACTATATAAACCAGGGGTCAGCAAACTATGGCCAGCCATCATTTGGTTTTGTAAATAAAATTTTATTAGAACATAGCCATATCCATTCATTTATGTCTTGCCTAGGGCTGTTTTCACCTTACAGTGGCTAAAGTTGAGTGGTTATGACAGAGACCTAATGGACTGCAAAGCCTAAAATGTTTACTATCTGGTCCTTTACAGAAAAGTGTGCCTACCCCTGCCTCTGTAGTTCAGAATATTTTGATCCCTAGGTGCTTCTAGAACTCAGAAATGATGAATCACAATTTTTATAACGAAGATACATATTTGAATTACCTATAAGGTTTAAAATTAAAATCAGAATTTTGGATTCTCCATCACCAACTGATTTAGACTCTTCGGGAGTTGGGTTTGGAAAAGGCCAGTATGATTTATAAAAGTTCCTAAGGAATGCTTAATGTTTATCCTAACTGACAAGTGGATAATTTTCTCACTGGTAACATAATTCAGAGGTTTTTATTTGTTTCTTTAAAAAGAAAAAAAAAAGCCAAGAAACTGTCTCAGAAGGAATTGTAAGAAAAACGAAGGGCCATTTTAGACCTGTGAGGCTCCAGTGTGAATAAGAACATAGTTTCTGCTTGACTGAGTTATGAAATTAGTGTGGCCTAAATATATGCCTAGTATCTGGTTAAGCTCTTAAAAAAAAAAAACAAAAACAAAAAAAACATATATTACAAATCTTGAAAGTACCTGTCAGTCTTTCCATCTCCCTTGCCTATTGTGGTAGTGACTGGGTAGAGCATGTGGTGAGTAAAGAATTATACAGCTTCCTTCTTCACTTAGAAGTCAGTTAGGAGGAGGGGATGGTTGGAAGAAGGATTGAGAAAGTCTTCTCTATATCTGTTCTAGGAGAACTGTAGAGCAAGAGCAGGAGTAGACTAATGAAAAGTGACTTAAGCAGAAACAACTTTCCCATAATTACATGGTAAAAATATGAAATTACTGGGATATTTCATTGCTAATATAGTTACTGTACCTTGAAGTAATTCCTATGTTTAATAAAAACTTATACAAGAAAAAGAACTTAAAAATGAGTCAGAATATTTGATACTATAATATCTTGAATAGAAAAATCACTTTTAAACATGCTTTATAATAACTTAATTTTAGACTTAGAGTGAATGATCTGCTGTAATAAACTGGGTTTATACAGTTATTTTCTTTAATTTTTTTTCTTTCTTTAAAATGTAGGCATTTCAGTCGAACCATGGAAGAACTGGTTCATGATCTTGTCTCCGCGTTGGAAGAGAGCTCAGAGCAAGCTCGAGGTGGATTTGCTGAAACAGGCGATCATTCTCGAAGTATGTCTTGTCCTCTGAAACGCCAAGCAAGGAAAAGGAGAGGGAGAAAACGAAGGTCGTATAATGTTCATCACCCATGGGAGCCTGGCCACTGCTTAAGTGAAGGCTCTGATTCTAGTTTAGAAGAACCAAGCAAGGACTATAGAGAGAATCACAATAATAATAAAAAAGATCATAGTGACTCTGATGACCAAATGTTAGTGGCTAAACGCAGGCCATCATCAAACTTAAATAATAATGTACGAGGAAAAAGACCTCTATGGCACGAATCAGATTTTGCCGTGGACAACCTTGGGAACAGAACTCTGCGCAGAAGGAGAAAGGTCAAACGCATGGCAGTGGACCTCCCACAGGACATCTGTAACAAACGGACAATGACCCAGCCCCTTGAAGGTTGTAGAGACCAGGACATGGACAATGACAGATCTTACCAATATCAAGAGTTTACCAAGAACAAAGTCAAAAAAAGGAAATTGAAAATAATTAGACAAGGGCCAAAAATCCAAGATGAAGGAGTAGTTTTAGAAAGTGAGGAAGTAAGCCAGACCAGTAAGGACAAAATGGACTATGAAGAGCAAAAAGTCTCAGATGAACTCATGAGTGAAAGGTGACTTTTATATTCTCTAAGTATAAAAATATGTCTCCATTGTTTGTGCTTGAATGTGTTTTGTATTTTAATTAATTCTATTTTAACATAATTATAAATTATAATAATAAAATATAACAATAGTGATATTACTGTTTTAACCATGGTTATATTTCCTTATAATTTACAATGTTTAGCACAAAACAAAATTGCTTCTTTGATTTACACAACATCTTTTGATTGTGTTATGAAGACTTAATTTTCAGCTATAAAGAGAAAAGGAAATAGTTTTTCAGTGGGAAAGAATGTGCTTTTGAATAACGGCACATTTGTAACTCTTGGAATTGGATTTATAATTATTTATTTGTTTAATTATAGAGCTTTAGCCTTTGGTGCTTTTTAGGGTCACAATTCATCAGTTTATATTGATACTTGAGAATCAAAAGTTCATACCATTTCAACATGTATGGCTTGGTATTTTAAGAAGTCTCTAGATTGCTGAGAAATCTGATCATTTATGAATTGTAAACCTAATTTATAGTCTAGAAACACTTGATCTTGTCATTAGACAAATGAGAAAAACAATGATCCCTTGGCAGCTAGTCTAATCTATCTATTCTAGAAAGCAGGCATACCACAATGATAATTATTAAGTACAATTTTAACAGCGTCAGAGGTAAGTGATCATTTTTCTTTTACACAGAACTAATGCTACTGCAAGAAATGAGAAAATGTTGACTTTGTTCATCCTTATAGGCATGTTCTTAAAACCAAACACAGAACTATGATCCAGAAAAAAAAAATCCTTGCTGACAAAGAGTATTTGATTTTGATTTGTAAGATTGGCATTATTTTAATCATGTAGGTTATGAACCATGGATTTTATATGTATATATTTAATAATATATATAGTTATATCTATATACATACATATATATTTGCTTATAGATATGATTAGATACATGAATAGGACTTGATAAAAGTTTATAGGATGGGCTCTTTATCAGTGATGGTTTGCTATTTATGTAATTTTTCGGAAGAAGTAAAAATTGCTCAAAATAAAATGTTTCAGGAAAGCTTTGAAAATTTTATGATATCTGCATTTCTTCCAAAAAAGTTGGCATTTTTATACCAGAATGAAAATTACTTGTATGGTAATTGGGCCATTATAACTGGGGACCACCTAGCTTGACTTGAAAGTGATTATTTTGCTCAGTCACTGGGAGGGAGAGTATGTGGCAATGGAGATAGTATTCATTTCTGGATTATTTACAGATTACTTGCCTTTTGGATTTATCCTCCAAGCCTTTCTTTTATTGATATCTGCCTTGTATTGACAGACATCTACCCTGGAAGAAAAATGAGATGAAACTCTCATTTCTCTTCATTGTAAAAAATATCTGAGTATCTATTAGATATGATCAGGCTACCCAGCAGTCAACAGCCCAGGTACAAATTTTCAAAGAGGATGTTTTCACTCCAGAATATTTTTTTAAATATTTTTCTTTTATTAGTCTTTTTTTTTTAAGATTTATTTATTTTAAAGAGAGTGCACTTTTTTGCAGGGGGGGGGGAGGGCTGCATGACAGAAGGAGAGAGAGAGAGAGAATCACAAGCCAACCCCATGCTGAACGTGGAGCCCGAAGCAGGTCTCAATCTCACCACCCTGAGCTCATGACCTGAACCTTTGAAACCAAGAGTCAGACACTAAACAGACCGCACCACCTAGGTGCCCCTTCTTTTTTTTTTTAAACTTAGCTATGTAACTATTTTTATTGTTACCTAAGACTTAGATGCATGTTTCCTCTGTGGGATGATTACTAAAGACGGACCCTGTTTCCTACAGCCCGGTTGTTTAGAATAGCAGATAAGCAAACGATGAAAATGAAGTATGCTGGGCAGAAAGTACTGGTAAAGGAGAATTTCTTAAAGGAGCTGAGGTTTAAGTATTGTTCAGATGTTGAAGGGAGATGGCATTCCTGGGTAGAGGAACAGCTTATGCAAAGGTGTGGATTGTGAAGCAAAGTGAACATATCTGGGAAAATTGCATATAATTGATTATTACTAGAACAAAGTGGCGTTGAGCCTATGGCAGTGTGTCTTGAAGATCTTGTGTGCTATGGTAGTTTGGATTTCATCATATAAATAAAGGGAAGCCAGTGAAGACTTTTTAATAGTGAAGAAACTCAATTAGATTTACATTTTCTAGAGTTACTTTTATAGCACAATAATGTTGGTTTTTTTTTTTTTTTTTTTTTTTTTTGGTTTTGACCGACCTCCAATTCATCCTTAAGGGAGGGGCAAATTGTGGCAGTGATAGTAGAGGGGAAAACAATAGGAGAGCCATTTTAAGAGTTGGAATCAATGGAGAGTTGACTGTATTTGGGAGGATGAATGAGAAATAGGACTCTCAGTGTGTTGGTGTCAAGAATAAAAAATACAGGAAATGAACAGATTGGGGCAGAGGATTGGGATTAGTGTACAAACATTAATTTGACAACCATTGTGGAATATATTCTCCAAATACTGTGCTATAAAAGTCATGCTAAAAAAAAAAAAAAAAGTGGGAACACTTGTCCTTGGAGATAAGCCATAATGGCTGTCAGATGCCAAAAATGAAAAGACTTGCTTCCATATATAAGTTCTTGTTCTGATTTATTGAACATGCTAACAACTACATGATGTACTTGGAGCAACTAGCTAGATGTCAATGAGGTGAAATATAAATAAGGAGACATGTTGTTTAAAACACATGTGAAAAGATGCCAAATGAAGATAAGGATCATTAGGGACTAAGCTGCTCTTGGAAGGGGAAGTTTGATTTCCTTCTCTCTTTAAAAAGAATAAATAAGATAAAGACAGAGAGGAAAGCAAACCATGAGACTCTTAAATATAGGAGGGTTGCAAACTGAGGGTTGCTGGAGGTGAAATGGGTAGGGGGCTGGGGTAATTGGGTGATGGACATTAAGGAGGGCACTTGATGCGATGAGCACTGGGTGTTATATGCAACTGATGAATCACTAAATTCTAACCCTAAAACTAAGAATATGCTATATGTTAACTAACTTAAATTTAAATAAAATCTTAAGGAAAAAAAAAAAGTACGCAGGCAGAGAGAGGAAAGAGAAAATTGGGATACCACTTGGAGAAAGAACATAAGCCAGAAATAGAGATGGGAAGAATTTAGGTAGGTCTCATCCATACAGAGCCTTGAAATCTATATTTAATCCAACAAGTTTGGGGAAGTAATTTTAGATTTTTAATAGAAAATGCTTTATTATTTTATTTATTTTATATATGTATATATGCATAGATATACACATGTATGTTTTATAAACTTTTTCTTTTAGAACACTTGGATTTATAGAAAATTGTAAAGATAGTACAGAGATTTTCTGTATATCCTATTCCCATATATCTGTACCCAGTTTCCCCTATTATTAATATCATACATAACTGTGATGTACTAGTCTGAATGAATAACCCAATGTTGACACGTTATTAACAAAAGTCAGTACTTGTTTAAAATTTCCTTGTTTTTTTTTTTTTTTTTTTTTTTAATGTTCTTTTTCTGTTCCAGGATCCCATCCAGGATATCATAATATTTTTGGCCAGCAAATTATATTTATAAAAGATGAGCTTGGCTGTATGTAGAATATTAAAAGAAGTGAATCTGAACTCAGAAATTAGAAGACCATTGTATCCCGCCCCCCTCCAAAAAAAAAAAAAAAAAAAAAAGAGCACATAGTTTCACAGTTTCACAATCCTTTATCTGTAAATCTGAATTCTGAAAGCTGTGAAAAGCTAATTCATTGGTGGCCAGACCTAGCTTGACCTGGATTTAATGTGGATATTCATTCATTTATTTGAAAAACCATATTAATAGGTTTGATACTGGCACACTACCCTAGACCCCTTTTAGGCATTTTAGAACATATCTTTCCAGACTTTGAAAAATTGTGAATTTCAAATACATTTTGCCTCAAGGATTTCAGAAAAAGAATTGTGACTCAGGGTATGTAGGATAAGGCCCTGTGTTAGGGTTGTGTTGATGCAGGCAGATAGGAAAGCACTAATTAGTCACTGAAGAGAAAAAAAGTCAATAGTAGTTTACCCAGCTAGATAGCAAAAAAAATGAAGTTTCCGAAGTGTTTTTAATACTTAGACATCTCTGTGCCTAAGAGAACGTGCATGTTTGTAAATCAGCAGTTATGAGTGTGATTGTCTAAGAAAGTATTCCTTTCTTTCATTAACACTTGTGCAGTATAGGGAGCTTCATACATTCTCCTAATATGAAGAAAATTAAAGAAAATGGTACTTAGAGTTCTTTGGGAAAATGAACCACTTAATAAATCCTTATGCTTATTATTTTTAAAAAAATCAAATAATTGAAATGATATCCTATATTCAGATAACAGGGATTTAGATCTCATCTATACTTTTAATCCTAAACTCTCAATTTAAATCTTTTAAAGCAGATTATTTAAAAAAAAAAAAAACAGATCAGTTTCGTTTAGTATGTCAGGTTACAGGGCTGTACATGTTAATGGGAAAGTATGACAAAATTCACCTGGGGCAATTTTCTGATTGGTTAAAATTAAGAATTACAGGAAGAAAAGAGTATATGAAAATTTTTAAAGAACATTATCAATTTTGTCTAGAGGCCAAACCTCTTGTTACATGATCTTGTTTTTTCATCTTTTAACTAACTAGATTAAGTATTGCTTCTCTTAGAACTAGTACTGACAGTCTATGTCAGTTGAATATCTACTGTTTAATTTGTATATGAAATTTGACTTTGTATCATACTCGAACTTCTTTGGAAGTATGGAGAACCTGATATTTTTTAGACCTCCTCCTTAATATTGGCAGTATTCCATATTTTGCTCGGTGATTACTCAGAGAGATTTTAACGTTGATTTAATGGATTGTTACCATTGTAAACTTTTTTCTTCCTTGCCAAGTAATAGAGTTGTTATGAATTCTTAAGTAATGTCTTTTTCCAGAATATTTGTAAATGTGGTCATGAGAAGTAATTTCATCCTGGGTCCTTGCATTTCATGTGCTGAAGAAAGGCTGAGCCTGCCTTTGATTGAGACTTTGCCCATTTTATTGAGCAGTGGTGTTCCGCACTCAGGCTGAATTGCATGACATAAGAAAGGAGCAGTGAGCATTCAATGAAAGCAGATAATAAAATGCATCAATTGTGTCAGCACCTCGTCGCAGTCACATCTGGCTTACTGTCAGGGTCCCATTAGATTCCTGTGGTTTTATGTGCCAAAAATAATATGCTCTGTAGTTAATGGAACCAGAATATTTGCAGTTTGATTAAAAAAAAAAAATCATCTTATTTTCTTTCTGATCTTTATCAGGCTTAAGTTTCATCTCTGAACTGCCATGTCTCTTTAAAATTTTACGACTGAGAGATCAATTGTTCTTTTGATCTGTTTTTTTTTTGTTTTTTTTTTTGTTTTGTTTTGTTTTTTTGTTTTTTTGTTTTTTTTCCTTTTCCTTTATTGCAGTGATTCCAGCAGTCTCAGCAGCACTGATGCTGGCTTATTTACGAATGATGAGGGAAGACAAGGTACTGAAATGCTATTTCTTTTATTCCTTTGGAAAAACGTCTTCATTTTAAAGTTGTGCTTTTTACTAGTTATTTCCTAGGTTCAGGACTGCAATCCATTTAACTTACACACCTACTCAGTGGACTGGGGTTTGGTTATTTTCTATACTGTGCAGGGTACCCTGTCTTCATGACCTAAAGTAATTGATTATCTCCAAAAGCTAGTATGTGGAGCTAATAATATTAAGGAAGGATCATCTTCCTTAAGAAAGCTTTACGTACAACAGTCTTTTCAATTTTGTCTCAGCAAGTTCACAAGACACCGGTTCTCAGTCTCCACCTGATTCCACATGTGTTTAATACTGTGTAAGCATTAATAAAGGTGGATTTGCAAGTCATTTGTCATTTTTATTCAGCCGTGACATTTATTCATCCTATCCAGTTCGTAAGTAATTAGACACTTTTCATGAGTTCAATATTGTAAACTGTTAAACAGTCATGTCTTGCCACTTAGATCTTTTTACATCTTTGAAGTTCCCCGAAGCTTTTCACACTTTCCCGTGACATTATTTTGAAGCTACCTATTTGGGAAGAATATAGGAAAAAACTGAGTAGGGAGGCAGGAGGCATACCTGCAAATGTTATCTGCCTTTCTTGAGAATCTTTAGAGGAAAGCAGTAAGTTCTAAGGGGAAAAAAGAAACCAAAACTTTGTTTTAAATTATAAATAGTCTAAAAAAATTATAGTCTAATGATAGGAAAAAAAGAAGGAAATAGTAGCTACCTATGCGTTTTTCTCTTAGTCTGTTCATCCTCCTGGCGGTAGGAATAAAATAAATGATCTATCATTGTTGCTTACTTATAAAGCCATATATATTCCAGGTAAATAGGTGCAGACTGTTTTAAAGACCATAGACTTTTTAAAGTTAAGAGACTGCTGAAATATGTTAGAACCCTGAGGCTCAGAGTGAGCTTTGATACCTTGATAATATACTGAAATTCTCATTTAAATACACGTGTCTACTCAAAGTTATTAGAAATGCTGTACTTGGTAATGAAATGAAATGAAAAAAAAACTTCTGAAAAATAACTTTTAGACAAATCTGTCCCTCTTTGAAAAGCTCTGAAAGGTATAGAATAATATGCTACCATTTATTATGAGCTTATTATATTTTACATTTCTAAGTGCATTTTTGTAATTCAATTTACTTTACGCTTTTCTCCAGGAGAGTCTTTTTTGGGGGCGTTTGGTGAAACCTAGGCTCAGAGAGTCGAGATACCTTCCCCAGTGTTGCAGAACACTGCAATTCTAATTGGTCTGACTTCAGAGCTCAAGTTTGTAATCTGTAGCTATGTGATTTCCCTATTAAGAACAAAGTTGTATATCACATAAAAAAAAATAATAGCCTCATTTCTCCATAATAACATTGTCTCCACTGGAATTAACATCTAGGATAATTAGCTTCAAGTGACTCCTTTTCTTTTCTTGTACCTGTACCTGTTCTGGAAAATTTTAATATAATTCTCAGTAAAAGAAGTAATACTTAATGTGCTTTGAAATGTGGTCATTTTTAAAAATTAATTTTTATTAAATCCTCAATTGAAATAAACTGGTGGCTTTGGTTTTCCAAATGCTAACTTTTCACTCATAATTTGAAGTATGGCTGTTTCCTGTAAAGTCATTTTTGGTTGAAGCTTTGTTTTTTTTCTAGTTTGCTTTTAAAAATATTTGTAGTAAGATATTTTAGAAGTCAGAAATCTCTTTCGGTAAAGGGAAAGACTTTATGGTAGTTGTGATGACCCTCTTAAAAACCAGAATTAGTAGTTTTTCAAAGAATCATGGAGACTTTAATGAATCAAGGATCATACTCAAAATGTGTTTGTCACTTATTTTTAAAAGCCATCTGTCTTCTGTATTTTTGCCTCCTTATTCCTATTGTGAAAACAAAAATCTGTTGATTCATATTTTTGATATTCAAAACAAAATACTGTCCACTCACCAGTACATTTTGAACTGAATTTTAAATGGATCATTTCTCCATGGTTACACTCATGGATGTTCCCAAAAGTCAGACTTACTATGGATTGTGTTCTGTTTTAAAAATATCTTGCTTGTTGTATTCCAGTGTAGTTTCTTTGTAAATTCTGTGGTATTGTCACTTTTCATTTAAAATCAAGTTTTTCACAACTATTTCTTAATGAACTTAATCAGATTAATTTCATTTAGTCACATCTGTCCATGATTGTTTCCCCTTTTACACTCCATACAAATCATGAAATTAAGCTAATTATATGCCATTATCAGCTGCAGAGAACAGGTTCTACAGTTTTATACTTTTAATTCTCCATAGGAGATTAAGGCTTGTTTTTCTTTAATTTGGAAAGGGTAGTAACTTAACTGGATTTCTCTACAATTTTTGCCCTAGAATTAGCCACATTTATTTTTCTTCACATTTTTTAATTGGTTCTAAAACAGAAAAGCTTGTGTTTTTGTTGTGGTGGCAGTTCTTGTTGTAGTGTTAAAAAACATTTTAGTGAAGTCATGATGTAGAATAAGTTTTCTGTATAGATTATATAAATGATTACCAGATAAAATACAGGATCCCCAGTTAAATGTGACTTTTAATTAAATGACAAATACTTCCTTTAGTATAAGTATGTCCATGTAGTATCTAGACATACTAAAAATTTTGTGTGGATACTATTTATTGATATTAAAATTCGTTTCTCTGAAATTCAAATTTATTTGTTCTCTTGTATTTTTTAACTCTAAATCTGATAACTGTGTATTTGGACAATAAAACTGAATCTTTGGGGGATTTCTTGTATTTACACAGGTGATGATGAGCAGAGTGACTGGTTTTACGAGAAGGAATCAGGGGGAGCCTGTGGCATCACTGGAGTTGTGCCCTGGTGGGAAAAGGAAGATCCTACCGAGCTAGACAAAAATTTACCAGATCCTGTCTTTGAAAGTATCTTAACTGGTTCTTTCCCTCTTATGTCGCATCCAGGAAGAAGAGGTCAGTAGCACCTGCTGACTGCTGAATATTGGTGGGCTTATGGTGACTCTAGGAATAATCATTAAAGAGGATAGGCTGAAATGGCAATGAAAGCGTCTAAATATAAGATGCTGTAAAGAAACATGTTGAACAGTAATTCAGCTACTACATTTATCATGCATTCTAATTATTGGAGAAGTTGACTTGCCTTCTTGCTAAGACCATTATGACAATGTTGAAATGTTAGAAAGGTAAATCAGGAGGAAAGAAAAGAATATCCTAATTCTTGAATAATTCTAATCCTAATTCCTAATTCTTGAATCCTAATTCCTGAATAATATCCTAATTCTTAAATAATCAGTAGTTGTGTACTAAGCTCATTAGAACCCTAATAGGCATTGCTTCAGATAGTTTCAAGATGTTTCCTACCTCCTACTCATTCTGAATTGTTTCGAAAGGAACAATGATCATAGAATCTCCTAAATTGAAGACTTTGATTTTCCAGGTTTTCAAGCTAGACTCAGTCGCCTGCATGGAATGCCTTCTAAGACCATTAAAAAATCAGGAGGGACCACAACTTCAATGGTAGGCATGCTTTTTTGTTTAATTGTCATGTTTGGAAATGTATCCATTTCTATGGAATAAAAAGCCACATCCTCATCTTTTATTCATATTCTAATGTTATACTTAAAAATAATCCATTTTTTTGTAGGCTACAAACTGGACCAGTGAGATTCCCCTATAAACCAAATCTTCTAATGCTAATAAATTAGTTACGTTTTGAACATCTGGGGAATGACATTCGAGGGAACCTGGCTCCTGTCCTCTTCCCCTGGAGGAATATCATTGAAGTGAGAGCCTCTTTGATGAAAAGATGGGGCTGTTTTTGCTGGAGGACTGGTATTCTTCCTTTAGTCAGAAGTGAACCTGGTTGGGGAGGCTTTCTAGGGATCTAGGTTGGCCCAGGGTGGGTAGAACTACTGTAAATTTTATATATTTTTCTCTTTTATGATTTTTTTTACATTGAATCCATTTATGTATTACTTGCTTTGCCAAAATGCTAACAAAAGCTAGAAAAATGGAAAACTTCCAGATCTCACATAAGTATTCCTTAATGTTTATATTGTGATTGGTTAAGAACTAATTTTTACATATCTGACTGTTGTAAATAAACATGATGCATTGACATTTATGGCTCATTTTTAGAGAAGTCTTATATAACCAGCATTATTTAAAGTATTTGCATTTTACTCAGGGTATTTTAACAAGGGCTAAGATGAGTAGTAGGTAAGGTTGATAATCTTTACTAGGATTTCTGTTTTGTTCAGTTTGCTTTCTACTTGAATAATCTGCTCTGTATTACAAACCCATTGTATTTTATAGTATAGTGTTCATTGTACTACAAAAAAAAAAAAAAATCATCCTAGTTTTAAGCTAACCATAGTGGTAACTAGTCTGTGCTAGTAGAATCATTTACTATTACTTTATAAATTATCTGCTTTGTCTGATACCTGAAACCACTCAAAATTATCATTTTGGCTTAGAGTTTATGGAAATCATGTGAAAGCTGGTATTTCAACTAATACTGTATGCCTCTGAATCCTATTGTCATGTTTAAAAGTGAGCGCTGCTTGCACACCTTTGGCAGACCATATGTGTCACCATGAGTGTCAGAAATACTTGCATGAGCTCATTTTCATAAACAGAGGGGAAAATGTAACATTTCTATTGATGCTATAATTTAGACAGTATACAACGTTCAGGCCATTTGAATTCTTCAAAATGGTATATTAAAATGACTAATATTTTTATTAAATTCCAATAATTGATGAAAACTGTGATTTAATACATGTATTTTTATACTGTTGTATGGATTAATTGTTAATTCAGCATTTAATGGCTAACATAAATATTATGATTGGAAAAGAAACTTAAAGTTGACATTTCTTTTACCCAAAGGTATTACAGTCTGAAAGATTTCAGAAAAATGTGTTACGGAGAGTATATGACATCTTTTAGATTGCTTGTCTAAACTGGAGAGATTAAATATGATAAAGTGCAACTTTGAGTATCTTTACCTTTGCATATTTAAAGTGATATTTTAGAGGTACAATAATGTGGTGTTTGGTCATTGTAAGTAAGCTTATTTGTGCTATGTCCTTTGGAGTAAAAATTCATGATTTTTTTATCTGAATTACATAAATGCTTTTATTTTATTTTGTATAATGACTGTCTTTTAGATCTGAATAAGTCACTTTAAAACCTTGGCCTATGAACTTTGCCTTACCAATCATGAATCTAGATGAATGCTATCTAGTTCTTGGTTCAGTTTTACCTATTTTTATTTTTGGTTCACTGCTTGCTTGAGCATAGCTGGGATTTGTAGCCCATTTTCTAGGCTTATTGCAATCTCACTGTGGTATTTTATAGAAGCTATTACATCTGATAGGCTAGCTTCATGGTATTGATGATACATGGCTTAACCATAGTAAAAGCTGCCTTCCCTCTCTAAATTGTAAAAAGGTGATTAAGTTTCACTTGATGGAGATATACTATATATGTGTGTTTATCATGGAACTAGTGCATTAGGCCATAAACTGTTTTCCTGGTCTACATTCTTTTGTATTCAAATTTTACTGAAGACAATGGGCTCCTTCAGGTTTTCTTTCTTTCCATCCTGAATTGTCCTTGTTTGGATTTTTAAGTACTGTAATTTTTTTTTTCAATAAAATATCTGACTTGGACAAGAAAGGTAAGAGTTCCAATTTGTGCTGATATTTTTAAATTCCTCTGCTAAGTTTTGTTGTTGTTGTTGCTGCTGCTGCTGCTGCTCATACTGTCCATATCGTATGTAACAACCTAGTCTTAAAAGTTATGTCACAAAACAGGCATATTTAAACAGTACCCATGACATAAGAATGAAATTTAATTCCTTAGACTTTCACACCAGAAGTCTAGATTGCTTTTAAGAGAGATTAGTTTTCTGAGAAAAGTCAACACATAGCTAAAACCCATAAAATGGAATGGCAACAAAAGGTTTCTTTCTCTTATACAGATGAGTAGTGACTACACAGATATAATGATGACTTTGAAGGAAATGACAGGAGAATCTTTTACTGAAATATTAATGGATACATTCTTAGGGGAAAAGTTTTCAATTGGATTTCTCATCATTCATTGTACTTACGTTCTATAAAGTTGCCCCTGGACACTAATAAGCAAGTACTGAACCATTGTTCCTAAGGGAAATACCAGGTTAGGTTCCTGTGAGCCTCTGGTCACAACATTTTTATCAGCCAATCAATACATAATTCATTGTTTTAGCTATCTTTGTGTCTAAAAACACTTTGATATATATTGTTAATTCATTGACATTAAACTCTTGACCAACATCACTATAACCCATGCCCAAGCAAGGCTGCTCTAACACAAGTATTTCTCCATAAGGCACATCATGGCCCTCTTTATACTTAGGAACCCTTGTCAACACATCAGCACTCTACTGGGGTTCATTTAAAACAATGAATTGCTGACGAAAAACACAAAACTGAAAAATGTGGCACTGAATAAATCACAAAAAGGACACTTGTTTACAGTATTAGAGGTGAAACAGGAATGCATACTGTTTTCTTATGTGACCTCTGTTGAGAATGCACACATGCACTAGGTGACAAATTTTTCACTGCTCCTGAATGACCATAAAAGTGCTACGAGAACTGATTTGACAATGTGGTGCCTGGCTCGCTCAGTCATTGGGGCCTGCAACTCTTAATCTCAGGGTGTAAGTTCAAGCCCCATGTTGGGTGGAGAGATGACTTAAAAATAAAATTGAAAAAAATGATTTGGGGGTTACAAATAAATGTTAGTGAGTAGACAAATTTACAGATGTGGAACCCACAAATAGTAATGAGAATCGACTCTTTATTTTTGTTGAGGAAAAAGTGGTATTACAGAAAAGTTAGAGGTTTTGAAGTCTGAACTTGGTGAATCCCTGCTCTGGTTCTTTTTTTTTTACTTTTAAATTATAAATTGAACTTTACCTTCTCTTTCTGTTTAATCGATACAGTATTTAATTTGCAGAAGTGTTATCAGGATTAAATGAGATTATATATACGTCATAGGCTGGGAACCATTTTGGTCACACAGTATATATTAAATAAAATAGTTACCATTATTATAGATACCAAACATAGAATCTCATGATTTAGAAAACATTTGTATTATTGTTCAAAATACAGAATCTTTTAAACTTTTCATATTTTATATATGATATACCTTTATATTTAATATTTAAAGTGCTTTTTATTGTAACCTTTTATGTTTCTTTTATACTTCATTTATATATGAGCCACATGTTATCTCTAATATGGCCTGTGAAGAATAATTTTGAATGAATTTTAGATTGACAGCCACTGCATTAAACCTCAAACCCTGATTGCAGATTAAAAAACTATTTAAATACCTCTCCCTAACCTTGAGTCATTAGGCCATTCATTTGCAGAAAGACCTGTACTGTTTAGGAGGTTTTGATCCAGAGTTACCTGATTTTTAAAAATTATTTTGCCCATTACATGAGTGGTGAATGCAGTCACAGTTCTGAGAATTTAATATTGAAAGGAATTAACTATTGCTGTACTTCTGTTAGAATAAAACACTGGCTTATTAGAGGCCAGCTGACCCAGCCCCTAATATTGACCTTTTTTAGTAGAATTAAGCAAGTGATAATTAATTCTGAGGAATATTCTGGGACCATTATCCAGGAGATATAGGGTGAACCTCCTGTATTTCCAGAATTTTTTCATCAAGTACAATTCAGAGTGAATAATCCTCAGAATAGATCCATCAGAGAATCTGTTTTGGCATATAGTACTTAATAAAGTGAATCCGATTACCATGACTTAAGCATAGCATTTCAGTTAGCCAAGATAGCCTGCCCTTGAGCATCCTAATTAATCAGTGTTTTCTATAGGCGAGAGATTTTTGGAAAAAAAAAAAGTTTTTAAACTGATGATCTTAGAACAGGTATTAATTTTTCTAAGCTAGCATTCAAATTGAGTGGTCTGTTAAAGATCAGGAAATAAATGACTCCATTTAAAATATAGTACCTGGAATCCAAAGTAAATATTACATAAGGAATTGTACTTAAAGGTTGTAGGGTTCTATTTAAAAATCGTATCATCATTTCAGTCCAGTTTTTTATATAGATGAAATGAGAACAAGTATAGTGGTAATGGTGATGGTTATTCTGTCAAAGAAAACAAATCTGATTTAAGGGACTGTTTATTCATACATGTTTCTCAAGTTAAATATCCAAAAAAAAATGTGAACATCAACCCTTTAAATTGTCATGCTGTACAAGTAAGCATACTGTTATAGCCAACAACGAAATAGCCCTCCAAATAATTTATATCTGTTTAGAATCCTGAGTCATTCCGTTGTGTAAGAGAAGGGGATATTGTATATATTTTCTCTTTCTATGAAGTATATCATGAAAGACCAGACCAGATTTCCTGAGTGGCATATCGATAATGATACTATAATGATTTACTCTGTATGTCTTGCTCAACCTTTGTTTTATTGTTTCTTAGGATACTAGACTGGGAATATGTAGTCTGATTTACAACCTTTTACAACAGAAGGGGCCATTCTAAATGGATTTGTTTTAAATAAGGGAACTACATAAACTTTTCTCTTAGACTAGTCTAAGAAATTTTGTAATAGAAAACAAATCTAAAATGATTTTGAAAAATACACACGGTGTGTGTCCTCAGCTGTAATCTGACCATGTGCTAATTATCTAATATTTTTCAGTGCAATTTGATACGTAAGTGCTTCATTATAATCTTTGTGAACTGGTATTTGTTTGTATCCTTAATGCATTTTTGGATACTTTGCAGAATCCAAGAAGAATTGATATTTAGAATTCTCTTATATTCTAAATATATATTATATCACATATATTCTAATTTATTACTATGTATGTTAACAATATAGTTTTTATTTTATCTCAAAGTCAGCTTGAGATCCAGATTTCATGCTGGAAATTAATACTTTTTTCTTAGAATTTGTTTTGAGATAAAGTATATTTTGTATCATACAGAAGTACTGCTTAGTAGAATTGTAATAAATATTTCTTCTACAAAAGACATTTTAATAGTGTCTCTTGTTTGATTTAAAATTCTTTTATTTTGATGTCATTATTCACTTTATACTTTATATATAAATTTAATATCTGTAATTGATATTTGAACATTTGAATCTAATAGTTTTTCATTTCTGGCCCACTGAAAGTAGTATCAGTATTAATATTGATATTTAGTCTTATTGCATTACACTTTATTAAAAGTGGAATATATACATATTTAACAGTACAGAATATATTATAATGTATTCATTTATTCATTCAACAAGTATTTGAATACTTATTCTGTTCTCCATTTTTAGCTTTTAAAATCCTTTAGGAAAAAATGCATAAACATGTTCAATCTTAGTATTTTAATACTACGAGATTTGACCGCTTATACTTTTTATCTATTTAAAATATTTGTCCTTGCTTTTCTGGTTACTTACCACTAGAATTGGCCTAGTTTCATATATTGTCAATTGGGTTTGTGATGCTTCAGAAATCTGGAACCTACCTAGCAAGGAGAATGTTAGTAATGACTCACCGTGATGCTTACTATATGCCAGATGCTTTTCTAAGTTATATATATATTTTTTAATTCATTTAATCCTATTAACATTTACAACTTAAACATTTTCAAATTTGTTTTTCCTTTGCTACGACAAAATTAATGAAATCTGGAAGTTTCTTCACTCTGTTGTCATGTTGCTAATAAATATAAATAAATTCTCTTTATAAAATAGTCTTCATTCCTGGTTACCAAATGCTATTGGAAGTGTGAGTTATTTTGAAAACTGCAGCATTCTTTGCTATTTTGAAGAATGAGCACAATCAAGTTGTGTGCCGTAATAAAAATGATAATTAAAATGTTTTACTGCTTCAATCGGAATAATCACTGGAACCAAGTCCTCCATTCCAATCCTTTTCTTTGTTTCTCAGGTGTTATATAGTGCCTAGTTCTTGATCTTTAACATCATCCAGTTCTGGTCTGTTTTCTTGCCTTGTTTTCTACTGTTTTCTCTGCTTACTTTTCATGGTCCTTCATTATCTCTCCAAGTCTGTATAGTGTACTGGAGAGCTGTCACATATGTGCTTCATCCATGATGATACTCTCAATATCTCCCTTGCTCTGCTCCTTTTTTTTCCTACTCCTTTTCAATGAAACTTCCTCATACAGGAGGAAGATTGGTTAGCTGGGACTTCAGGTGTGAGTTAGGTACTAACTCACTGGGGATGGAATTGGCAGACAGAAGGGCATGGATGGGCAAGGCATATATATAAAACAGCATGGAATATCAGGAAACTGAATCCAGTATTGCTGAAGTGTATATAAGGTATACATTTGTGTGGAGAAGTATATGGTAGACAGGGTTTGGTTGGCGAGGTAGGCAGGAATTAGATCGTTTCAGACTCTTTGGTCCAAGGGAATGGATACAAACTGATGTAATCTCTGGGGGGTGCGGGATGGTTTAGGTAATCAGATTTGTTTCGAGAGATTACATGGACAGCAGTATAGAGGGTATATTGGGTGGTTATAGTTCTATATCAGGGATCCAAGCTATGTCCCTGTCCCCCCAGTAGATGGGATCCACAGTAAATCGAACCCCTGTATTTTATTGGACTCAACAATCTGGTTGACTTTTAAATAGTACCTACTCAAAAAATATTTAATGAGTCTCTACTGTGTTCTAGATACTGTTCTAGGCCCTGGGGGTTAACGTAATGAGCAAGGCAGACAAGGTTCCAGGAGCTTATGTTTTAATGAGTAAAAATAAACTTGGTTGGGGGAGGAGGTGAGTAAGTAAACAGAATGGCCATGGAGAAGATTCAACAGGGTAATGTGACATGATTACAGAACATGAAGTTGATTAGAGGTATATGATTTGTTGGTTGGAATAATTTTCAGCCTTGGCTAATCTAGTGGTTTCCTCTCATCACTCTTATAACAACCTGGGAAAAGAAACAAGGGTGTGCATCATTCTAACCCATTTATTCACGAAGTTAGCATAGGTCCTAGACTTTCCCCCTGTTTTCTGACCAGGCTGATCATGATTTTTAAATGTCACTGTAGGGTATGCCTGCACATAGAAGAATGTCATTTTTGTTTATAAAGAACAAAATTACTATTGATGCTTTAAAATTTTTTTCATTAAAAGAAAGTTTGCAGGTGCCATGCATTTATATAGTGTTTGGTTTTCTTCTTTGGATTTAATCATAATGTCTGCTTTGAAATTTAATATTGTAGTGTAGTAGTTCTGCCTCTCTGGCCACTTAAATATTGTGCAGGGCAAATAGTCTCTATTACATTTTCAAAAATGCATGAACTGCCATGCTTTCATTTAATTTTTTTTTTTTCATTTTGGTATTTGTCCATAAGTTCTTAGGTTATCACACTGTTGGTAAAGAAATGGCTTGTTTAAAGATTGGAAAGGGGATTTGAGTCTCCTTAAAAAACATTTGAGGTTTTTAGAAAATGTAAGGATTATGTTTATCATTTTAAAATTACTCTCTTTATCCTGAGAAACCTTTGAAATATGTTCTAAAATGTTCTTTTTTAGAAATTAAGACTGATGTTTGGTAACCATTGGATTCCACAGATGAAGACTCAATACCCTTCTTCCTTGTTGCTCTTTAAAACGGTGGTGACATTGCCAGAGTCCCCATTAGTTTTTCTTTCTTCCTTTCTTTCTTTCTTCCTCTCTTTCTTTCTTTCTTTCCTTCTTTCCTTCTCCCCTTCTTTCCTTATTAATCAAAATCAGAGAAACAGAAATGTTGCAAACATTTCACTTTCTTCAAAGCTTCAACTTTGGTTTTCTGCCTTTTATGTTGCTGATAGAATTATTCTGATGGTCTATAAAACTCAGTTTTCTAATTTGCCTTCAGATATGTCTGATATCTAATATCAGAAAAGTTCAAAATCAATGATGGGTAGAACACTTCCAAATAATATTTAACAAGCGCTTTCTATATTGAAGTCACCTGCAAATCCTCCAGCTGAAGGTCAATTTGAACAACTGAGAATTCACAAAGAAGCCATATAAATAAAAGGGGTTCCCTGTGCTATAGTTAGAAAATGCCAACCAGATATTTGTTGCCTGTCATCCAGGCGATGGGATTCTGACAAACCAGAGATATATTCCAACAGGTATTTTATAAGTATTTTAAGCCAGTTAAACCTGTAAAATTTTTGTTGTTAAATGACAGCTGTCTAAAACATTGACCAGTGCTTCCTGAGGGAAAAAGTAGAAGTTTCATAATCTCTTTGGATACAAAAGAAGTGGTGACGTTAGTCATTCCTAATACAGCATCTTTGTCTTAGAACTTCATATTTAAATCTGATCATTGGTTATAGACAGCTCACCATTATAGTGTTCCAGGTGAATGCAGGTCTGAACTTACAGGTGCATTATATTTAGGTTGCAGTATAATTGTAGTAATATTTAATAGCATGCACTTGGGTCTTTTTGAGGTCTTTCAGATTTGTATAGATTTTGAAGTATGTAGTCTGGAAATACTTCTTTAGAATCTACAGTCTTTAAAAAGTAAACAATTATTACTTAGGTTTCCTCCCCTTCCGTTTCATTTACATGTATTTTTCATAGACTCCTCTCATTTTTTATCCACAGAAACATTTTATAAGAGTATTTTATATCATTTGTTGGATGAGTATATGTTAGTTCTGACCCAGAAACTTGGTGTCTTGCCTATGTGTTTTCAGCCACAGATTTCTTGGTTCAGTTGTACACACATATCGTGAAGGCTTCTGATATCTTTATTGTGGGAAGGGCCAGGAATACAAAATGAGTAAGACACACCTTTGTCCTCAGTACCTTTCAGTTTGGTTAACAAAAATTAACTGAGAAAGAGACAGAGAGAAGGGAGACCTAACATTTGTGAAGGGAAGCACTGATCCTAAGTGGTTTTTCATTCTTCAATTTAAACTTAAATTTATGTGTTCTCTTTAATCCTTGACTCTCTCCGCATCTAGAGATGTCTGAATCTCACCTTTTTATCTGTCTTGTTAACCCCTTCTTTCCGGTTTCATCTATCAGTGCCTTAGGGTAGTTACTTATAACCTTACATTTTGATAACACGTTAGTCATGTCCCTGGTCTGTCTTCCGGTTTCCCCCCTCAGATCCATATCCCATGTAACTCCAAGTAAACATTTTTAAAACATGATGATGCCCGACCAAAAAATAAATAAATAAATAAATAAATAAATAAATAAATAAATAAATAAATAAATAGTTTTCACTGCCTTCATCATAAAAATCTAGGTTTGTTCCTTTCTAAATTTACTGCTCACCTAGGAAGTCTCACCCACTTCACTCCTTCCCAGATGGTTATATATTCTCAACACCCCCACGCCTCCTTCCGCTTTCTCCTGTTCAGCCACATTCATGCATTCTATACCTTTACTCACAGCAGCACATCCCTCTCTTTACTCTTAGATTCATGCACCTTAAGGAACAGATCAAATTATTTGCCTTTTCTTCAAAACCTCCTCCAGCTCTTCACCTTTGAGAGATTGTTCCATCTTCTGAAATGGCATTTTCCCTCCTGTCCCTGTTTTATTCTTCTGCTTATGTTTGTATTATTATATCCACAGGTGCATATAGCACCCCTGTGACAGGAATCCAGCTCAGGCACAGATGTGCTCTATAATTTTGAGAGTGTTGCTGGCGATTATTGGTTATCACCCCTCTGTGGTTATTTATTCATCAGAGACAGAGACACAGAGGGAGAAGCAGGCTCCATGCAAGGAGCCCGATGTGGGACTCGATCCCAGGACTCCAGGATCACACCCTGGGCCGAAGGCAGGTGCTAAACCACTGAGCCACCCAGGCATTCCCCCACCCCTTTGTTTTTTAGGGGGTTTTCCACCTCTTGGTTACATAGCCAGCTTACCCTTAAGTAACATCCTTTCCTCCCAATATTAGTGTCAAAATTCTTCATTGTTTTTAATTTGTCCTTTTATGTATTTCCTGATGCAATGGCAGATAGAATTTCATTTCACAAAGCACTAAAAACAACAACAACAACAACAAATTATTGGATGCCTAGTATGCAGATGCAGGGCTTAATGTACCTTTTGGTTGGAAAATCCTTAAATGTTGCTATTCAATAGGGATTTCCCTTGGACATAATCTCCTACTAAGTACTCTCCTGCCTCAAGGTTGGTGAGTGGGACAGTGTTGAATCCACTAGCCAACATTCTACTTGCAAAGCAGAGGACAGGGAGCATTCAGTGTGCTGACTTCCACTGAATTCCTCTGACCTAGTAAAGGTATATTATGTCACCCATCAGTATGCCCCTTTCTGGTTTAACTTATTTATTTATTTATTTAGGTTTTTAAAAATCTGTTTTATCTAGTTAATTAACATATAATGTATTATTGGTTTCAGAGGTAGAGTTCAGTGATTTTCATTAGTTGCATATAATACCCAGTACTCATTATAGTTTAACATTTTTATATAAATGTTGAGCTTCTGCTGTGGTATAGGGTAGCAGTGGTAACATGATAAGACTGACTGAGGATTGGAATCGGGATCAACTTTTTCTTTTTTTAATAAATTCCCTATTTCGGAGTTACCTGGCACCTCCAATTTCTGAACCTTCCTGGAATCTGCTGCTTTAGTCAGCTTGCTTTTTGTTGCCACCCTCTCTCCCCATTTTTTGAGTTCCTATTATCTGCCAGGTGGTATTCTAATCTCTTTATGTATGTTCATTCATGTAATGTTCAAAAAAAGCCTACCGAGGTAAATATTATTCTCCACTGTATCTTATAAACCAGGAAACATGGACAAATGGTTTAAATGACTTGTTTAAGGGTCATGACTTGTAACTGGTAGTGTCAGGATACAGACTCTCTAGCCCCATGGCCAGCTTCCCAAGGACTTAACCATCAAGCTATACAGCCTCTCCTTGAAGGGTAAAAAATATATTTACACTTAATTTTTAATGTCTCATTGAAGGGTAAAAACAATATATTTACACTTAAATTTTTAATGTCTCAAAAAAATGTCTAGGCCTAAAGGCCTAGAAATAATCCACTTCAGTCAGGTAGTTTGGTCAATTTAATGAATATATTGGGCAGATCATTCTGAGTTTAGTTGATGAAGTTAAATCTGTTGAATTGGATAGGTTTTACTTTTCAGTGTAAGAGTTTTCACCACATAAATAGGCTGTTCATTCCTCCCGTCAACTCTTCTACTTCCAACTCACATGTTTTCTCTCCTGTCCTCTGATGTAACACGTGGATTTCACTTATTAGGTTTTTGCCAACACTAACATTTCTATTAGAAGCTAAATTTTCTGTTACCTGTCAGTTAGGTTTTTTTCCTATCTGTAAAGGTCAGTGCAGCAATAAATATTTAAATAGCATTGGGTATTTTTGTAAAGAGCACCTTTACAGTCTCCATCCGTCTGGTGATAGACGTGTTATGGTAATTCCCATTTTATGGATTCACAGATTTTCAAAGCATTAGCTTCATTAAGAAGGATCAGAGCTAGGTCTGAATTCCAATCCTTTTAGAGATGAAAATTTCCAGAAGTTATACTCTTTTCTGTATTTTTAGCTGGAGCTATAGTGATTGTCTTTTGAAAATACCAGGAGGCTTGAAACTTAAATTTATTGTCAATTTGTAAAAGTTGTCATCTTCAAAATATGATTGCATTCTCATTTCAAGGAAAGATTGAATCTTTGTCATTGAATTGTCATTGAAATGGCATTTTGTCATTGAATCTTTAGTTCACCCTTTTAAATTGTTGCTGATTGCATTGAAATAAATAATTTAATTCATGCTGCAAATTTGGCATTTGCCTTTTTCATATTTATTAATGTCACAACTTTTCCCTAACCTACTTCCCCGTTTAGCTTCATAAAATACTGATATGCCCAGCCTTTGGAGTTGGCCGTTTATAGGAAATATCAATTAATCTAACTCTTCCTGGATCAAACAAAATCTTAGAGTCATCCTGTTTCCTCAGCAACTTAATGCATGTAATTGTGTATGTTACAAACACATTGCCAACACATTATTGTATGTATTGTGTCTAATGTTTGCAATTGAAATGCCTTTATTTCCATTGGAATGATCCTTAAGGTTCTGGCTGTCTAGCTGACTGGATCAGTTCTCTATTTCTCCCGACATTTAACTCCCAGCTCCACGGTGTAGCACTGTGAAGGGCATGGAGGGCACAGCGGACACTATGTATGAAAAGGGGCTTTTACACAAACATGCACACACATATTTTAGATTATATCTTATTGCTGGTCAGTAATCCAAGATTTCATTTAGACACTAGAAGGACAGACACTGTTTTCCCAACAGTCATAATCATAAACTTTGTTAAAAGTGAATGAAGATATGAATATGTATGAAGAAATTAGATGTTCTCACCATGAATGTATGGCATCAACATGTCTTGAGTGAATTACAGATTTTACTCATTTCTGGGCCATTTGTTTTATATATAGATTAAATATAGATAATTACTTGTTTGACAGGTTACTTTATTACTTTGATAGATCTTAAAGTACCACATGCAGTTATAGTGTGATTATTGTAATAATTTGGATTCGCTAATAGCCAAAATTAACATTTCATATGAATTAAAGTTTTAAAATAGGAATTTGATTTTGTGTAAAGTCAGTTTCACTTCTGGTGATTATTTTGATTTAGTAACAGACTTTTAATTGAGGTTTTTAATTATTTTTAAGCTCACATGTTAAATACAAAAATGTTCGATACTACTCAAAATTGTGATTAGAATATTAACTTCCATAGGTTAATCAGTTCATTTTTGTCTTTGTGCCTCACTTTTTTTTTTAACCACATTTATTTTGGGGGAGTAAATGTCCATCATGTGATAGTTGTACTAAACTTAAAATTCATTTTTACTCTTATGAGCACTTAGCCAAATACCTAGCACATCTTATGTGTTCAGTAATCGTATAGAATATAGATTCTGAATACCTTGTCTTGTAAGAAGGTATTCAGAATAGAATCTGAATACCTTGTCTTGTAAGAGTGTGTTTTAGATAGATCTTAAATGACCAAGCTGTTTCAGAATTACTTTACACACCGACATTAAGATTTGTTACCTGCGGGAACAAAATCAAAAGCTTCTAATCTAGTTATCATGTTTTAATTCATATCTTTTATTTTATTTTGTTTTGTGTTTCAATAAGGATTCCACATTTCTGGTTCAAAAATGTCTCTCCCTGCTCTTTCAGGTTAAGGCAGTTCTTTAGAAAGCAGATCTATTCTGGCTATGTAATGCATTTTATTTAATTTTATAGTTTTTATGATCTCATATATTAGAGATTGCCAAAAATATAGAAAAATTTTAGAGAACATTTTTGGACTTGATGGATTACCACTCTTGAAAGGGAAACAAAACACTAAATATTTCTAATCCCGCATTATTTACCGCATGGGTGGTTAAATGCTACTTTAAGCCTCATAAAATTAAAAGGGAGAAATCTGCCAACTGTAGCAGGAATTGGATTTAGGAAGAGTGGTACAGAGCCAAAATATTGCTACAGAATTAAATGTCAAAAATCTTCTTTAATAGTAGATATATAGTTCACAGTGCCTGGTTATGATTAATACATTTAATCTAAATCACTGAAAGTTGCACTCTCCTTTTCCATAAAATACAATAGGACACAAATCAGTTTTACTGTAGATGGATAACAATTGGAAAATAATGCATCTTCCCGCCCAATAAATTGTCAGTTATACCTTTTAACTAAAATCAATTCATCTTTCCAAAATTTATTGCAATTTCTAATAATAAATCTCCTCAAATGTTTATTCATTTGGTTTTTGATACATTTGTGCCACTTTTGCTATGGTCTAATGTTTTCTCTTTTGATTCATTGTAAATTAGAAAATCTATTTTGAGTCAGTTTTCTAGTTAAGAAGTTAAAATCTATAACCTAGCACCTTTTTCACTCTCCTTTGTACATATTAATACCCTTGAACTTGAACTTAAATGCAATCCAGTAAATTCTTTTTCAGAAGGAGATTAAAAGACTTTTCAATGTAACTTCTTGAGTAAGGGCCAGATTCATAAAACAAGCACTTAGGCGGTTGTTAGATGATCGTTGCCATAGATCCATTTGGGAATCAAAAAGAGGAGAAAGAAATACATGGGGTTGTATCATCATTTCATGTAAGTATTTAGTACAAAAAAAGAGGAAATGCCCATTTGAATTAGGATCAGATAGTGATCATATTGAGTGTCTGCTTTTATTTCCTTTTGATTGCAGTTACCCAGAAGTGTCATTGAAAGGAAGCACAGTAACCAGCTATGTTCAGTTCGTTTCTTACACAGAGGTCTTCCCCTTATTAATCTCCAGATACACTGTTTAATTTCTGTGTATACGTTTCAGATTATTCTTTTTTAATATATCCTGAGTATGCAGTCACATTGGTTTTTCACATACACTATGTTTTGGAATGGAATCATTGTTATGGTTTTAATTTAATACATAATAAATGAGTATCTGTCATTCTTTATGCACTTAAGATTATCATTAGACTTAAAATAAATCCTTGAAATACTGTATGGTAAACACTGACTCCTGTCATTTTAATTTTATACCTTCCTATACATATTCCACAGTAAAATTCAGAGTGGTACCCTTTTTTTTTCCATCTCCACCTCCACTGTGCTATTACAAAAAATTTAAAAATGAAAGTAAGAATTTGTTTATTTGCCCACAAAGTACGTAAAAATGTGTTTGCAATTAACATGTTCTGAGGCTTGGTGGTTAAGTCCATCTTTCTTATATTTTATCAAATAAAATTCTGAAATAGAATTTTGGAATGGATCCTATTAGAAATGAAAGTGACATTAATTTGAATTAAACCTGTAACTCCCTAGCAGATTTGTGTCATTGCTAATATATAAGATGCCATATGATGAAATTAGCAGTTAAAAAGGTGATTTTTGTAGCCAGAATAGCTAAAATAGAATTCATTGATTGGGCTAACTATACAGTGAAGAAAACAGATGCTTTCTAAGGCGCAAAGATCAGACATGAATTAGAGGTCTTGCTATTCATCTAAAAATAGAGCTTTTTTTTAAAGCTGTGAACTTAATAACTTTTTTGATATATGGCTTCTTTAATCCAGAATGTAATATTCATTTGGATTTACCAAATTAATTTCTCTTTTAACAAATGGCAAGTTTTCGTAATCTTCACTAGCTGTAAAAACTTTAAACATAATCTGCAACTTACATGGACTTCCTAACTTGATTTCCCGATCACATTAAATATGAAAGTAAGTTAAATCATCTTCTATTAAATAAAAAATGATAAACGGAAATGCCGTGGCCTTCCTTTGAAACTCCAGTAACAAATATAAGTGTTACTTCTCTGGTGGTTTTCTAAACATTAGCTCATGATACAGAGTCAATTTATTGCTGAAGTTTCTGTGTTACTGTCAGGAAGACTTTTACAACAGCTGTAGTATCACAGTTGTCACCTTGGCATGGTATTCAGTTTTGTGAAGGACAACAGATTTGTTCTGCCCACCTTTCAAGAGAGAACGTTAAGGTTCTGGGAAGACATGGAAGTGATGTGAATAGGAAGACGCAGAGCCAAGGCCAACCTGCTGATTCCTGGTCCCATAGACTGTCCGATGTGCCCACCTTCCTTTCTGTCCTTCTGCTTGAATGTGAATCCATCCTATAGGCTGAAATTCTGTTAATATTTTCAGCCATCATTTTAGGAACTGCCAAGTAAATTTTTACTTTTTTCAAGCAAAATAAACGTTTTGAAGGAGGTCAACAAGTAACCTACATACTTTGCCCCCTATTTTCTCCTTCAGTCTCTTGGCCACTGACTCAGCCAAACTCTTTTTTTTTAGTCTTTTATTCTCTGCTTTCTTTCACACCATCATCAACTCTTCCTCAAATCCTAACGTGGTCCATCTGACCCATTTGACTTCTGAATTTTCCAGTGCCACCCCTTGGTTTACCAGATAGAATGTAAATTCCTCTTCTTCCTGTCTGGGTCTTTGCCATTAGGGCTTCAACTTCCCTTTCCATCTCTGCGTCCCTATTCTCCCTGGTTGATGCATCCTGAATGTGTCTGGGGGCTTCCAGCTTCTGTCACTTTGTTCCAACTATTTTTACATTTGAAACATCACACTTCATGTCAGTCTGTGGAAATCTTGCCCATTCATCAAAATACATTTCAGTTAAAACCTTATCTGAAAACCTCCCTGCCAGAAAGGCATCTCTCCTGTCATTCAGAGGCCTCACTCCCATCACCTCATTACTCACAGGACCATGTGGTAGCCACTTCTGGTAGAGTGCAAGCAAAACAGCGTGGAGCCAGAAATCGGAATAACTTCTCCAAGATCCATGATTTACTGGCTGCATAACCTTGGAGAAATCAGTTTTTGAGCTTTAGTTTCCTCATCCCTAAAATAGGGATAATAAAAGATAAGGTGAAATAAGGTATGTAATAGGACTTTGTGAACTGTAAAGAAACTATTATTACTCATTTATTTTCGGAGTCCAAAGCTCAAATGCCTTCAGGGTCCAGGCAGATAATACATATGTATGTACATACATCCACACACATATAATATGAAGTAGCTTTGTGTTGGGGATGTACCTGCACACTAGCAAGGGCATTCCTAGGTAAAGTTCTTCAAATTCAAAACATTTTAAGATACTCTGATAGGGGGGAAAAGAAAAAGGAAGATAAAGGAAAACAACAAAAACCAGTTTACTGGCCAAATACTGCTGCCCCTTTGTGTACATACATCCCTTTCCACAGCTGAGTAAAGCAGTATTGCATCCCACAGAGCCTTTCATGAGGCAGATACTTAATGAACTTCTGGGGAGGGTTGGTGGGCGAATAGACGACTTAAATGGAGGGGGTAAGTGGAGTTACAACATATAATGTGGGAAATGAGATATTTGCATTCTAATCTGTTTTCCTGATCAAGCAAGAGGTATAAAGACATTATATGAATCGTGGTTTTTCTTTTGGTCCTCTAGTAAAAACTTCCAGTGCATGTGCTTAAGTCTTCTTCAAGTAGTGTTGATCACAGAAGCACTATTATAGCTAATTGAGAAGCCAGACATTTTACTGTAAGGATGTTATTTTCTCTGTCCTCTGTGTCAGTGGGCTCTGGCAGACTGAATAGAGCTGTGTGAGTCTAGTGCCTTTTCCATTCAATTGCTTTTCCCTCTGATCCTTGACCATTGGCTGAAGAAAAGCCTAGTACTTGAGGCTTAATGATTTTTTTCCTGAGATATGAGAAGTAGGTGCTGTTTATTTTCTCATCTTTAGAGAGTTAAACGTATCTTATCCAATGTGTTAGAAGCCACTTTTAAAACTTAGATTTAGGTACAATTAATTCTTAATGTCTTTCAAAGGAAGTATTATAGGCTTAGTTCAATGCTAAAATAAAAACCAAAGGCCCAAGGTCTCTAATGTGCCTGTACCTTTTTATTTTTCTCAAATTTACCAATGAAATGACCCATCTCTGCAGTTGAAGTCTGGAAAGCTGGTGCTGTATGACCTTGATAAAAGGAAAATTATATTACAGTATGGTGACTGAAATCATTGTGCTGTTTTGCAAAACTAAGTCATCAGACATAAGTTTAGCTGTAGTAGTATTAACGTATTAAGAGAAACTTGACTGCATTAGGTTAATTGAGTACAAATAAATGAAAGCTCTGTTAATTTGACTTTTATGATCTGAGTGGTTAAAATGCTTACATCAAGAAAGAGAAGTAATATCTTTTGACATTATTTAACTGCCCTAGAATGTCTAATAAAGAAAGGATGCTGCGTCTCTAAGGAATAATTGAGACATAAAAACCATTGCCTAGCAAGTTGTCTGGCATAAACTAATTTTTTAAAAATTTCCCTTAAAGTTATTTCCATATTTTCTTAGACTCTCTTTTAGAGTGTTTGTTCACTTATAAAGTAATTAATTGATTCTGGTCTAGGTTTTTCACTTGTCTAAATAGTTTTCCTGTTTATAAATATAGACCTCTACAGCTATATACAAATTTAAAACCACTTGGTTTACCATATTATACACAGGTTATATTTTTAAGTTGGGGGACCTATAGAGCGTATAGAACAAGTGGATGTCTTTCAATCATCCAGTTTATTTCCATTTAGGAAATATTTATTTAAACATTAATTAGCAAATAGAGTGGCACAGATGCTCTAGACAAAAGGAAAAGCATGAGCAATGGTGCATGGCATGAAGCAGCATGGCATTTGCTAGCAGCCACAGGCAATCAGGCCTTCAGGAGTGGGACTTGTAGCAAGGGAGGTGCATGGGATAAACAGAAGAGGCAGGAAGAGCGGCTCTTGCCCACTGGGAGATTGTACAATTCAGTGAAGGCAGTCAGACCGTCGGGAAGATTTCTAACAACATGACATGTGGGTTCACATTCTTTCATACATAAGAAAAAAAAATACAGGACCAAACAACTTTTGCTTCTCAGATTTTGAAATAATTGGTCCTACCTGGAAGCCTTCCTTCTTACTTCTTCCTGATATAGTGCCCTGTTCATAGTCACCTAAGTTTTCCTCCTTCCTCAGAAGTGTCTTAAAAACATCCTTTTAAGTTGTTCTTAAGGACAACTGAGTTCTCAGTCTGACTCATGTAAATATGGCTTTGCATAAGTATTGCTAGTCACATACTTGATTATATTTATTTCAGTTGTGTTCACAACATACACTATTGGTTTTAATGTTCATATGGAGTATTTGTTTAACTTGATATCTCCATCGAATTATTCCCCCTGAGGGGGTAGGTTTCCTCTTCTGACATCAGCTGACATTAGTTTATGACTGTCACCTGTCTTGCAGTCCATTATTTTAGGAAGTTCCAATCTATTTTAGTATGCTCTGTATGAATGGTGGTACTGAATAAAGATAAAGAACGACATAGAAGATATTACTAAGTTAAAGATTTGCAATCTATTTCATTTTGTTTTTACTCTTCATTCTGAAGGGCATTTAATTATTTGTTTGGTTTGGTTTTTTGTTTGTTTGTTTTTTCGTTGTTTTTGAGAATATCACACTGGATGATGTCTTATGGTTCAGTTAAGCTTGAATAGGTTAAGTGCTTCATTAAAAAACAATAAAAACAATAACAACCTTTAGGCTTTTTAATGATGAAGTCATCCTAATGGTCATAATAATAATGTTTGAAAACACAACTGTATACTAAAAAAAACAAACAAAAAAACTCCCTCCCATTGAAATAGCTTCCCAGTAGGTAGATCAGTACTCTTGGTTATATTCTGAGACACTGTCATTGGACCCAACACAGTTCATGTATCAGAATTAAGTCACTGCCCTCAGTAGTTCTTTGCAATTGAGTGTCTGGCTGGGCTACTGAGAAGATTCTAAGTTAAGCAGAGACTATAACTCTCTTCTTCATTGACTTATCTTTTCCATCCTCTTCAAATTCCTTTAAGACTCCTATCATCCTCTTCCTAGGTCACTGCTGACATCCTGGACAATGATTCTTCCAAGCCTTTCTCATCTTTTTCTTTCTTGGCTACTCTTAACTATTTGTCATTTTACCTCCATCCTGTTACCACTCCTGCCCTGGTTTTTCGTGATCATACCATCTCTGTTTTCTCCTTCCTTTGCAACCACTCCTCTGTCTCTGACCTGTTTTCCTGGCTTCTCTTTTCCCCCCGTATATTGGATATTGTCATTCTCATGTTTGTTTGGTGTTTGTTTTTATTCTTTGTCAGATCTTTTCTATCTGTGCTTTTTGTTATTCTAACAGCTTTCAATTCTTACCTCTGTGCAGAAGGCAATGATGCCTTTTTATATTGTGCCATGTGCCCTCTAGCCCAGTAACTCTAGGTATTTTTTTCCATTCCAGTCTACCTGAGAGATAATAACACATTACCTCACTATGATGATTCACTAGGTAGAAGTTCTTAACCATGGGTGGGCATCATAATTCAGTCCCACCACCTACCTCCACATTGGGAACAGCATGTATAGTTTGGAAATCCTATCAAGGTAGTTATGACCCATGACCTGTGGTCATGTCCCTTTTCCTCATCCTGATCTCTGCCTTTCTTCCAGCATTTAAGAATCACCCTTCTACCCCCAGAAAATTTCACCTCTTTTATAGTCATCTCCATCAGGTTATCACTATGGTGACTTGACCTGATAGCCATTATTTATTCTTGTCTCTTCTAAAGCATGCCCAAACCTTTAAGTGAAGATTAGTTTATATAAGTAGTACTTATGTTGATCACATTTTAAATGAAAATCATCATTGAGGTGAAGAACAAGAAAGCATTGAGATTTACTATGTACCAGGTACTCTGGTAAAGTCTGGAAGCCCAAAATAACAAATGATACACATCTCTAATCTTAGTGAGTCTACAGTTATTAGTATGTATAGACCAACGCCCAGCTAAGAAAAGTTGTGATTGCCGTAACAGACATATAAGCCATTTGCACTATTGAGAACAGAATAAATAGAGTGATCACTTCTACTAAGGGAAAATGCAAAAAGAGTATCTGAGCTCTGCCTTTGACTGACGAAGTCTTCCCACAAAATAAGAAAGTAATATAATACAGTAGGAAGACCAGGCAATTGGAATTAGAAGGGACTCGTTTGAGTCGCCACCCTTTCAAAGTCTTAGGCAAAATTACTTAGATCTCTTATCTCTCCCATCTCTTAATTACTTGCCCTCATATGACCTCTCTTTTCTTTATAGCATTCACCATAATCTGAAATTATCCTTTTTTTTTTTTCCTTGTCTGGTGTCTCCAACTACTAGAATATAAGCTTCCAGGGTCAAGGACTCTTCTCTCTTGTTCACCATTCTCCTCAGTGTCTAGAAGAGAGCTTGACACATCAGGGGAACTCAATATTCAGTGAGAATATTGAATGAATAAACATGGATTTTTGTGAAGATTAGCATAGGTTTGTTTGTAGGTATTACTTTTGTGAACAAACAGGTCATCTGATTCTAACTCGAGTGCTTGAATTCAGTGTAACTGAAGATAAACAGTTGTAAAAATGCATGGTTAATTTAACATCTAGTTGAGTACATGGGTGTGTTAAATTTCAGGTTCATGTGTAATAATGTCGAATTTCTGACGGTTCAATACAGAGACCTTAGAACACTAATTCTGATCATCCTTCAAACATTCCTTTGCTTTCTAATCTTACTAGTTTTATAAACCTATGAATTAGACATTAGTATTAATATACAGTGTTTATTTTAGATCTACAAGATTTACCAGGTTCTTTCTTACTATTTCAACTAACATTTCATATTTTTCCTTATAGGATCCCTGTTCTTTGTTTTGTTGTTGTTGTTGTTGTTGTTTATCACTTTTCTTTGAATACGTTCTTAGAAGGTATTTTAGTGAAGTTCTAAAACTGATAAATTTGTTCTTTTTTATCTGAAACCGGATTCCTTTCATGCTTGGTTGTGAAAAATACTTTTTCTGCATATGTAATTCTGGGTTCAACAATTTCTCTCAACACTTGGTGAATACCCTGTTACTGTCTTCTGGCATTCATCATTGCTGTTGAGAAATCTATTGTCAGATTAGTTCTCCCGCCCACTATCCACCTTCACCCCTTCGCCCCCACTGATTTTTTTGTTTGTTTGTTTTTGATATTCTGTAGTTTCGCAACATGATGAATTGATGTAAATTTATTTACCCTGGTTTTTTGTTCTTTCCTTTGTCTGCTGATAGCTGTCTTTAACCAGCTGTAAAAGAAAAAAAAAAAATTTCAGCCCTTATCTAAATATTGTCTTTTGTTTATTATGAGTCTCCTGTTTTCCTAGGATTCCAGACAGACAGATGTTGCAACTTTCTCATTTTATTCTCAGTGTGTCTTAACCCTTTTTCGGGGGTTTCTATTTCTTTGTCTTTCTGTGCCGGCTTGTAGGTAATTTCTTCAACTTTGTCGTCGTTATCTAGCTCTCTTTTTATCTGTGCCTAATCTGCTATTTAATTCACCTTATGCTATTAAATGGGTGTAATCTAATACTAATTATTCATGAGATGCTAGTAGTCTTTAATTCAGTCATATTTTACTGCATTTTACCCAAGAGGTTTATAGACACAAGATATTCTAATTTTTAATGCTTTTATAACATGCTCAACCATATTTGATATCTTTACAAAGAATGGTGTGTTTCTGTACTTTTATTTCTGTTCTTTTATTTCTATAAACTCTGCAATATCAGGAGCTCCTGTTAGTCACATTTAAGTATATATTTTATACTCAAATGTTAGTTGAGAATAAGACACTAAGTAACTGAATTGATTATATTTATAAAACTAGTTATCTGTTTACTGACTTGTTGGCTAGTTATACTGTGGAATGCTTAAGTACCTGTCACCTTGTGGTCTTTGATAACACACGATTCAATCCATTCTCTTATATTGATTGTCACAGTATTTTGATATTAAGCATTTATTTTTGAGCTTTACAATATTTTTTTTACCACCTTTAATACTAAGTATTAAAGTTTTTAGTATTAGTAAAATTGTGGTGTTGCCTTCTCCGTTCTTCGTTTTTTGGGGCTTATTGCCTGGATATTTTCCTCCTCTTAGAGCTTTTCATAACATGTGATTAATTGAGAAAGTGTAAACAGAGTTATCATGTCCAGGGAACGCTCTTACATGGAATCATTCTTTATATTCACTGTCAGCCATTTTAGCATTTTGGTGTTATAATGGCTTAATGAAAATATTTATGGAACTACTTTATAAAAATACTTGGTACAAAAGTGAAAATACTATAGAATTGTCAGTTCTTATTTGTAATATTAAGTAGTATCAAGCACTATACCAGTAACTTTCAATTTTGTCTTTTCTGTGGCCTTCAAAGAAAAAAAGCAGTGGGTAAGTGGAACAGGAAACTGGGTAACAAAGAAGAATCAGAATATAAAAGGAAAGAAGTAGGGGCAAATGATGAACAGCTGACCACCTCGAATAATGATACCCAACCTGGTTACCATTTGTTTGTGTCTGTGTTTTAAATTTACCTCATGTGACCTTGACTCATTACTTCCTGATTCCCACCTCTCAAGTACCTCTGCTATTTTCTGATAGAATTGAAAATGATCAAAGAATGTGGAAAAGGAAATGTGACCTTAAACTGAAAAAATACTATGCTTTTAACAGTTAAAACCATTCCTCTGCAAAGCATTCCAGAACTAGATGTGCACATGTACTCACCTGTGTGCAGATAACACCCAGTTGAGAGAGACATAGTCTCCCCCAACGGCCCAGTGAGAAAGGAGGAGAGCCAGAAGCTCTGATCTCTGGCCCTGTCTTGCTAGTGGCATCAGGTATTGGAAGGAGCATTGAATTTAGGAGTCAGCTTGAGACGGATATAATGTTTTAATCCTGCAGCTGGTTAACTACATGAATTTGTGTAAGTCCTTAACTTCCTTTACCTTCAGCTTCCGCTCTTGCCTTTTGTTTTACAACTTGTCATTCATTTATTGAGGGCCTTTTAGAGATTAATAGTTATTTCTAGTTGCTTATCTGTGAAATGCAGATTTTGAGTTTAGGGGTTTCTAGGATGCTCTCTAACCTTGTTTGACCTGGAGACCAGTAAAGCCCAGTAAAAGGTAAGGACAAGAGAAACAGACTGGGAGGGTACAAACCCTTTTTTGCAAGCCTAGAGCAGGAATTTTGGTTAGGAAGTTGTAAAGTGGGGCCTCCAGCCCGAGCCTACTAGTATAAAAAAGAAAAAAGTAAATTTGTTAAAAAGATAATTGTGATTCTGTAAGTCTTACATGCTTGGAGTTGCTTGAGATTTGATTCTGACAACTCCTGGGAGATGGCTGTTGCTGGTTAGCAGACCGCTCTTAACTAGCAAAGCTTGAGAAAGTGGTGGGGAAAGAGAAAGACTTTCAAGGAGAAGGATGGTGAGAGTTCAAGGAGAGAGATTGCTGAAGGCAAAGTTACACAGTAATTATAAAGAGAGGTTATAGGCAGAATGTGAGAAGCAGATCTCTGCTGTGATCTTGGATAATTGGGAAAAGTTGGCTATGATGTATATACTTTAGTAAATATATGCACCTCCTAACCTTTTTTATGTGATATAGATTTTTTAGAAGTATAACATTTCCCTCTTAGCTTTCAAATTTGTCATTTGAAAGATTAATTTACTAGTGATTAGAGTTACGAGTATTAGTTTTTCATCTTTTTATAATACCTAGTAGACAGTATGTGGGAGACAGAGAAGTGGGAATATTCCTGATTTGTTTAAATGCAAGATCATTTTAATTTATGTTGTGATTTACCAAATTAAACTTGTGCACATTAGTTTATTTAAGGAGATAAAGTTAAACTATATTCTTATGCTTGTCTGTAGAAGTCTTGCTTTCTTATGTAATACCTTCCTAGGTGGAACACAATTATTTCTGGTTTTGTACCTTGAAAATGCACGTATGTAATAGTAAAATTATTTTAGCAAAAATGATAATGTAATATTTTGTACTTAAAGTCTACAGTGTATCATATACATTTAATACATCTTAATTTAATAGACATATAAGTGATGGCTACCATATTGGATAGGACAGTTAAAGCTTTTCACTATATAGAAAACCACCGAGATTAGGAAGTACCTCCATTTCTCTTATTTTCTCATTTCATTTGGGAAGATTGCAATAGCTTGTCAGTTGTACATAAAAATAGGACTTTATATAAACAGCAGATAGGTGGTGCCCTGGTTGCAGACTTTGATGGATTCTCAATGAAATTCAGCTTATCTGGGTTCTTATAAATATATTTCAGTAAATTTTGTAAAGATTACCTTACATGTGTCATAAAAAGTAGAAATTTTAATGGTAAAAATTTAGTGTTTGGCATTCACCTTTAGATGTTGGTGAGCCCAACTACTATGTCTCAACATTCAAACTCTTGATGATTTTTTATGTGCTAAGTGCATAGATTTACTGCTGCAGTCTGAACATTTTTAAATTAAAATATATCTTTCATTCTGAATGTATTGATTTACACATCTCTGTGTCAATATTAAGTCAAGCGAATTTTCCAATAAGTTGAAAAGATCTGGCAGGGCAAGTTAAATTTATTAGATTTGCTAGAAGGTTTTTGTTTTTTTTTCTTGTCTGTGTTTAGGTAGCTCTCTGCTTTTTCTATTCTCTATTATAATTTTGTTTTTAAGATAGTACTAAAATTTTAATAACATGCTGTCCTGCCTCTTAGTACTTTTAGGGAATTTTATTATCTTGAATGAATTGCCACTGGAAGCCATGACATTCCTTATTGCATTCCTGGCATTCTTTGCTACTGCTTTTTTAAAACAGTGTGTTTTTAGTCTTCTCATATTATTGAAAAATATATTACTGTTTGAATTTTAGTTGAATCACAAAATTAAGCACTTTTCCTTTATGTACTTTTTTTTTTGTAAATTTTAAGTTTAAAATTAAAGTTAAAATCAGACTATGAGGCAAAGCTACCTCAGTTTATTGGAAATAAGAAATGTCTCAAGAGGATTTAAAAATTTGAGGCAGGGATCCCTGGGTGGCGCAGCGGTTTAGCGCCTGCCTTTGGCCCAGGGCGCGATCCTGGAGACCCGGGATGGAGTCCCGCGTCGGGCTCCCGGTGCATGGAGCCTGCTTCTCCCTCTGCCTGTGCTTCTCTCTCTCTCTGTGTGTGTGACTATCATAAATAAATTAAAAAAAAATTTTAAAAAATAAAAAAAATAAAAATTTGAGGCATAATTCACCATAGTTTCTAAGTGTGCATATGAATAAAGCATTTATTTTTTCTATTTTAAGTGAAAGCATTGTTTATATCTTTTGGCTAATTCAAAATATCAGTTCTTTCATACTTAGAATAGAGGAGAGGATCACTCACTGACACATTTAAGAAAATAGACCCCAGTAGTATCAAGTGACATCTTCATTAGATTATAATTTTACTTAAATATTACTCTAAGTTCATTGATATATTTATTAATATTATAAATTTACTTAAAGATTTCAGTCTGGCATAAATCTTATCTCTTATCTCTTATTCCATCTAAAGTTCACTTTAAAAAACAAAGGCTGTAATGAATATACTTAATATCAAAATCTGTGAATTGTATGACAAGGGGAAGGTGCTAGTCTTATGTAGTCAGTAATAAAATACAGTGTGTAAATGGGTAAAAACTTTGATGTAGGAAGAAAATGGCAAAAAAATGGTACCAGGAACTTTAACCAGGATTGAGTGAAATAATCAAACTGGAGAAAATGTTTCTATTTAAAACACCAAAACTATTCTTTGTGTCATAATGGTATTATTTGCAGTTTAGGTTTGTAATCCTTCTCCCACCATTATATCAAATCTGCTGGATGCTTTGTAATTTTTCCCTCAAGGCAGAATGGAGGTTGTAATGTAAAGTAAAACCAGGTTTTATATAATACTTTGGCATTGAAAACTGATACTTTTATGGGTTCCTTGACTTTGACCACTTAGCACGTCAGGAATTCCAAATGACCATGTGTAACAAAACTGGATTTTATCTGTAGACAAAATAACTGGCTGATTTCAGTAGAAATATAGCACTAACATTTTATGATAGCAAAAGCTAACAATAACAGAATACTATGCTAAGCACACTCATTTAATTCTCCCAATAACCATATGTCACGGGTGTTCTCTCTCAGTTTTACAGATTGGGAAATTAAGACATAGGGTAAGTAATTTCCTCAAGGTCACAGAGCTATAGCAAATGACAGAGTCCAGACCTGAGACTAGGTCTTTATAAAGTCCGAGGATCGTGCTCTTAAATATTACACTATCCTGCCTCTTCATGCAATAGAACTATTGTTGTGTTATACTCACTTGACTTGTATCATCCTTACATTTTAAGAAACGATACAGTTTTCAGAATACAGTTGGAGAATTTTCTGCTTTGAAATATTAACAAATTTTTAAAAACCCTTTATTTAATCTCTCCAGTGGTCCTTTATTCATTGGCAGGTACAGATTTTATGATCTTTTCTGCTGAGAATATCCTTGTATAAAATAGTACCTTATATGAGAATATTTTTTATTATCTGGTTACCAAATATTTTCCACATTCCTGTATTAGAATTGTAAAATACTTTGTGCAGTAGAAACAAAACAGTGCAAAAAAACTAAACTATGATCACCACTGCTTGCGATATATTCAGTCATCTGCTTAATCCTCATCCCCTTCGCATTGTCAATACCCATCTAATTCCACTTTAACAACAGTAATTGGCTGATGGAGTAGAAGATATAGATTTGTTTTCTTGATGACTCCTTGACTTTTTTTCCTCTGGTAATACTAATAGAATTCCAAATCCGTACTGGTGTGATCATGTCATGAGTAGGTCAACAGTCATGTCAAGGTCCTATTGGAAACCTCATAGCCAACATCTTAATTTAGACTTAGCTATCTTTTTCACTTGTATGTGCAATTGTAAGCAATTTTTTCAACTCTCCACTCTCCATTATAACAGAATTCATTTAGTTCAAAGGGGGATAGCCCTGCATGTGAATTATGTAGCTGGCTGCAATTGAGTAAATAGAATATATAAACATCTGGGAACCTCATTTGCATGGGTATATACATGTGTTTCTTTTTTAAAGTTACACAGGTTGAACAAAAATAGGCAAACTCTTACCCATTTTTTTTTGTAAGCAACATTTTATAGTGTATAAATTGTGGTAATGAAGTATGATTTAGCAGTATTAAGTTCTAGAAAAGTATACTTTCTCTTTAAATAGATTATTGAATTACTACCAGCCAGTTTGTCCTCACTGTTCCAGGTTTATTTCATTATATGTAACTGGAACAATAGTATTCATAATAAGAAAATGCATTGTTAAATTATTAAACTATTTTGATTGGGGGGGATAGGAAATATGTAATCCAAGCTAAAACATTCCAAATATGAAGTATAATGTAAAAAGTATGATATCTTTGTGTGTATATATTTATCTGTGTATAGATATATGCCTTATAAATATTTCCATTTTCTTATAACATTAATAACATATTCCTGTCAACCATACTATTTTCTGTATATAAAAAGACCCACTGTCACTGAGTTTTGAATAGTAATAAATGATAATCTGAAGCTTATTAGGTTTGGATTTTTAAAAATTGGAACTTCAAAAAGACATGAACTAAAAATAGGAATGCTGAGTTAAAAGATAGAAGCTGTTAGCTTTTAAGACATAAAAATGGATTTCTGTAGAGACTTAAAGTGAAGATGATCTGATTATTCAAAAAGTCTTTAAAATTTTACATTTTTACATTCAAATATTATTTTATTACAATTTAGAGCAGATCTTTACACTGATTTTTGTTTGTTTGTTTGTTATCCTCTGAGCTTAGAGATTGTACATATTCAGGAGCGAGGCTTTATTATCAATCATACTAATAGGTTTCTGGTACTTCCATTTATTTGTTTAGAAGGCCAAAGCAATCAAATTGGAAGCACATAAAGAATCAGTAACCTTTTTCTCATGTCATGATGCATTGATCTTTTATATCAGTTATATTTTAAATCTAAGCCACCTGGAATTTTGACCAATAAATCCAAATTTTATTTTGGTTAAGTAGCTTACCTAGTTTTTCTTGCTGGTATTTGATTATTTTTTAAAACAAAGTTGGTACAGAGCAAGATGATTGGTTTCCTTTTAAGGTAATGATTGAATATGCTAATTTATTGTAGGACTTTAATGATAGTCTCATGGTTGAACCATGTTGTTAAGATAATTAACAGTTAAAACCTTTTCCAGAGATGGGAAAAACAAACAAAAAACCCAGCACTTTGTGATGGAAAGAACAGTAGACCCTGGGTTAGATTGGAGGTCTAATCGCAGTTTTACAAAAATCTACCACCGTGACTTCAGGCAAGATTTGAAGCGATTTATGTCTTTGTTTCCTCATTTGTAGGAACCAAGAAGCCTCAAGGCTTCTTTTATGATTTTTTTTTAACCTGCAAATGGTATGACTCTTGAGTGCAAATGTCACCATAGGCCCAAATCACTCCCCAGACCTAGAAAAAAAACATTTAAGTATCAAACTCCCAAACCCATGTGTGGATTTATTAAGAATTAAAGGGGAGAAACATTTCAAGTATGAGCATATGAGTTTCAATGGTATATTTTCTTTATCACTGAATCTGATCTTGAATTTTGCTTTACTTTGTAGTTTTCTAGATAAACATGCTCTTTGCAGCCAGAAAGACTCAGACCCAAATCCTGCTTGGGTCAGCCATTATTGACCGAGTGATTTTGGACAATTTACTTACCCTCTCTATACCTCAGTTTCTACTTTTCCAAATGGGAATTGTAATGTTTACTTGAAAAGGTGTATGAGAGAAGAGAGGTTGAATGGATATTATGGATGTTCCTTGCACCAAGACCTGCCCCTCACAGGTGCTCAGAACTGTTTCCCCCCTTCTCTCTCTTGAGGCTTATGATTCTCCACTTATCATTCTATCTTGCTTTGATAAATTACAGGGCAACTATCCACAAGCAGATTAAACATCCAGAAACTAATTGCAGTCACTGAATGTCATTCTGCATCACAAGCATCAATAGGTGGGCACTTCCTGGACCTACACTTGTCTTGGAGCTCTGCGGGACTCCCAGTCATGTATGTCAGCTCCAAGCCCTCTCTGGGGCAGTTATGGGTTTCCTGGTATCCATCTAAATTCCCATGGCAGCTGCAGAGGCACTTCATCTGGGTTGGGGCTTTCACAAATGTGAACCATTGAGAAAATAAGACTATTTTAACTTGAATATAGAAAAATGTTTAAAAAGCATACTTTGTTCTACTACCCTTCAAAAGACTTTTCCTTGGCCACGCTGTCTTATTTGTCCATTTCCTCAGCATATAAGAAACCCTCTAATCTAAGAAATAATATTTCAGTGTTACGTACTTCTAAACATAATCGGTATTTGTCTTAATATCCAAGCAGTGGTTCTTATCCTGTATCCATCACAAGACTGCATGTTTCTTTTCTTTTTAAAAATGATATCCTCATATCATCTTTGCAAAAAGCAAATCATTCTCATGTTCTCTGCAAAATAATTAAGTAAACATATTTAGCTAAGTCATTAATTGGGCTTTACCTATAACTTGTTCTGTGAGCATTTTAGAATCAGGCCGTTAACATTATTTGAACATATTTCTGTAATATAATTAACAGGCAAGATAGGTTGATTCTGAAAAGGACATCTACAGTTTTGACACTGAGAATTAATTATAAGAGAGAAGACAGATTTGTGCTCTGGCCAGAATTAACTAGCAGTTCAAAACATAAGCAGTCACCTTGGGCTCTTATAACAAAAATGACACTCCTCTTAATACCTAGCTTGTAAAGTTTGTTTAGACAACTCATCTGCTTGTCAGCTCTGTCTTTTTCTGTGTAATTAAATTTAGAAAATAGTACTTGATTTTCTTCGACCACTCCAAAGTTCATGTTTGTTGAATTAAAAAAAAAAAATCACATTTTATGTGTGTTTGTGTTTAAATGGTTCAGATACTTATCAGAGGTCATTCATTCTAGGAGGAAGGGGATGACATTCAACTTAACATTTCTTCCCAATTTTAAAGAATATCTCTTTAATTAAAGAGCTGAAAACTGTATTAGTTGTTGGCAAGGAATGGCTTACATAAAATGCTGGCATGGTATTTTGCTGATTTTTTTTTCCAAGTAACCACAATTATTTTAATGCTTTTAATGCAACTTTTCTCATTTTACAACAACAAAGACTCTCTTCAAATATCTTACATTGGTTAGTCCAAGAAACACTGTGATAGTGGGGTTAATTTTAAGTGCACAAAGAGCTATTGGAGGGTACAGAGAGGGCATCTGTTGGATAAGCTTTCAATATGATGAGAATGATAACAGATCTGCCACTTGTGCAAAAGACAAGTAATCTTTTACAGTATTTGACTTTAAAAAGTGTCATTTTATTTGTTTAAAAAGCATATTTTAGTTGAGTGGGTTATGAACTTTAGTGTCAAGCTGCCTTTCTTCTTGAACTTCTGATGTTTTGGGCCTCGGGATATCTGAATTTTGTTTTATTATATCTTAAGTAAGTACAAAATTGCCTTTGAAATTTATTTTTTTATAAAGATACTTAAATGTTCCATTTGCCAAGATTTCTTTTTTACCTTTTCACTGTTACCCTTCCAATCCCTAAGAAAAGTAGCTTTTCTCTCCTATATGTGTTGTCCTGTCTGCACCCACTAGTTTAGGAAGTCCTGTACCGGTTTCAACAACTGGCCCCATCTCAGATGAGTTAAATTGGAACCTCTTGGGAATGGAACCCAGACATTAGTATTTTTAAGAAGCATTGAATGATCTTAATGTGTAGCAAGTGGGCAAGAACTACAGAAGGAAGAATCAGGAAGACCTGTGATTATTTGCTTTGGATCTGTGGGCAAGTTATTATAGTGCTTATTAAGGTTCTGTTTTTTCACTGGGAGAGTTGTGCAGGTGAAGGGATATAGGACACTTGATGTAATGGTTACTCCGCATAGTGTAGATGCCCATGAAGTCTGGAAACCCAGATAACATATTTTTGAAGATTGAAGTTGTTGATAACATCATATATATGTATTAGCCTTTGTGTCCAGATTTTGTGGAAACTGTGCATGATCATATAAGGTTTTAAGTTTTTGGTTTTGTTTCCATTTCTTCCTCATAGTGACCTGATATCCGGCTTCACAGTGTAATTGGTTCTAGTTCTCCCTCTGGAATTATGCAGAATAAATTGGATTCCTCGTTTTCAAAAGATGTAAATTTAAGTGTATGTGGCTCTAGTAGCTCTCTGTTATGTCTCCAGGCCTCAGGTTTTTGTTTTTTTTTTTTTTTCATTTGTAAGATAGAAAGATATTAGGAAAGGAATTAAGAGTTCCATGGGATGCTCTCACAAATACTTGGGGTAGTTTTGTATCTTCTCCATTTCATACTGGATCACTTCATTTCTTTCCAATTATTTTTCACATTTTCCCAAACCCACCCACCCTTCTGATTTTTCTCTTTTAAATGTGCTTATTTGTTAATATCTTTCAAATATGGTACCTGGAAGTAAAATACCACTGGATTCATGGTTACTTTTACTCTGGATGCATGAGTTACTTCATGCTTCATTTGAGGGCACCTGGGTGGCTCAGTGAGTTACGTGTCTGCCTTTGGCTCAGATTGTGATCCCCAGGTCCTGGAATCAAACCCTACATCAGTCTCCTTGCTTAGTAGGGAGTCTGCTTCTCCCTCTCCCTCTGCCTCTCCCCGCCCCACTTATGGGCTCCCTTTCTCCTTCTCTCTCTCTCAAGTAAATGAATAAAATCTTTTTTTTTTTTTAAAGGAAAAGAATGCTTCATTTAGGGGTAGAGGTGGAGATGAGATTCGTCACATCACATTTGGGCTAGCATTTCATTGAGCACGTCTCATGATTTGAACTAAAACCCCTAATTTATACAAACTTTTGTTGAGGTACAAGTCTTCCATTTTCTCTAAAGCAGTCTGTCTATCTGTCTGTCTTACGCTGTTAGGTAATTACACAGCCTAATGTCTCTATTACTTTTCTTGTTTTTAGTTAAAGGCCAAATTTTAAATTGTCAAGGTTTTCTTCCAAATCTGATTCTATCACTTAATGTGGTCTTGCATTGTGAAGTTTGAGAGCATACTTTTTCTTTTTGCATTCCAGTACTTTGGTAATAATGATGTTGAATAACTGAAGGGGCCAAGAATGCCTGCCACTGGAGGCTTCTTTGCAGGTTATTCCAATCTGTTAATCCATTCTCTTTATATCAAGCTGCTTTCCTCTCTGTAATTCCACCTGACTGAACTCTTAGCCAGCCACAGTTGACTCTCATTATTGCAAATATTACTATTAAAGACTTCTTAGATACCCTTTTGAAGTTCTAATATGCCACATTCCTGCCATCTTCCTTTCATGATACTGTCCCTCCCTGCCTGTAAAATCAAATGTCATTCCCTTGGCAGAATTTATTCTTAGTGAACCTCTGCTGGCTCCTACTGATTATTGTCTCCTCTTCTAAGCCCTCATAAACTCTTCGTTTGATGCCATGATGCAGACTTTGACCTTCACTTGTCATCACTGTGCTGGTTTTAATAGTTTATAGATCCTTGGACATTTTTACTGATATAAAAATGCAATTCCAGGATTATGCTAATAATATCTTAGAATATGTGTATGAACCTAGAGATTTAAGTTCATTTAAAAACAGTAAATATTCTCTCTTCCCTGTCTTGGGCTACAGTATTTGTAGAAGGATTCAGAGTGGAGTGGCGTTTGAGCCAAGGAAGGATCAAGAACATGGCTTTCAAGTACCTGTTCTGAGTTGTGTTTGTTATCTCCTGTATTGTCCAAAATACCTTTCAAAGTAATGATTGTTATCCTTTCGTTTACTAATGAGAGTGAGACCTTTATGTTTTTCGGAGGATTCAAATGGACTCTTTCAGTCCTCCAGGCATTATGATGAGTTTATGCTGGTGTTTTATGTTCATCCTTGGTTTCATTCCGGATAGTATACATATTTTTTTAACGTCTGGGCTCATTTATCTATTATCTTAAGTTTTGCACACACACAATTACTTCCTCAGAAGTTACTTCAATAAAATTACTTTGTTGATGACTGTAGATATTCTTAAATATTCAGAGTCAAAAAACTTATATCAGCTTATCAGTAGTGTCTAAATAAATGTTTTATCAGTTACTTCTCAACATTATACATGGACACTATGTATGCATGATCATAAATAAAGTGAATTGGATATAAGAGAATATCATTTGAACCGAAGCGACTAAGGTAAGGTGCTTTTCCCCCATAAATCACAATTGCATTGTTTTAGTGGCTTATGCTTTATCATAGATGATTTAAAAAAAAAAAGTTATAAAGTTCTGTGTTAATGATAATGCTGATTATAAATTGGAAGAGAGTCCCGTACTCTTACACAAAAGCTAGATATAGTTAAGAGCCGTATTTACTGAGTGATGTTTAGATTTTATAGCTCTACAGTCAGTGACAAACCTTGTAATATTTAACCATTTCCCTAAAAATAACTATGTTATTGTGAGTCTAAAAGTAATCCTCCAACCACATTTCCCATTGAAACAATTGTTTTAATTACATTAAAAATTGGGAAGTTTCTTAGCAGTAAAACTCCTGCAATAATAAAACAGCCTATTTCATATTTTAACTGTGTGCCTTACCTTAAATGAAAATATGGCATAGCAACGTTTTACTTGCCTACTTTAATTGAATACTTTAAAATAATTCATACTCAGCCTTTAGGTACTAATTTAAATACCACTTTTGGATTCATGCCTTTCTTGATCTTTTCCAAAGTGATCAATCTGATTAAATGAGTAATGAAAGAATGCAAACAAAAGAATGAATATTTTCCCATATATTTTATTAATAATTGTATTGATGAGTTGGTTTTCCATATGCTGAATGTGATATCCATTCATATCCTTTGCCCAGTATTGATTTGTGTTCACTGTATATAACAAACATGGTAATTTCTTCTCTATCATATTTGTGCATAATTTACTACTTCAATACATGAAATAGAGACCTGTAGTGGTAACACATAGTCAGTTTCAGAATTCCTGATACAAGACATTAAACAGGTTACCCTCGTCATAGCAGTTGGATAAATGTGTACTTGGTAGGGGCAAGGGAACACATAAAGAAATTCTAACTTTATATTACTTTTATTTTGTATCTTTTCTCTGTACCTGAATTGCTTGAGCCAAGGTTGGATGACTGCTAGTCAAATGACTAAAGTAAGTTCCTGTATGGAGAAGTAAACCACTAAAGAATGCATTTCTAAGAACAGGCATAAAGCATTGCTTCTTTCATCTTCTGTTTCACTTAGCATCACTTGGACCTGAGAATTAAAACCAGTTAAACCACAGAGAAGAGCATGGACCTTATTTTTGATATATCCTGTTTATAAGTTAAATTTCAAGACTTCAATCTATTCCTTAGGGCAGTTAGTTCCCTGAGACTGTGGAAGTATTGAATTATCTTGTGGTTAAAGAAAAAAAACAGAAAACTAACATATTGTGGGTACTTCTTGCTAGCTCACAATGTTAAAGTAACCATTTTACGGTGAAACTTTGCTTGAAGTGCATGCATATGTATCTTTTTGTTCCTCATTCTTTGAGAATATAATACAGTTTTCAGTAGATATTTTTGCCAATTGCTATTGTTGTGATAAACAAAATAAAACTCCTGGAAAGTGTTTTTCTTCTCACAAGTTTCCTTAAATTTCATGCAGTAGAGGGACCGTTTGTTTTTGAAAATTGAAATCCCCTTCTTTGGAATCTTTGTATATTCACTTATAAAGTTAAATCTTCATTTTTTTCCCCTACTAACATACACTAGCTATAAATAAATGCATTTGCCTTTATAATTTGAATGTTTAAAGCTCAACACCATATTGTGTGGGTTTAAGTTTTATTGACTAAAGCGATTCTAGGAACTTGGGGTTCTTAGGACTTTTATTTAGGGCTTCTTGTATTGTCAGTAGCAGGTAATTCAGGGTATAAAATCTCAAATGATAAATCAGTAGCCAAACTAGCATGACCTTTTGGAGTTGAACATGAAATTGCGTGCTGAGTCTATTCAGGACGATACAGGATCCCACTCGGTTCTGCTTTCTGTACCCATGACCCTTTAACATTCTGCTGCTGCTTTTAAACTCTCCTCAGTCATGCTTACTTTTAAGGACATATAGTGGCTTTTAAATTCAAACCAAGGAAAACTTGTAATGCAAAATGTGGAAAGGAAAATAAATGAGATCACAGAGTCATCTGGTTAGGTGAGTACATACTTAAAAACTTAACATGTATAGCCAGCACATTTTTAAAAATATGTCTCTCTTAAAATGTCTTTTTGGAAATACATTAATAACCTAATACATGATTGTACCCACATTAGGACTTCACTAACATTTCTTTCTTTCTTGATTTTTCTTTGTGAAAAAGAGAAAACTGCTCTGAAATCAATTGTAGGCTTAGGGAATTTCATGCCCTTGGCTGTTCAACACAGATACACTGACTGTATGATTTGGCCATAAACCAGAGAAAGTTGTAGCTGAAATGGAAAAACAGGACATTCTATCACATTTTGAATATGCTTTCAAAGAGTTGCTGGAGGTGAGCATTGACTCAGTGATGTAATATGTGGAGTCAAACTGAGTATTTGCTGTGCTAGAGAAAACTAATGGAAACATTCACTTGGGGTAAGACAAATGGTATTAAATGAGAAAACACACCATGAATTGCAAATGGAGCTGAGTTAATTTGTTGCTACAGTAGTGTTGCCCTACTGTTAAATGAAGGCTGTGTAATTATCTTGCTGGCAGAGATAATGTCAAAACCTCATTTCTCCTTACATGCCTCGTTTTTACATGAGGGCTAATTGAGCTGCAAGGTGACAACTGATTATATATGGCTATCATCGGGTCCTCTTGCTCAATTTGCAAATAATGTTACCCTTTTTTTAAGTGAGGATTTTTATCAGACTTCAAGTAAGGTATTAAAGAAACTTTTGGAACTGTTTGAGTAATTTGCAACATTCTTTTCGATCTGTAAATTATTCGGGAACAAATTATCCTTTTTATGTCTACTTCTCTCAAACTTTCTCTCCATGTTTCTGACGTGCTTTTACACTGTAGTTGAAGGAGAGAGCAATAGCTTCCTGTTTATTTTGCAGAACATTATAGTTAGGTTCAGTCAAAATGTATTTGTCTCCTATTTCTTTCATTTCTGGAACTGTAGGATTTTTTAGGTATGGGAAATAAAATGGCAGGAGTTCACATGATGGGGTGGGGGGGAGTGCTTTGTTTAGCAAAGTCAACTGAATTAAAATATCATATTTCTTTCTTTTGGATTTCTAGGACTCTACTCATTAGCCTGCAAGTCTTTTCTTCTATCTTGGTAGCTCTTCGTAGAAAGGAAGATGTTTATTAAGACTAGTCTCCTTAATTGTGGCTCAGTCCACGAGGAGGCAGCATCTTATACAGTAAAAATTTCTATTTTTGAAAAATCTGAAGTGTTGAACAGGGTGGCTCATTTTTACGATGGTTGATGTTCCTGAATGTACTAAACGGAATTTGTTATCTCAAGGAAAAACACAACAGTGGCTGTAGAACTGTAGTTCAAGTAAATGGACAAATTGTTGCTCTACTGGGGAATCTCCTTGCTTAATGTAATATTCTGAAAAGGAATTCAAGCTGAGATTAGCAAGCAAGTGCAGCAGGAAGGGGGGTTTTCCTTCCTTGTGGGGTAGCTTTAGTTCGAAAATAAAGATTGGACGAGTGGGGACTTTTTGGAATCTCCAGAGCAGACTGGAGCTCAACAGAAACCCCGTGGCAACTTAGCAGCTTGACCAGGGTCACTGTCAATAGCAGCAACAACCAAAGCTAATAATATAACAGAAGCTGTACATTGCCAGATATTTTATATTGCTTTTAGAGTTTAAAAGTTTACTACTAGAAAATAATAGGAGGACTAGCTGACCTTCACTGTTTTCTTATGTGCTAAGTATCTCAGTTGATCTCTACAGTAACCATATGAGATAGACAGTATCACCCATTTTTAGCAGGTGAAGAAAGTGAAGTACAGAAAAGTGAAGTGGCTTATTCAGAGTCACACTGCTAATAAGTGACTCATGTGAGACTGTGTGGTTGGGACGTGCACGTCTGTCTCTGGTTCATTAATGAGCAAATGGAAACTCGGCGAGTTGATCGGCTTGTTTCAGATGAGACAGTAAATGCACAACTGTGATTCACATAGCAATTTTCCGACTCTGAGTTTGTGGCTATTGTGCTGTGTTTGATATTCAGGCCTTCATGTCTTCTTGATCAGTATTTTCTGTCCCAGTAGTTTTCCAGCCTGTTCTGTGGAGCCCTTGATTGCTCTGGGAAGGTTCCAGGAAGTGGTTAAGAGGATAAGAATTCAGCCTGCCTTCAGTCATAGTAACTCATTGACCCTTAGAGTTCTGAGCAAGAGTTTATTAGGAAAATTTCCACTGCCTAGAAAGTCATAAAATAATATGTTCTAGGGACGCCTGGGTGTCTCGGTGGTTGAGCATCTGTCTTTGGTTCGGGTCGTGATCACAGGGTCCTGGGATCGAGTCCCACCTTGGGGTCCTTGTGGGGAGTCCGCTTCTCCCTCTGCCTGTGTCTCTGCCTCTCTCTCTCTATGTCTCATAAATAGATAAATAAAATCTTTAAAAAAAAAATGTTCTACTCCATGTAATTAAACGAGAGAGACAGAAAGACAGAGACAGAGAGGAGCATCCTTGAGTGCCACTTTTTGGTGGTATTTCCAAACAATTTGTCTCCTTCCTAAACACTAGGGCACTTCTCAGGTCATTTGGGATCGATGGGACTTGAGCCTGACTCGTGGGGCACAAGTCTGGCTGCTGTTCTCCTGTACCCATGTCACCTGGTGATAAACAGGAAAGTGAGGGCCAGAACTCAGCATGCCTGATCAGAGAGGTATGTTCTTCCTTGAAATCCCCATACAAGTGCTTTGAGAAACACAAACCAGAACCAGTCCTTAGGGAAGGGAATTTTCTGTCTCTAAAGACTGGCATTACCCAGGAAAGGTCCTCTGAGTCCATCAGAAGCAAAGCCAAAAGCTAGCCATCCCCTGCAGAGGAGCGGAGTCTTTGACCTGTGTACCTTGTTCAGCTCTGTTTGATCTCCTGCACTGGTCAGGGTGTAGGAACTAGGGGATGATCCAGCCAATGGGTACATAGTCCATAGGTGTACCACTCAGACTTTCAGGAAGCTTCTAGATAACCAGTTATCTCAGAAGAACTCCTCTAGCAGAAGAGGAAATAAATATACCAATGTGTGAAGATCAAATTTGGAAGGTGAACTTGCCACAGATTTTGAAGAGAAGGAATGGGATTCTTTTATGCATGTAAAAAAAAAAAAAAAAGAAAAAGAAAAAAAGGTGCTTCAGCCAAATATGGTGGGCTTGCATGAAATGCATGAAGTAGACACACACATACCATTTTGACAAATGTCATCATAAATCTTCTCGCTGCTTGAAGTGCCACATATTTTTCAGGTTTTTGCTCTCCAAATTTAATTTTATCCCAGTGACTGCTGTGCATATGTTTTCAGATAAACCTTTTCTTCGGTTCTAATGACATCAGAGCTCCTCCTGTCAGCAAAGCATTGGTGTTTGTGATTATTTTATTAAGTTTTGTAGCAGATGCAGTTATTTACTCCCATGTTGGGTTGTAATTTTAGATGTCTGCTTTGATTCTGCCTACAAGGGAAAAAAATCAAGTGTATCACAGAAATGACTTTGAAAACTGGAGCATTCCAAAAAGGTGTAAATAATGCACAAATGGTATCTTTTTTTTTTCAAAAGTGAAATGAATTGCATTACCAAAACTTTCTTTTCTTTTTTTTAAAGACTTTATTTATTTATTTATTTGACACAGAGAAAGAAAGAGAGCATGAGCAGGAGGAGGGGTAGAGAGAGAGGGAGAAGCAGGCTCCCCACTGAGCAGAGAGCCTGACATGGGGCTCGACCCCGGGACCCTGAGATCATGACCTGAGCCAAAAGCAGATACTTAACCAACTGAGCCACCCAGAAGCCCCAAAATTTTCTTTTCTTTTTGTATTTTTTATTCAGATATAATTGACCTATTATGTTGTATTAGTTTTAGGTGGACAATGCAATGATTCGCTGTATGTATATATTGTAAAGTGATTGCCACAGTAGTTGACTTCATCACCACACATAGCTGCACATCTAAAACTTTCTTTTCAAACTTCTGGTATTCCCTTGTCTTTTGAAATGAAGTTTCAACTGAGCTTTTTGTCCTCCTATCTGTCAAATAACCCATACCACACTCTATGTCAAGTGTAAGGTCTTAAAAGGGAGCTGCCATATATGGGAAGAAAGTGTAACATGAAACTTTAACTGCCCCTCCTCTCATAGGAAACCAGACAGTCATGGTTGTCAGAACTGGGTGGGATGTGACTGGCCTTTGGTGGGAAGAAGCTAGGGAGAAAGCTATCCATCCTATAGCACACAAGATTCTCTCCAACCAAAGAATCATCCATCCCCAAATGACAATAGTGCGAGGATTGAGAAACTCTTCCCTAAGGAAGGCAATATAAAAGCCACAGTCATAATTGCTGGGTCATTATAGTCAAAATATTTGAGTTTTATTTCACTTTTTTTAAGAGTTTATTTGTTTATTCATGGGAGACACCGAGAGAGACAGACAGACAGACATAGGCAGAGGGAGAAGCAGTCTCCATGCAGGAAGCCTGATGTGGGACTCGATCCCAATCGGGATCATGCCCTGAGCCAAAGACAGACACTCAACCGCTGAGCCACCCAGGCGTCCTGAGTTTCATTTCTTCATTTAATGTTTTATTTTTATCAAATAAATCATCCCATCTTGATTAAAGAAAATCAGCTTAAGGATATGTGCATGTGAAGGGCTCCTGGGTGGCTCAATTGGTTAAACATCCAACTCTTGATCTTGGCTCAAGTCATGTTCTCGTGGATGATGAGATGGAGCCCAAGCTCTGCCACTGAGCGGGCAGTCTGCTTGGAATTCTCTCTCTCTCTCCCTCTGCCTCTCCCTTTCCACCCCCCTCCCCAAAATAAATAAATCTTAAAAAAAAAAAATGTATGTGTGTGTGTTAGAGATGAGATTAAGATAGGACATTCCTTCATTATGCTTGGAAAATTTTGGAGAAATTGAAAAATAGGGGGATTTCATTCAGCACTTATTAAACCCCACTATATGCATGACACTGATGATTAAAGAGGGGGAAAAATACTTCTAAGGAATTTGCTGTTAAAAGATGAAGCAGGTCATGGAGAAAAGTGTTCTGAGTGTTCTGCTAGTGGTAAAGACAGACTCCTGTGGGGTGTGGGAAAGGATGCATGATGTACACTCACCATGTGGGTTCAGGGCAAACTTTGCAGTAGAAGGTCCTTGAGCTGAGCCTTGAAAGACAAGTAAGGTAACCAGGAACATGAGGTTGGGAGGAAGAGAAAAAGGTTTACCAGGCACAGAATACCCAGACAAGGGACAGGATGGGGTGTAGACCTCTCCCCCATTCCTGGAATTTGTGTCTCCGGCTTACTGAGTCTCTTTTGCATGGCACCCGCTCACGTTTGGGCTCTTGCCGGCTGACTGGTTTCTCTCTTCTGCCAAACCGAGTCTCCATGTCTCCCTGAACTACTAGGTTGTACTTGCTCACTCACTCTGTCGGGCTCCCTCCCACTTTCACTCACACTCAGGCTTGGGCTCTCCTGCATCCACTTCCCCTCTTGCTGTCAGTTTTTTTACCTTTTTTTTTTTCCTATTCCTTTCATCCATTCTCTATGTTTGTAATGTGACAGATAAGACAAAGCTAAGGACAGAGAGAGAGCATAAAGTGGTTAAGAGTGAGAAATAGGACTCAGGGAGGCACTGGCCAGCTCTCAATGGACTATTAGAAAAAGGACTTTGATTTTTCATGTCCTAGGTACAGAGGCCCTAGACAGAAGGATCTATAGTCAAAATATTTCCAGAATCATATCATTTCTCAACACCTTGCAAGGGATTTTTATGAAGGAGGTGATATGTTTACAATGTAGAATGATAACTCATGGCCCGTGGCATGGTGCAGTAGTTGAGAGGTGTACTTTAGCATTAGCTGATCTAGTATGAATTCTAATTGCTGGGTCATTATAAGGGTATAAGGATAAGTACTCTAGACCTGTTACTTAACCTCTTCGTGCCTCAGTGTTCTCAGCTCAAAATGATCACATCATTTCATAGAATTTTATTGTACCTTTTAAGAAGATTAGGTCCAGTTTTTAACTAATTGCTCAATTGCTTGTGTAAAGTAATATGATTGGGTACATTACTGTTACAGTGTAGAGTAGTATAGCCAGTTGATGGTACAGAGGGAGACATTGGCTTGAGAGAGATTTAGTGGATTTGGTGAACAGGACTTGATTCCCTCAAAGTATAATTGGATGAAGTGAAAGGAAGGAGGAGTCAGGGTGACTTCTGGACTTTTGCCTGGGTGTCGATTGACTATAGTCTTTTGTTTTGTTTTCTTTTAATAACAATCCACAACTTCTTTGAGTTTTAGTGAGGTGGAACATGGAATCTCTAAACAGGGAAGATATTAGAGTTGAATTTTAAAAAAATAGATGCTCAAGGGTAATTGGGTGGCAAGAGGGCTGGTGAACTTGTTAGGTTGGTCCTTAGATACATTTTAAGTCAGTTGGATACATTTAGTTGGCATTTGGGCTCCAGAGTGCATTTAAGTACAACAGGAGATAATAAAATTTGTACATTTGATGTTTGATTCCATTATAATGTTCTATGTTATCATAGACTAAACCCTATTAGTAAAGATACCTGACTTTACTAGTATTCAGTGTTAAAAATATATATAATTTATTTAGTACTTACTGTATGTCAAACATGGCTAAGTATTTAAATATGTTAATTCCAAAAAAAATTTTAAAATAAATATGTTACTTCCTGTATACAGAAACCCTTTTAAGATAGTGGTCATCAATACTGTACAAATGACTGTAGCCTCAGAAGGTAGATGACTTGCTCAAGGTTCTATACATAGTCTTAATATAATCCTGTTTCTAATCATTTTCGTGTGTGTGATTCCAAAGCCTATGTTTTCCACAATTTAAAGCTATTGTATATCATTAGTATCGTTTTATGTTTGAGATTGATGAGGTAACATGAAAATGTTCTGAAAAAGTCAGTGGGTTAGAAAATCATTAGTTTGAGAATCATAACATGCAGATTGTGATTCAGAGGCATTTTACATATTAACTTGTATCTGCAGCTTATTAACTTGTTAAATGATAATAAAGTTTGGCTCCTGCTTATTTTACTGTATGAATATCATGTACTGAAAATGTTTAGGAATTCAAAATAATATCTTTGAATGGTGCATTAATGGACAGGTGGGAGCTGATACAGGAGTAAACAAATGAAACAGAACAAGGGGTTCAAAAACACCCCCACACACAATTAGTATTGTTTGACATATGACAAAGGTGATGTTATAGATCAGTGGGAAAAGGATGGACTTTTTAACCAGTGATTTAATTTTTAAATAAGAGACAATTATTTATATGGAGGAAGATGGAATTAGAATCCCTACCTCACAGCACATATAAAAATTGATTCCAGGTAGACTAAGCACATAAATGGAAAGGCAGAGCAACTTTTAGAGCAATTATTAAAAAAACAATTCTAAGGCCTCAAAGCAGAAGAATTTCTTAAACAAGACAAAAATCTGTAAACTGTAAAGGAAGACACTGATAAATTTACATTAAATTAACAGCTTGACATTTGTAAAAGAGAGTGAAAACACACACACGTGCATGCACTTGCACACCCTATGCCACAGACTGGGAGGAGCTTTTAGCTGTCAAAGTTTAGAATCTAAAATATATAAAGAATATAAATTAGTAATTGAAAAATAAACACCTGATAGAAACATGTACAAACAAAAACAACAGGCACTTCACCAAAGAAGAACCAAATTACCTTTAAACATGCAGTGTGTTCAACTTTACTAGAAATTAGGGAAATGTAATTGAAATCACAATGAAATATGATTTCTTCCTCATCAGATCAGGAAAACTTAAAAATAGACAATCCAAATTGCTAGCAAGGTAAGGATTAATGGGATCCCTGAAAGACTGCTTCTGAATGTGCACTGGTATAACTATTTTGGAAGGGTGAAAGCCAATAAAGAGCATATACCTTATAAATTTGCAATCTCCTGGGAGTTCTATACCCTACAGACACTTGCACTTTTGTGCTAGGAGTCATGTACAAAAATATTCATAGTAGCAACCTTTGTAAGAGTGAAAGATTGGACCAAAGGGAAATAAAAGAAAAACACACACACACAAAGATGTATTGGCAGGAGAGTGTGTAAATTGTGACATACTCATTGAGTGTAATACTGTATCAATAGTAAAAATAAACAGAGTAAAAAATAAATGAACACAGCTGCATGCATCAACATTAATACATCTCAAATTGTTCAGAAGAGAAAAGCAAGTTGCAGAGTAATACATATGATATGATTCCATTTTGAGATTGGAAAAATCTAAGCTATATTGTGTAGGGATACTAAGCCAGCACTAAGAGTAATGAATAAAGAAGAATGATTTTATCACAATTCAGGGTAGACTCAAGGGGAGAAGAGGGAAGATATAAATGGGATAAGGTGGATGGGCCATCTAGAATCGGTTCACATTCCAGTGCTTGGCCTGGGATGTGTTTTGTTAATGTTCATGTGTTTTCATGCAGTCTTTCTTAACTACGTAAGTTATATTTCAGTTTTTATTGTAAAGACATTATATGTTATTATCTTTTCTATATTTTTGTTTCTGTACCATTAGCTGTTTAAATCCATGTTCTGGAAAAAAGATAAACTTTCTGGGAGAAAATATAAACACGTAAATCCATCATTGCATAATCCCAAAAATCTTTTCAGTATTCTGAAAGAAGGGGCAGTTCTAATGATTTTAAAATTGAATTATTTGTGTTCTGTGGTTGAGTATAAAGTAAAGAAACTGGAGTGAGAACTGTGACCAAGACCCAGCTCTATCACCTGGCCGGTTTTGTGACTTTGGAAAAAATCCTTTCCTTCTCTGAACCTCAGTCTCCCCTTTGGTAAAATGGATATAATATTAATCTCGGGATCCCTGGGTGGCGCAGCGGTTTTAGCGCCTGCTTTTGGCCCAGGGCGCGATCCTGGAGACCCGGGTTCGAATCCCACGTCAGGCTTCCAGTGCATGGAGCCTGCTTCTCCCTCTGCCTGTGTCTCTGCCTCTCTCTCTCTCTCTCTCTCTCTCTCTCTCTGTGACTATCATAAATTAAAAAAAAAAATTAATCTCCACAGCCCAGATTGCTGTAGGATAGTAGTTGTGAAAGAAGTGTATAAACTGTAAGATGAAGTACAGGTGTTAGTTAAAGATATATGTGTGAGGGGCACCTGAGTGGCTCAGTGGTTGAGCATCTACCTTTGGCTCAAGTTGTGATCCCAGGGTCCTGGGGATCGAGTCCCACATTGGGCCCCCCCACAGGGAGCCTGCTTCTCTCTCTGCCTGTGTCTCTGCCTCTCCCTCTGTGTGTCTCTCAAAAATAAATAAATATTTTTTAAAAAAGAATATATGTATGAGGTCAGAATTCCAGTCACACTTTCCTGTTGCTGAGTGTCCCCTAACAACACCTCACTCAAAGAGGAGTGTTGTTTGTGGGAGCTGATTTGAAAATTGTGACTATTTTTTTGAGCCCTAAAGAGTCCCTCAGTGGGGAGAGGAATAGACTTCCTTAATTTGTTCTTCCATAAATCCTCAGTCTTGTAGAGACAGCTGAGTTTGTGAATTTGTCCTCCCAAGTTGGCAGGCGCTCTCCCCATCAGCCTTCACTGGCACGTAGTTGGTTGGTGGTTCCCTACTGCACTGGTCAGCAAATGGGGGGGAACTGAGGAGAAGGGCTTTCAGCATGCAGTTCTCTGCAGCCTTCCAGCAAACGGTAACCCACTGAGCTGTTAATTTATGCTAGTTATGTTCTTGTTATGTTTTTGAAGACAAGATTGGATTGGATTGGATTGGATTGGATTGGATTGGATTGGATTATCAGGGGCATTTCCATTTCTTACCTCATGGTGCTTCTGAGGAAAGCACAGGTGAGGTTCAAAATGGGACCAAGTCTTGGTTGGCAAAAATACCTCCTAATATCCCAACCTCCGTACCCTCACGTACAAGCAGGAACCAAGAGGGAAGTATATCCTGCCTAGCTGGCTCTCCTGTCAGCATAGTGGAAAGCTACAATAATGTATGGAGGAGGCCACTTGTAAAAGAATTTGCAGATAGAAACTTTCCATTTAGAACTTTGATTCCTCTCTAACCTTACAAAATGAAATCATTGAATATCATTAGACTCTGGGGAATAAAATAAGATATAGGCAATCTTTATAAATAGTTGGGATTTTATATTACATTGTGATGCTAGCTTACCTTTTTTCCACATTACTTACCACACTGATTTTTTAAAAAGAGTACCTGGAACAAAAAAATACCTATCTCAGTAAATCTTGGTTTTAGAAAGTCATTAATGGTAAGGATGTAGAAACCAAGCAAAAGCATAATACAAAGCAGGAGAAGATTGAGGCATCATAAATTTTCAAGCCATCTGTACCCTAAGTACACTGATGAGTGAATCATACATTTTAGATGAATGGAAATCAGATAAGCTCCTACTCTTTGTAGCTGGCCATAAAACCTTGAATGCTCAATAGTACAGGTGAAAGCTCTCCAAAATTTATCCATGAATTTGGAAGAAAAATAAAAATAGGCCTTTTTAAAATATAAAATGAGTAAGTGGCTTAGTTTAAAAAATTTTTAAATGGTTATTTTTATGATTGACTTTTTTTATTCTGAGTCAACTCCTTTAACTTACCGGCATAGTAATAATTCAAATCCTAAATGTCTGAAAAAAAATTTTTTTTAATTTTGAGTAGAAACAAAACGACGTCTTTACATTTGATTTTAGCTATGCGAGCAGCTCTACCAAAGTACTGTGTGTTTATATATATAGGATTTATGTTCCACCTGCTTCCAAAACAGATTTACAGTTGACTAGTTTGACATCTGAAGATTAGAAGATTCTATCAGATTAAATATAAGAAATGTGCCTTGTTAATGGGTTTGTATATTCCTGAATCAAACACATAGTAACTATAGCATTTACAATAATAACAATAATGCTCAGATTGTGGCAGCTATAATAGTTTCATTATTTCCTTCCTGTAGCTGTAACCTTTTAGTATTTGCCATAGAGCACACTGTACTATAGATACAATTTAATCAATTGCCAGGCAATGTAGCATTATTAATGTGATCTCAAGAGATGCTCAAGTGAAAATAGGGCCTGAGTATTTTATACTAGAGGCTTCTGTGACTTTTGGGGCTCATCGAAGACTGGGCTGCCCTAGCTAGTGACCTCATAATTTCCAGAAGCAGGTGGAGGTGGCAATTATAGCTTCGGCCACTATCTTGAACTTTCTGTAGTAGGTGATGAATTGCAAATGGCTAGACCCTGTGCACAACAATAAACTCAAATAAATCTTCAATGTGTAATAATGACAAGACTGGAAGACTGGCAGCTATAACAAGGCTTCTGTTGTCACCCACTTTACTGTAGCCTTGATATTCATCATTATCAGCTGGAGCTAGCTCAAGAGCTGGACAAGAAGGTCCGAAGAAGGATGAGTTGTTTGCGCTGAAGCGTCCAGTTGGTCCCATCTGGACGAGAGTAAATGGGATTTTTTTTGCCTGTTCACTAGGCCAGAGCTGTCCATCATTTTAGGCAGGTATCTGATCACTTCATGCTGTGGGACAATATGGCTTTACACTGCTTGGCTCTCTCTTGGTAGTGCAATATAACATTTTTACCCTGTATGAAAGCTTTTGGTTACTTTTCAGTTACGTAAAAATGCCATTCTATTTCACAAAACTGAGCTAAGGATATTTTCCATCATTGATGAATGGCTTCTCAAATGAGAACTAATTTTAATACACCCCGAATCAGAGTTGAAATCTGTGTCCTGAATCATATGAAGTTATTGTATTCAGTAATAGCAACGTATATTTTCTTCAGCATCGTATAACTCATTACTTTTAATTTTTAAAACAGTGATGCGGACCATGCAAAATTACTGGAGCTTTATAATTATTGTAAACTATTACTTAATATTCCTAAATACTCTTGTTGATACATACAGTATCCTTAATAATAATGATGTTCTGTGGCATTTCTGTCAAGATAAGTATTCTAATGACAGACTACCATTTTATTTAAAATAAAACCATGTTCACTGATCCTTCAACATTTTAAGTCTGTGATAAGATTGATCAATATAATATTCTTGGACTGATTGTTATCCCTTTAGAAGAATATCAAGTTTTTAAACATCTAGTTTGTTGAGAATTCATTCATGAAGACTATATGATTACATGTTTTGCATGTTGTCTATATTATGATTATGATGTTCTTAAATTTAAAATTTGAAAATTTAGTAAGCAATAGGTGATTGATTTCCCTATTAACCACAGCCATCTTTAATAAAGATTATAAGCATCCTCTTAGTGTGTTTTTTTATTACCTTTTTTCCTGTTTACTTTCCACCTTTTATGGGAGAAGATCATATAATTGTTTCTTAACATTTTAGATTTAATATTGGTCTTTAAGAAAAATGAACTCAATAATAGACAGTGGAACCCTTTGAGCATTTTTGCTTTTGATTTATATTATCCCTGTTATCACTTAAATATATATTTTTAGATAAACCAGTAACTGTATAATTCAAATTTACTTTTAATTCCTAAGATGATGAAAAAGTAAGACTTCTGAGTTTTCCATTTCTCCAAAATGCAGGGTCACTTTTAGGGTTCAGACCCACTGACAAGCCATCATTCATTTTTTGTCTTTCCTTCATAATAAATCTTTAAGCCTTGAGGCATCAGACTCATGCAGATATCTTTGCATTTTAGTTTCTTGACGGAATAACAACTTCCAGTTTTAAAGCTAAAGCATATTATATTTCATCTCGCGGACCTGGCTTCACCCAGTAGTGGCCACATGAAAGTATATGTCAAGAACACTGTTTTCTCATATTGGAATTTAAGCAATTTGTTTTCAGACTGTGGGCAGTTTCAGCCTATTTTTGGAACCCCTTTGTGGCCTGACCATTCGTTCTCACATAATTTATGGTGGCACTGTAACATATGGACTTTTCATCACTGTCTAGCAAAAATTCTCTATTGTGCATAGACTCTTCTCTGTTGCCTTTCCTTTGGCTCCTTTCAATGTCTTTACTGCCTCTGGAACAGGTAAACCAGCCTGGACTTTGTATTCGACCACATACAGCTTCGACTAGATCAGTCACTAAATTAAATGATATGAATACACTTTGAATAGTATATGTATGGCTATGGATATGTCCTGTGACCCTGTGTAAGAATCTAAAGAATAATAATTTACTGAAGTGTCTCCTAAATATGCAAAGGTTGGACTTGAGTTCAGGTTATTTCTGTAACTTAAAAAAAAAAAAAAGAAGAAGAAGAAGAAGAAGAAGGAAGAACAAAAGTAAGGGTAGTTTTATTCCTACCCATCAGGTTGGGCTCTTGGTATGTTGGTCAGTATTTTCTTCAGGTACTTCACATCTAGACATACGATTTCTAGTTATGTTAGAATTAATTATGATTGAAGAATTTATCTTAATTTCTTTATATTGTTTTTGGTGGGTAGTGTTGAGAAATATTACCAGTGAGATCTAAGACTATGGTAATTGAAAACTAAGTAAGTTCAGAAATGGGTGATATTACATGCTTGTAGTTGTTCTGTAATCTTCAAGCCTGCTATTTTACTTATTAGCCACTTTGCCGTCTCTGTAAGTTTTGTAACTCCTCTAGCGAAATTTTGTATTTCCCCTTGTAAGGTTGGCTAATAATAGTATTTCTCTCGTTGCATTTTACTGTTTAACATGATTTCTGGCACCACACTTTTAATTAAAAAAAAATATACATTATCGTTCAAGTACAACACAGAATTACATTTGTGTTCCTGTTTCCCAGATTATGGTTCAGAGAGCTAACCCAGTTGGCCAAGGGAACTGTTTGGCACCATTTCCAGGTTAAAATAGGAAGGATGGGATCCCTGGGTGGCGCAGGGTTTGGCGCCTGCCTTTGACCCAGGGCGCAATCCTGGAGACCCGGGATCGAATCCCACGTCGGGCTCCCGGTGCATGGAGCCTGCTTCTCCCTCTGCCTATGTCTCTGCCTTTCTCTCTCTCTCTCTGTGACTATCATAAATAAATAAAAATTTTTTAAAAAGGAAGGATTAGGAGTCTTGATTCTTTGAATGCATTAACCTCGAGCAGCAGTACTCAAACTTGACTGAATCACCTGCCAAGCTTGTGGAACCACAGGTTGTTGGGCTCCACCCCCAGAGTTTGTCAAGTCAGTAGATCAGGGTTAGGGACTGAGAACTGCATTTCTAACAAGTTCCCAAGTGATGCTAATGCTTCCACGAACCCTGATCCAGAGAGACCCTTTCCTTAACACATAATAAGAGTGAAATGAACTAATGTATAAGCCCTGCATTTGCTCTTTGGCGATGCTGGCACCCAGGCAGAATGCCCACACAGGCTACAAAGAGCGGTCTTTGTTTGCTGACATACCAGATCTGTATTCTGCCTGGCCCAGGCTTTTCTCTGTTTTATTAAGGAGTTAATGAAAAAAAATTCTTGTTTTATTTTCTTAAGAAGTTGGGGGTTCTGGAATGATTTTGATTAAAATAAAATAATTTCAAATTATGAATCTTTTCAGATTCATAACATGAAAGTGTGTGAAAATGTATCTGTCCATGTAAGCAAAAATTCTCCATAACATCTCTGATTGTATGCTATGTAATTACACTTACTAATCATGTAATTGCATATCTTAATTATCACATGTCTTACTTGCCTTTCTACATGTATTTAAATAATTGTCTTAATATAATATATAATTGCAAAAGCAACAGTTCAGTATCACAGACATTTTCTTGCTCATCCTGAAATATTTGTTCGGTTAAGATTATATGAAACAGACAGACCTTTGTCCATTAAAGTAAAAAATGGTATTAAAATCACATTTTATTTTCTTTTTAAAAGACTTTATTTACTCATTCGAGAGAGAGAGCACGGACTGTGGGGGAGAGGCAGAGGGAGAGGAAGAAATGAGAAGCAGACTCACATTTGAGCAAAGAGCATGACTGGGGGCTCTATCCCAGGGCCCCGGTATCATGACCTGAGCTGAAGGCAGATGCTTAACCATCTGAGCCACCCAGGTGCTCCTAAAATCACATTTTAAAAATAACAGTATTTCCAGGACAAAGTAAGCTACAGTGTTTTTTGAAGTAAATTTTACTGAATTTCCATTTCTAAAGCAAGTTACTGAACACACTATTTATCAGTAGATTTTACTTACATACTTATTTAAAATAAACTCTACATCCAAAGTGGGGCCTGAACTCACAACCCAAAGATCAAGAGTCCCATGCTCTAGCAACAGAGCCAGCCAGACGTCCCTCAGTAGATTTTTGTTACCTCATTTTTTAAACCAAGAAGATAATAAGAAAATACGACTTTTCCTTGTGGACAAGTATCCATCCCTAAAAATAATTACAGTGAATGAGGATAACATAAAAGTTTGTATTTAAGACTCTCTTCAGTATGTTCTCATATTAGCATTATTTTTTAAAGATTTTATTTATTTATTCATGAGAGACAGAGAGAGAGAGAGAAAGAGAGAGAGACAGGCAGAGGGAGAAGCAGGCTCCATGCAGGGAGCCCAATGTGGGACCAATCCTGGGACTCCAGGATCATGCCCTGAGCCAAAGGCAGATGCTCAACCGCTGAGCCACCCAGGTGTCCCCTTTCTCAGATTATTATAGTTGGTTTTCCTTCTTGAGAATGACAACTTTGAGGGCTACAAGTGTCTTCTTTGATGACTACTATGTCCCTCAGGTCAAATCAGTGCCCAGCACTGAGCAGGTATCAATAAATGTTTGGTGAATAAGTGGATAATCGGAGTTATTATTGGTGTTGGTGTTGTTACCTCATTAAGCATCTACTGTCTGGTAGGTCCTTTGCTGAGTGTTTGCATATGTCTTCAATTTTCATCACAACCTGCAGAAATAGATCTTATTAACCACTGCTGAGTCTGAGGCTTAGAGAAATTAGAAACCCATCCCATATCACAGTTGACAAATGGTGGACACTTTTCTCTGTGCTGTAGAACCGAGGCTCTTGCCACCAAGCCGTGCTGTCTCAGTCTCATATTCTGGGGGTAGAATAGAAACATCGATAGTGTTCAGGGAGAGACAAATGGAACACTTATGACATTGACATTTAGGAAGATAGGAAACAAACTGGGGAATAGACAGTTGCTCCTTGCGGAGCTCTTCCATTAAAGAACTCATCGGAAGGGAATGCAGTTTGATTTTGTTTGCACATAACTTAAAGCAATTGGCATCCAACTGTAGCATGATTTTTACGCCCAACTAACCCGTGAACCTAGATGAAGTGAAAGTTTTCAGTCATGAAACTGTTGGGTTTTTTTTTTAACTTGCATGCATTTGCACAGAGCAAGTTAGCTCTTAGATTCACTTGCTGATTAAGAAATTTTCCTATTTGTTGTGTACATTCCTTACCTTAATGATTTATGTCAATTGACTCTTGGTTTATCTCATGCAGAGCACTATCTGAGTATATTTATCTTGCCAAGAAATAGGAGTGACCAGTACATGCTTGCAAATCAAGATGAATAAACAAATTGGTGAATGAATGACAAGAGGCCATAAGCATTTTGTTATTTCTGTCCAGTCTTGTAGGAGCTGTAATTCAGTTGGACTAGAGCCATTCATTTGTACTTTAAGGTCAAAGATGGAAAAGGAAGATATCAAATCAAATAAACTTTTCTCATGGAATACTAATCTTCCTATGCACAGTAGCAGGAATATCTTAAATGCTTCTGGAACATTTTCATCCCAATGCAACATTTACCATCTTTATTTCCCAAATGTTGGATATAACTGACAGTCCTGAAATACATATTCTAATATTGAGGCAAGATATATGGGAGGAAAAACCTATGATCTGGAGGGAAATATAAATATATAATTAAGTTGCAAAAATTGTAAAATATTTATCTGAGTTATCAGTTATCAGTTGGTCATTCATTGGGATTAATTAAAACATATCACACATGGTGCCTAGCTCATAGTAGGTGCTCTATAAATGATGCTGTAATTGAACTGAGAGACTTGTCGCCTTCAATCAGGGCTATATAAATAGACCCGGAGAGACTAAGCCAAAATTTTAATATTTTGAAAAGAAGGTGTTTAGATGCTATTAGACAAAGGTATAGAAGGAGAAAAGAACAGGCAATTGTATGCAAAGGCAGATGCTTATTTGAGCTTAGCAGTTAAACGTCCTCACATGTTAATCATTCTTAAGAGTTATTTTTTGTTTGTTTGTTTGTTTTTAAAGAAAATGGAACATTATCTCCAAGCTGAACTCTCTCAGTCAGGGTAAAAAAAAAAAAAAAAAATCCATAAAAGATGTATTAAACGAGTAAGTTCTTGAATCCATTCTATGAAGCCTGTAAATATTCAAAGTATTCTTTTTACAATTGTTTTTTTTTTTTTTTTTTTTTTTTTTTGGATAGATAGAGAAGCAGGTGTCTCTTAGTATTTGCAGCACATGTAATCATTCACTATTCTTTGTGATGTAAAAACTCACCTGTAGGAGAATCTTTTATAGCACAAGTAAGAACAGAAGATTTGGCATAGATTCAGACCCACCATTCATTCCACCCATTTGTCCAACTCTTCAACCAGAGGAAATTATTAAAGTGCCATTGTTGGCTCTGTAAAATAACAAATGTCTGTTAACACTTATCCATGTGCTCAGCATATATATATATATATATATATATATATATATATACACATATATATATTGCAATCTAGCTGTATGTGAAATAATTTTCACAGTTTATAATACCTCTTATATACTTTGTCCACTTCATCTATAGGTCAGAATGGCTCAAATTCGCAGTTGGCCTTATGATTCTCGGCTGGTTTTTATAACTAATTGTGCTCAGTGCCATGGACAACTTGGAGAAAACTAGTGCATAGTCTGCTGCTACGAAGCCTATAATCGAGAGTAGTGAGGTCTTTAGACAACTGGCTATTAAGTCAAATTACTGTTTGTTAAGTGTTTAGACATTCAATGAAGGACAGATCAGTTCTGATTGGGGAAATTCTGGCTTTCTTAAGAAAGCTCTTGTCCTTGGTTTTCCCTTCCTGCAGCAAGAGCAGAGAAACGATGCATCTTTAGGCTCTCAGTCGATGCTGCTGCCAGATGCCTTCTGTGACCAGGACAGCAACGGCCATGAGCTCTCACCCACTGGCCAGTCCTCTTCCCAGAGCCTCCCACCGGCCCCTCCCTGGCACTCTGGTCCATTGGTGGAACTGCTGTGAAGGAACAAAGCTTCACTCTTGCCCTCCATGCACATCTCAATTGGAGGGTCACCTGGAATCTCTGGCTGCCAGGCCACCTCAGTCAGATTTAATGTTTTCAGCCACCTGTGAGAGAGCAGAGATGGCATAAGCCAGCAGTTCTTCCAGGAACTTGGGCTTTGAAGGGAGAGAAGGAAAGGAAAACTGGCACTGTTCAGAGTTTGGGTTATTTTTAATAATGGGAGACCTGGGGTATGTTTAAATGCTGATTGGGAAGGCTCCCGGAGTTCGGGAGAGGTTGAGAACACCCAAAGGAGATGGGCTGATAGACCATGAGTTTTCTCATTCGATGGAAGATGACAGGAGCCAGAGCATAGAGGGAGAGATTGGCCTTAAGCAGGGGGGAAGACATTTCTTCCATCGTATTAGGAAGATCAGAAGGGGTGGGCCGGTGGGTTAAAGTGAAGTATACAAATTTCAGGGCAGGAGGTGAGAACGTGTTTGGATTTCTGCTTTATTTGCAACATACGAGCTAGATTCATTCCCTAAGATGGGGTGTGGGGTAAAGGAACCAGTCAAAAGCTTTGAGGAAACTTGAGAACGTTTTAAATGTCTCATGTGAAGGATGGAAGAGAGCGAATTCAAGAGAGTTGGGATAGCCCACCTGAGTGTACATTTTTGGAGTTCCACTCATCGCAGTTGTATGGTTTTCTTACAAGAGCTGTTAACAACCTGGGTACAGAAGGGCAGATAATGTACGGGGTGTGGCGAAGTCTTGGTTTGCTCAACACTAGGGCTTAATTAGGCTGGTGTTTGGAAACGTGAGTCGACAAAGGGAATTGAATTTTTTTTTTTTTTCCCAAAAGAATGGGACAGGATAGAATTTTCATCAGAGTGAGATGTCATGTGACTTCAAATTCAATTGCATTTTCATTAAATGAGACACACCTAGAGCCCATGAGAAGCTAGTCACAGAAGCATTCAGGGTACTCCTAGCCCTTCCACTTTTTCTAGGCAAAAGAGTTGTGATTGCAGTTTCCTATCTCAGTCCAGGTGTCTAATGTAAGAGCAGCCAGAGTCCAGTTTGTCAGAACTTTACAAAGATAGCAACTCAAGTATAACTATACCTGCACAAGATAAATAAGAAATAGTAACATCCTAAGTATGAACTTCCAGCCCATTTACGTTACAGAACCAATACAATCTTAACCATCTGAAGCTAAGAGAATCATCCTTGATATGTATTTTTTAAACATTTTTTTTTTAAATTTTTATTTATTTATGATAGTCACAGAGAGAGAGAGAGAGGCAGAGAGACACAGGCAGAGGGAGAAGCAGGCTCCATGCACCGGGAGCCTGATGTGGGACTCGATCCCGGGTCTCCAGGATCGCGCCCTGGGCCAAAGGCAGGCGCCAAACCGCTGCGCCACCCAGGGATCCCAATATGTATTTTTTTTTTCTGTAGTTATAATTGTAGCTCTCCTTCACTTCTTTGTCCTGCTCTTGTCTCATGAAACTGGACCCAATTGGCCATTTCCTCATTTCAGTTTATTTAATACTCTTACAGATAATGTTGAGCTGTCTGTTGGGCATGTCTGCGTTTCAGGCTTTGCTGTTACAGCTCACAGTGTGCCAAGTAGTGGAGGAAACACCTGATGAAGACATCTCAGTCAACTTCACACTATCCCTGTCACTCAGGTTAAGGGGCAATTTCCATCACAAGTTGGGAAGCCGAGGCAGAGAAGGGCTTGAAAACCTTCACATGATCATACTTTTCAATGATGTAGCCTCTGAGACAAATTTAAAACTGACTCCGGGGCTGACACCAGTAGCTTGCTACACTCTGGACTGAATTCTGACCAGTTTTCTCTGACCAGCTATTTCTTGGTTTGTAAGGTATCTCCCTCTCCTTCACGATACTGTGCAGATAGGAAAGAAGGTCAAGGGAACTGATGGTTGTGCAGGAAGCAGAACGGTGCTTGGCTCTCGGCAGGTGCTCTGCAATCTGAGTTCCCTTTTCCGGCCCCAAATGCCACCTGCATTTTTTTAAGCTCAGGAGTGGTATCACACTGTTGGTGAACTATTGCTGGCTGCCTCTCCTCCCAAAGCTGTTCTGCCCTGTGCTGCCAGTGAGGAAGTAGAAGAAAAACTTGCAGGTTCAGGAAAAGTGCAAGAGCTCGCCGAAGGAAAAAAACATGTTGGCAAATTTGGGGGAGATTGCTCAACCACAGGCACTATTAGAAATTTCCAGTTGAGGACATTCGTGTTAACCCTTACAATTTTTCTGGTTGCAAGAAACAAAAATCCAACTCAGCCTGCCTTATGCAACTTAAAGAGAGATATTTCTTGTTCAGAGAACTATAGCACCGAACCACAGGCTCAAATGTTGGCAATGGGACTAAATCTTGCTCCTTTTATCTCTTGACTCTGCTTTCCCTTGGGTTAACTTTGTTCTCAGGCAGGCTTTCCAGCTTATAGAAGCAAAATGGCTGTGAGCTCTTGAAGCTTATATCTTACCTCTATAATCCTCACCCCTACTCTCCCCCCACCCAAAATAAAGGAGAATCTTCTCTTGCAATAGTTCCAGAAATATCCTAGAGTTGGTTCTTAATGACTTTAACTACACCACATCCATATCCCTGAACCAGCTACAATGAACATGGGATGGCATGCTGTGAATGCTCAGGCCTGGGCCAGGAAACTGGAGACCTTCCAGAAAAGGGTATTTGCAAATCAGAGTGCTATCATAAGAACGATAGATGATTTCACCCAATAGGTGTGCACCACAGTCAGCCTAAAACCAGCAAGTACTCCTTAAAAACTAAAACTTATAATGTAAAATCAAGACCTTCTTGACCTCAGGATATATAGCCCACCTTAGAAATAATTTTACCAAAATGAGAGTTTTTACCACTTTTGAGTGTCAGTGATAGAATTGGACCACAGGACATGCTATTAAGAAAATAGGAGGTTTGGTCTTCATAGAGGAAATGCCTCCTCCCTCTGCCCAGATGGAATACCTAAAATATAACTTAGGAGAGAAGCTTTAACACTTTATTATAATTAAACTTGAGTGTTCTCAGCTTCTGCTGCATTGTTTACGTGGAAGGTTTGTGCTGTGAACTTGCAGATCAGATTATTATGTGATACAATGAACTACTCAGCCCATTTTCATGCATAGTGCTGTTTGCATGGATTAAGAAAAAGAATGTTTTCTCTGTGTATGTTTAACTATTTGCAATTTCTAGGCTACTTACGAGGTTCAACAAAGTGTGGAAGCTTAAATTTTATGATTCTGTTTTCTCTTTTTCTTAATATAGGCTACACCGTAGAAACTTTCTGGAAAAAAAAATTCGAATGATCTCTTTCCTCAGATCAAGGACTTTTTGTATTGTCAGGCTTTGAGAGACTCGACTTGTCAGACCCCTAGTGACTCACAAGATTGTACTTTTTAACTGCTGTGACAGGACATCTGTACACCGAAAATTTGAAACTGCAGGAGAAGAAAACAAGAGCATTGCTGATTTGCTTTAGAAAGCACAGGAGCCCCGTCATTTATTGTTGCTAAATTTTCTTGAGTTCAGAGGAGTCAGGGATTTACAAGGCAGCATAGCCTTATTGGGGAAATTAAGTCACAGTTCAGAAGAAATTGACAGGATTCTCACCGTGAGTTATGTTTTTCTCTTCCTTGTCTTCAAAGATCAAACCTTAGAATGATATAAGCTATGTCAATATGGTAGTGTTGCGCGAGGAGTTAATCTGCAAGGAATCTGAATCAGACTTGCCTGTCAAGGAAAGAACTCATTGTATGAGCCATAGGTGATGTATTTATCCCAGATTTCTTCTAAAATGTCAGGCTCTGTGACCAAACCCTGTGCAATATTTGGATCCAATTGGAATCATAACTGCCAAGCCCCAGGTACACGGGATATTTCTGTCTTTTAAATACTAGTATTCTCATTGAGTTTCCAGAAAACCAAATTATAGTAAATCTTGGTGGGAGGCCCGACTTCAGCCTCATTGCTAGAACCAACACCAAGGCTAGATTTAGGGCGGTTACCCCTGGAATAGGCCTGGGGAGAGAAGATGTGAAAGCACAGATATCCGATGACACTTAGGGACTTTGTTTTTTCTATTCACTTCCAGTGACACAGCCCTCGCACACAACCTCGAAGTCTGTAGACACTAGATCCCTGGCTGCTAGAAATCAGAATTTTTTTTTCATAGTACTAATTTCATCAAAGGCTTACCTTGAATGTTAAGTCAAATAAAGTCCTTGTTGAAACCCATTTACCGCCAGAACGGTTCAAAGTATTCTCATGAACTAGAATCAGAATTGATCAAAGAGTAGCACTTTGTGCAAGCACTGTGCATTTTAGTGTAATAAAGTTCACAAAATGGTTTTACAGTTTAGAGAGAAGTCATCACTGCTGTATTGCGCTAAAAAGGCAGTGGGGTGGATTCTATGTTTTTTTTTTTTTAAATTAACAGGCTATTACTCATCACTGCTGTCAATATAAAAATTAATGTTATTCCACCCATAATAATTTAGTGTGTTGCCGAAAAATCAGGGACTGGTGCTAAGACATGCAGAGAAAGGGAACAGCCTGACACTGTAGTACCCAATAGCACCCAGCAGCTAGCTGCAGGGTGGCCCTCAGCTGCCTGTCTGTTTTTCCTTCACTTTTCTTTCTGTCCTTCCTTCTTTTCCTCCTTCTCTTCTCCTTTCCTTCCTTCCTTCCTTCCTTAACTCTCAATTTAAAGAGCATGCAACCCCTTTGTGATTGTACCATAATCAATTGCGCTTTCCTTATCAGTCGTGAAATTGAAGTATACACTTTAATTAAATAGCTTAACCTCCTGAAACTTTTTAATGTGAAAAAAGAAAGAAAGAAAAAAAAAAACTCCCAAGAAATGTAATCCTCATTTAGGTATTGAAAATTTTTAGTTTGAATCTGATATACTAATTTTTGCCCCAAGCAATTTTATCTTTAACTTATGAACTCGAAACTAGGGGATTATAACAAAAGTAGTGACTATTTCAAAAATACAGTTGGCATGGATGTGTGTGCATTAAGTTTCTATATAAATACATATATAAATAAATTGTAGAAACAATCAAGAAACCAAGTCTTTCAGGGTTATCTATTGCCATTGTTTCCTATGCATTGAAGCTCTCACCATAGCCATTACTATAAAACGTTCCCTAAGTACATAAAGGCTCTGATCGTTAAGATTTTTATTGCCAGCCACACATACAGAGCTGCAAATTGCCTTGTTTCAGATTTATTATGTATTACTCCAGAAATTCTATAAAGATCAAAAGAACTGATTACAATGTTGACCTTTGCATTAACTCATCTGAATTTAAATTCAAGTGTTTGATTTGGGAAAATAAGTCCATTTATCATAGGTCTGCTACTGAGGGGATTGTGCAGCCCTGATTGGGAGTGCTGAGACCAAATTTATTTATTGAGCGTGGGCTTGAAAATTGTTTGTAGGACAAGAGGAACAAAAGTTTGACCTGCCATTGTATACTGCCAGGGGAACAATGTGGACATTGCCCTTTTCAAATTTCAAGTAGTCTGTCCGTTTCAATCTTGGTGATAGAACTGCCAGATATTAAATTGAGCAAATATATACTGTTTTAAAAATATAAATCATGCTTTGATTTAAAAATTAATGATCCTTTTACTGAGAAAGTAATCATTTCTTCAACACTGAAGTTATATTTTGGAGGAATATTGAGATGCTTCTCCTTCTGCAATTAGTTTTCATATTATACTTGAACTCACATTGGTCAATGTTTTGTTTCCTGAATTACTGAGAAAAACCTGTTGGTAGTAATGTCTTCCTGTATGGAATTACAGCTTTAGTTCAACTATTGAATAACTATTGAACAATTCAGTTTTCACCACAAAAAAATTCTAAATTTGAACCCATGCACTATACCGATATCTACCCCCCCAAAAAATGGGTATCTCATCCACATTGATAAACCGTATCTGCCTTGAGATGGGCAGAGAGTTCTAGAAAGTGATTTGATAAAGAAAGAGGTGATAGCAGTCAGCAGAAGGCATCAGCATGAATCTTTCCCTAAATACCCAAGCTTTTTGATAGTGCATGCAGCATTCATAACAGTGTGAAATATTATGGCCCAACAATGTTAAGTATAGTTATGATGGACATAACTTGGCCCATAGTAACCTAAAAGAGCCTACTGCTAAAAAAAAAAAAAAGCATACATTGTACGTTAGGATTTATGCCCATCTTAACGCTTAAAGTTCAGCTCTTCTGCTCTTCGTGGTGATTAACCCTCCAACACAAGTCACTGTCAGAATGGAGAGGCCAGGATATTACCCATTTGCTAAGTTTCAGTGGGCAGACTAGAAACAATTACAGTAGACCCTTGACATTTGCAAGAGATTTGTCCTGAGACATTCATGTACTGCAAATAAGAAAATGTAACATAGCATGTTATTTTCCCCATAAAATCCAGTAAAGTAAAACTAAGAAAATTAAGTGACCCTTCAGGCCATTAATGATTCTATCAGCGCAAGACCAAAGTATTTATAAAGCTATTAAAGTAAATTCTGTCGCCAAAATAAACTCCATGCCACATGACAACATTATTTTAGTAATATTAACCCCAAATTTACGGAATCTGCAGATCGTGAGCAGTATTGGTGTAATGACATTAGGGATAACATTGAGATATGAGTGCTCGGCTTTGTTGTCGTGAACTCACTCCAAGCATTTGTTCCCCTTAGAAGTGCCACAAAATCAGATGCCTTTTGGGGGCCCTTGAATAAATTCTTTTGAGAGGGGGTGCCTGGCTGGCTCAGTCGGAAGAGCATGCAAAACTTGGTCTCAGGATCATGAGTTAAATCTCCACTTTGGATTGTAGAGGTTACTAAAAAAATAATAAACTTTTAAAGTAATTAAATTCTTTTGTGAAACTTTAGTTCTTTTTTTTTAGTTCATTTTTTTTAAGGATGTAGACTTCCCAGTTATTGATACGTATATGAATCCATCTAAGACAGAGTCTGTTTTAAAACAAGAAAAAAGAATCCATCCATTTTGTGATGAAAGGTAAGGCTAAGGTGATAGTTTTATACGTATTTCTCTTTATACAGTCTGAAAATAAAAGGTCCTGGTCAGGAAGACCAGAAAGTCTATGTAATTAAAAATTTTACCTGAAAAAAAAATAAATCTAAAAGGCCTTCACATATTATAATCTGATCATTGGGGTTTTTTTTTTTAGTTTCTTGATATTTTTTTAATTCTTGAAATTTAAAAAGATTCTTAGTTTCCAGTATCAAATTCTTGAGGGATGAAGTTACTATAATTGTCAAAATTTAAAATACTTGTAATTTAAATAAATAAATAAATAAATAAATAAATAAATAAATAAATAAATAAAATAATAAAATAAAATACTTGTAATTATCCAAAGTATTGAATCAGTGGGAAAGCTGTATTTACCAAATCAATTGAAGGATTTCCCTTTTTCTTATATAATTTAAATGGGCATTGAAGTCCTAAGTGGTTTGATTATATTTTGAGGGGTTTGACTTTTCTGCTCCACTATCCTTATTATTTGAAGTAGTTTTATTTATTGTCGTGATGAGTCTTTCACTTCTTATATTTTAATATTTTGAATAGTGTCAAGATATTACAGAAATGGGGACGGGGGGAACACCTGTGAACAGGGCTTTGTAGAGAGTATTTGTGTTCAGTACAAAGCAAAATTTATATGTTCTTTGCCCATCTCAAACCTCTTAAGCTAATTAATTTCAATTTAGCAAATATAGATTGAAAGCCTACTGTGTGCCACATGTTGTCTTAAGTAACCCCAGGTACAAAGATTAATTGAAATAGGCTCTACTGTCAAGGGATTTACTATCTAGCAGGGTAGACATGTACTTAATCTAATGCAGTAAGGTAAGTGCTTTATTAATGGAATGAACAAAGGGCTAAGGAAATTCAGAGAGAAGTAAGGAGTCAAAAAAGGACTCCTTTTCTTTGATTTCTAATCTTTATGAAAATGATCTAAGCACTCAACTTAAAATCACAGAATGGTTTTGATGTAAAAGACTTTAGAGAAAATATTGAATTTTCTTTAACAGATTAGAAAATTGAGGTCCAGGGACATGAAGTGACTTATCAAAGCTCATACATCTGGGTTGGGTTTTTTTCAGATTGTCATTGATTAAGGATTTAGCATACTCCTCGAGCTTACGATTTAGGCAAAACCTCCCTAATGTCTAGAGGGCAATCAGTTAAGTTCAAAATTGTATAGTATTCTCCATACTGCCATATGAATTCACAGAAAGGATAGGAAATTGTAGGCTGATAGATAGAAATGGGGAATGCACTGTAGATGATGTCAGCGAGTTAGGGCTTCGGGGTAGCTGAGGCCTGGACAGATGGAGAGTGTAAGAGGTACAGTGCAAATAAAAGAAAAGTGAAGTAAGAGGTTGGAAGGAATTAGAATTTTAAGAGTGACAATCCTGGACATAAAAGTCTTGATAAAATATTCAGTTTGTTTGCCTGCTCTGTGCCAGAGTGATGTGCTTCCTCTTTTCCTGTATATTCTGTTTTTAATCCTTACAGAAAACCTGCAGCATCACCAATAGGTCCAATTGTAGATGAAACGAATTGAGGCAAAGAGAAATTAATTTATGTGGCTAGGTTATATAGTTAATATGCGGCAGAGCCAAGATTACTTCATCTGACTGCAAAGTACTCACTCTATTTTCTATTCCACGATGGAAGATAAAAACCAAATTTTTCCAAGATGACGTTCACGTTTTCTCCTTTTTGAAACTAGCAAAGTGCTGCCATTGACCAGTAGCCATAAATGCATTCATACATACATTCGTTCATTCATTTACTCATTTTAAAAATTAAGAATTGAACTTTATGATGGGAAGTTAATTAGAGAGGAAATTTAATAAATTTATTTGACTCTCGTGAGCTTGAGCTTGAGGTGATTCTAGAATTTCAGAAAGAAACACCCAAAAGGGTTCCTGGAAGTGTGGGACTAGTTGTTGGAAGTATGGAACTTCAGAGGAGGAAAAGCTATATGTATGTGATCCATTAATAAGAAGGTGATGATTGAAAAGTAGGAAAGTAATGCACTTTCCCAAAAAGCAAGTACTTAGATAAAGGAGTGAAAGGCAAAGGAAATCACCCTGGAAAACTGGAAGAGATAGTTTCAATTAGAAGGGATAAAGCAGTGTGTTGATATGATGGTTTTGTCATATATTTTGGCAAGATTTTCTTTATTTTTTGTCTTTTGTTTTATATGAATGCATCATGGTTCAGAACTACCATATTTTATGTATATTTTAATTATGCTTACTTTCCTCTGTAGTCCAGGAAGTTTTTCATACATGGTGATACACATGTGAGTTTAAAGTTTTGCTAGTTATGTAAGGATTCATAGTGAGTAAGCATACAAATAGCTTCTGTAGGAGTTGATTAAACCATGTATGCAAAGAAAGAATTTAAAAAAGGAGCATGTAAGCAAGATAGGGAAGAAAAAAGAAGAGGGGTAAAGTGATAAGAAAAAAAAAAAGATTCTAAAACATCTTTGAAATCTGAAATCAATAGAGGTGTTGTGAATCTACTGCTAGAATTTGGGGTAGGTTGCTCATCCCTTTCTTGTTGGTTTTTAGTTCCAATTCCAAATATACTGAACACCCACAGAAAACTTGAGTCAGTTGTCCATTCATTCAGCGAATATTGTAGGTACTATTTAGATACAAAAAGGTGCGTCTTTGATTTTGACTTTATTTTATATATTAACCTAAAAAGAAAACAATAACTTCCTTGTTATTAAACCGAATAACAAGAACCCATACACTCAAACTGAGTAGGCAGGTGTGTGATATTGAGGTAACAACCGAATACAGAAGTTATTTTTTCATTCAGATTGATTTAGTGATTGGAACTAAAAACCAACAACAAAGGAATGAATAGCCTTACCAATTAGTCTGCGCTGAAATGTCAAGCTTGTTGGTAAAGCAGATTGGGGCTATGAAATCTAGATGTACTACTACTAATAATAGCTAGCATTTTTTAGTCCTTCCTATGTGCTAGGCATTTTATCAGTATTTGACACGTACTAACTATTGTAACTCCCATAAGAGACCTAGGAGGCAGGTATTAGTATTATTGCTCATTGTCTTTTTACACATAAGTCTACAAAAATTTAAAAAAAAAAAAGTGAAAAAAAAAAACTTGTATAGGTAGAAAGTGGCAAAGCATGAATTTGAACAAGAGTGTGACTTTAAAATCCACACTAAGCTCCAAATATCGATGCTAAGTTGAACCAAGTAGCTGAGCCAGGTGTCTGTAAAATGCTAAGCTGAATGCAGATAGTACTTTACAGGTCATTACAGTAAAAATTGTATGTACCCTAGCCAGCTGTGCGGTCATGTGACATCTGGTCACCCTAGAGATTTGGGAGAGAACCAAAAGTGTCTGGATTTAAAGAGGACAATTGATTGTTGCTTATTAGTCCAAGTGGTCATGGGTCCATAGGATACCACTCATGAGCTTTTATTATCTTTAGACATCCTGAATATTTTTGCACAGACAATGAATAGTTTGATAAACATAAGAAACAACGTAAAGTAGAATTTCATTTTGAGTATGAAATGTGGTCCTGTTTCATATTGGCCCATCAACAACCTGATCACTAATAAGAAGATGGGCACTTTTTGGTTATGAAGCTAGCACTTTACCCAGCTAATAATTTTAAATCACAGTCAAGGGTTCTGATTTGAGAATTAATAAATAAGAATTGCTGGAATATTTTAATGGTTGCTTCTATATCTTCAAAATGTGAGTGGTATGATTTTTTTTTTTTTAATATAGGGTGAGGGCAATTAACTGTGAGATCTGTAAGAATCTTTTTGGTAGGTCTTATTTTATATTCATTGAAATATTTCCATACATAATTAAATGAGCATGTTGAGTTTTCCCACTAATTGTATTTGTTCTTCCCATTGTCATTTACAAGAGATATGTATCTGTATCTATATTCAGTAACCAAGGGCTTATTGAAAACAGGCATACCTAGGATTCTGTTATTTGCATTTCAAAGCAATTAAAATACCAGCCATGGCCCTTGTTGAGATTTCAATGTAGATGTCAAAATAAAACATAAATACTTAAATCAACAAGTGAATATTGGTTCATTTCGTATCATGTGCCACACACTATGCAATGTAGGGAGAGACCGTTGAGTAACACATGGTTCCTAGTCTCTGGATGCTTACAGTCTATAAGAGGGTTAGATACACAACAGCTAACTAAAATGCAATGTAATAAATAATATAAGTACAATGATTGGAGTATACAGATGTTGCTAAGGGCTCAGAGGATAATTATTATATCATTTTGGATACAGGTACATAGTTATGTTATAGGATTTAGGTAAGAATCAGTGAAAGGAACTAAAATATTATTTGGTGTACACAGTGACAGTTTTTTAATGAATTAAGATATTAATATGCATCACCAAACAAACTCATTTGTTTGTTCCTTTGTACTGCTAAACAAGACAAGTTATGTGGAGTTATTCCCTTTAAGAAGAAATGAGATAGGATTCAATAAAAATTAGCTTTTCTTTTCTTCATAGATTTATTATCTTGGTTAGCACCTTTGATATCGTTTATTATCTCTGGGACTCCATATGCCTAAGACTGACACTCTAACACCAGCGCTTTTGGTATTATTCACCCATGAAGATTGACATTTGGATTTGCTGCCATACATATTTGCAGAATCTGTCAGTGTTTCCAGTTTTGCCTCTTCAATTTCCATGCAGTCTGAAACCTTTGTTCAAAAAGAAGTCACCCTTCTATTGATTGTCCTTCTTGCTACAGGTTTTTTTTTTTTTTCCTGCACTTGGTTTAAGTTCTGTATTTATGCTGTGGCAGCCAATTTTTGCATATTTTAAAAGCATTTCTTATGATCTCTCTGTTGGTATTTTTCCCACTTTGTCTTACCATCTTCAGTAAAATCTAGAACAGTGGTCCTCAAACTTTTGAGAGAATCAGAATCACGTGGAGGGTTGTTAAAACACAGATGGTGGGGCTTGACTCCCAGAGGTTCTAATTCAGTAGATTTGGGGAGAGGCCTGAAAATTTGCATTTCTAACATGATCTCAGGTAATGTTGGTGCTCTTGGCCTGGGGACCACAGTTGGACAACCATGGTGTATGGTGGTGGTTCTCAAAATGTGGTCTGAGGACTCCAGAGAATCCCCAAGTCTCATCAGGGTGTCCACAGGGTAAAACTGTTCTCATAATAGTACTAAGATATTTGTCTTTTTCACCTCGATTTTTCACAAGAACATGGTGGTATTTTGCAGTTTCCAAGAAGAGTATTGGATACTCTTGAGTTGAAAAATTAACAGTTTCAATTTCCAGTACAGCAAATGTCAACACATATAAACCATATAAACAAAAGCTCTTTGAAGTCCTCAGTTATTTTTGAGTATAAAGTTTGAGAACTGCTGGAATAAAGAGCACAACTTCTTTATTTTTTTTTAAGATTTCATTTATTTTTGTGAGAAAGAGACAGAGAAGCACAAGTGGGAGGAGGGCCAGAGGGAGAGGGAGAAGCAGACTCCCCACTAAGCAGGGAGCGGATGCAGGGCTCGATCCCAGGACCCTGAGATCATGACCTGAGCCAAAGGCAGATGCTTAACCAACTGAGCCACCCAAGTACTCCAAAGAAAGCACACTTCTTAGAACTAAGATCACCCTGTGTGTTCTGGCTCCTTCGTGCTCTCTGACTTTACACCTGGCCAATCTTTCCTTGCCCACCCGACCTCCTTGCCACTCCTGGAACATGTAAACTTGTCCCTACTTCCACACCTTCCTATACTATTTCCTTGGCTAGGAATGTCCCACTCCTCCTATCCTTAGCTTGGCTGCTCCATCCCATGCTTCCGGACTCAGCTGGGGTTCCACTTCCCCATCACCTTCTCCTGATTTATTTCCTTCATAGAATTTACCACAATCTATATCTATATATATTTGTGTATATATGTTTGTTTTTAATTCAATGTGTCTCCCTAGACTGAAATGCAAATCTTATAAATGCAGGATCCTGGTCAGTCTTTGTTCACCAGTCTGTCTCTTCATCTTCCTTTTCCCAGGACGCATAGTAAAGGCTCAATATTTTCTTGTTGAGTAAATGAACCAGACATTTCTGGACTAAAGTACTGTCTCCACTATTTGTTAAGTAGGTGGCCTCAGGTGGGTTGTTCTAATCTCTTCGAGCCTCATCTGCGAGATTGAGATAATAATTAAAATCTTGCAGGGTTGCAAGCAGTAGTAACACTGTGCATGTGTGCAGCTTCTGAGAGCCCGTGCCACCCAGAAAGTGCTCAATCAGTGTTTGGGAAAATCAATAATAATGGATACTGTTTAGCTAGTACATCCTGGGTTCATCCCAGAGGACAAAAGGAAAGAATAAAACAGTTATCTCTGCACTTGGCGTGGTTCCTGGTCCAGTGGAGTGTACTACGTGGCCTTTTGTTTGTATCCTCATTCCCACAGAGTTGGGTTGTCATGACATCATGTCAGTGTTTCACAGAAGATCTTATGGTTTCTGATTGCACAGTGGGGCTTAAGGTCCAAGGGGCTCATAGTTAACACCTATGGGACGATTCTAGAATAGGTGGTCTCTTAGTTATATGTCTCTAGTTATGCCAATGCTTAGATGCTACTCTTGCTTTATGGATAGCTCCTTCTAAAAATGGATTTAAGAACATGTAGTATTCTGACATTTTCTCAGTATATGCTGATATTCAACAGGCTTCTTTCTGTCCAGGAATTCTCTTAATGGTACGCCAGAAAGGTTATTCACCAACTTTTTCTTCTTTTTTTCTTATAGTCTTTTTTTCCTTATTACATTTGGCCAGCTTATGTGAAACTGTTCAAGGAGTTCATTAAAGAGTTATTGCATCTCTTTCATTTTCTGTACTTTAAAAAATCGTGGGCTATTCTTTATGCAAAGCACTTAGTAAATTATATTCATTTACTCCATTTATTCTCTACATACTTCCTAGTAGGTTTTCTCTTTTGCATTATTTAATTTTGTGGAACTGGTGTTAGAATGGGTTTAACTTTACAGATAGCAGCCTGGCTTGTAAAATGACATAGCCAGATTTTTAAAGACTATAGGATTTAGTCTGCTTGTGAGTTATTTGAAATATATGCTGAGTTGCCTTATGGCTATCACAAAATGCTAATCAGCGGTGGCGAGCTATATTTGTGCTTTTGATGACTTCAACCCATGGTTCTGTGTAGGCCAGTGTACCAGGTTCTGTGGGTGATACAACAATAAATTAGACAAAAGCCACTGCTCTTGAGAAATGTGTATGTTTATAAAGGAGACAGACACATATTTGCAGTTTTAACATGAGGCAATTTGTTATGTGACATAAAATACGAGGAAATATATGAACTTAAAGTGGGAAGGGAGTCTACTGCTGTTGTGTGTGGTCAGAGAAGCCTTCAAGGTTTTTTCACTTTTGTGTAAAATCAGAGTGTGTGTGTGTGTGTGTGTGTGTGTGTGTGTGTGTGTGTTTGAAGTTGGTTGCAGGAAGAGATGCATTCCCTTTATTACTTCAATAGCATGTTTTCAAATGGTCTGCGAGTTCAGGTTTCTTTCAGGCTCTTAGAATTGGCCAAGAACAGCAAATCAGCTGTAAAACATTCAATTTAGAGACCATTATTATAGATAAGATACTTAACTCTATTTTATTTAAACTCATGACCTTTACACTAATTGAAAAGCATCAGAAAAGCACCAGCCTATGGAGTCATGAATAATGTCTTTGTGGAAGTTACTGAATGAAGTTTTGTGATTTAGACTGCCTATTGTGTAGTTGTTACTTAATTTGTATAGTAACTCCTCTTTGTAATAGGGTGTGTTTTATATGTTCAACATGTATCTGCATTTCTAACATGCTCATGAAAAACAGTTGCTTGTCTGATTTTTATCAACCCTAACCAAGAGTGTTTTAAGTATTTCACTGAAAAGAATGATGATATTTCCAATATTGAACACCTCCAATTGCATCATGACTTTGCATACACACCCTGCTCATTCCCAACTCCCTCCAATCCTATGGAATCTCCTCAGTCAATGCCTACATCTACTATAGTACTTATTTGTGTCATCTTATTATTGTAGTTGTGTCTTGCATTAAATTTTGAGACAATTAATGCCAATAATAATAATAATAATATCAGAGGCAGACTCATGTATGTGCTGTTCAGATTGTCTCATTTACTTCTTCTAATAACTGTATAAAATAGATACTGTTTCCATCCCCATTTTGTAGATGTGGGAGTTGAGGCTATCTTAGAGCTGAAATGTGGAAGACTCAGGATTTGGACTCAGGCAGTCTGGACTGATAGCCCACATTTTGATCGCTCTATACTGTGTTCCTGGACTGGAGAAAAAGAAAGAGTGGATGAAATCCATAAATTCTAGTTCATTTTGTTAAACCTGGTAGATTGCATATCTCATTGTGATCACTTCATTGGACAGCAAGAATTACTGCGAAGATTTCATATTGCTTTGTTTTCTAATTATAAAAGTATGTTTTGGTCACAATTGATTTTATAACTTTCACAAGTTATAGATAAACAAATCACAATTGATTTATAATTATAATCTATAATTTTATAGATTGAAAAATATACACATTATGTGGAATTTTGCTGTAAAACACTGAGAAAGCTTAAACTAGTAAATTATGTACGCTTTACTGCTTACTTGTGGATCACATAGGAAGATTTTCATCTATTCTAATGTAAGGATAATTCTTCTATTTATGAATCATTTAAAGGGCTTTTGTCAGTTTATAATAGTGTCATAGGGCAAAAATTTAATACCTGGACAAAAGAAAGTGTAGCTTCTTAATTTAGGACATTTGATATTTCTCATGAGGTCCCACTTATTACTGGTAGGTGAAGGGACAGTGAGGGGAAAGAGTACATGGAGTGGGGAGCAGGGGTTGGGGAAAGTGATGTACATCTGCCAATTACTGTATCTCAGTATGAAGTATTTCTTTGGACAGCTTATCCTTTTTCTAACAAATGTTTGGTCTTGCAGTTCTTCGCCTCCCATCTACTTCTCTCCCAAATGGCAGTGGGGAGCTTAGGTGCCATGGAGGAGATAGAGAAGATTACCTTAGATTCTTGCACCCTCTTAGCATCTGTTCATTATTTTTCGGTCCTTGCTGATCTCTGGCTGGCTGGTCTAGTTCTGAACCCTGGTGCCTTATCCACTTACTGGAACCTGGTTCTCTTTGGTCTTTTGAGGTATCATGCTGGTACCCATTACTGTATCCCATGGATTCCAGTCATTTGTCCCTGATCCCTAGTCCCTCTGCTTCTTTGAGTCCCCACACTGGTTACAGAAATTCCTGGGCCACCTAGCCTGGGGGGACCAGTAGCATTCTCAGGCTATCTCTCTAGCCCCCTCCTTCCACAGATGCGGCATTTTTATTCCTGTGCCAGATTGGTCAGTGTACCAACTCAAATGTGGCCTCTCCCAGAGACTTGCCTCCTCATCAGCTGTGCCTTGGGGGGGCTGACTTGCTTCAGTTTTCCCACATTCTCTGACCTTGCACCACACTTCACCTTGCCCCCGGACAAGTGGGAGCAGTTAGAACATTGGTTTCTACTTCCTTCAGCCTCAGCTCTTCTTTCATGTTGCACAGGAGTGAGAGGACAGGAAGTGCCACCGCCCAGCCATCACAGGCAAGAGGGGTCACCTCTCCATGCTGAAAGTAGTTAAAGGAAACTATATTTGCATCTCCCAGGCTCTTGATACAGAAATCCAAAAGCAGCAAATAAGGATTTAGTGAAGGCGAATATACAGTGATCTTAAAATAGGAAAATATTATCTCCTTTTTTGTTTGTTTTTATTCATTTTTATTTGGGGCTCTTTTTTTCTACTGGAGTTGGACAGTATCAACTAGGTGGATAATCTAGCGTAAGTTTGGAAGACTTGCATATAGGTTATTTTACACAATGAACCACATTGCTAGATTTCTGAAGCTTTATTACCTGCCCAGCTTTTTACCCCAACAGACTTCTAGTCTAGTCAGGCTTATTTCTTTGTTTCCAATCTATATACTCTTATGATCAATACCTTATATCTGTGTTTAGGGTATAATTACCCTCCATCCTTCAGCTTAAACCCTACCAGTCTCTAGCACTTAATAAGCCCCGTCTCCTCCCCAAATCCTATTTTCTGAGTTGGGCCTTAATGATCTCTCTTTTGTGAACTGCTGTTGCAGTTATGAACTCAGTGCACACATTTTAGCAGCTGTATAATCTGCATTGGTTTCATATTTTTTATGTTTGCAACATGTTAGCTAGCAGAGTCTTGTCTTTTTTAAGATTTCATTTATTTGAGAGAGAGAGAGCAGAGTGTAGTGAGGGGCAGAGGGAGAGGGAGAAACAAACTCCCTCATTGGGGAGCCCAATGTGGGGCTCGATCCCAAGACCCTGATATCATGATCTGAAGACAGACGCTCAACAGCCTGAGCCACCTCAGTACTCCTAGCAGGGTTTATATTATACAGTTCTTTAGAATCTTCTGTAGCACCTAGCACTATGCTGGGCATATAAATTAGATGTTCAGTATGTCTTCCCTTTCAGTGGATTCCTGACCCACTTAATGGCATATTTTTAGTTTTTTAAGAAAAAAAAGTAGAATTTAATGGCTCTAAAGGCATCATTGTTAATATTATTGTTCATTTGGGATTGAACTTGGTGCATGTAACTAGATGCCCAAACAATGGAGGCTTGCACAAGAAGGGATTTTGTTTTGTTTTTTTTCCCCTCGTGTTATGAGAAGGTATTTGATGGCTTCATTACCTAGATAAAGGATGGCCAATGGAAACCTTTGATTCTTGTTATCTTTCACTCCTACTCAAAAAAGATGGATGCTGTTGTCTACATCCCAGGCAACCAAATGTACAAAGAAGGGCACAAGGCTCATGCCAACTAAGTAAATCCTACTGAAAGAACTTTCCTTAGAAGCTCCTCCACCAGTGATTGCATGTATTTCTTTCTTATTGGCCAGAACTCACTTCACATAGCCACCACTGACTGGCTGATTGATTTTATTACGCCAACCAGAGTCAAGTTAGATATTAACTTCTTTTGATTTCAAGCAAATTTTACTGATAAGCATCCCCAAAATATGGAGAATTTTACTGTGTAATTTTTTTTTACTTGAAATATATGTTGGCCAAAGGATATTAAAAGTTAAAGTTACTATTTGAGATTTGTGTTGCAAATCAAGAAGAATAATATTATGTACTATACTAAGATTATATAGTTATTGATTAGCTAATATTTGATTTCTTTTTAATTAACTCATTCACTCACTTATACCTCAGGGAATAGTTTGCATAATTTATACCTAGGGGCTAGTTTGCATATGATTATACTTGCTGTCTCTTTCTCTCTCAAGTCAAGTTTGTTTTTTTTTTAAGTTACAGGAAGATTTTAGTGCAGTTTATAGTATGATCATCAGGTCTTGAAATACATTACAGGTTATTGAGTGTTTGCCTGCATGTTTGCTTTAGGAGAACACCTTATTGAATATAGTATCTTAAGTTTTATTTGCCAAATATAAACCATATTAAGATAATCAGTTTTAAAATGTGGAGACTATTAGCATTTTTATCATAAATTAGCATCAGTATATCCTTGAGATTCTTAGAACCAATCTTTTAAACATCAAAACCAGCTGTATTTTTTTCTCTATGTAAATTAAGATTGCATACAGCATCACTGTCAACTTACGGTGGAAAGAAATTGATGAGTTTATAAAAACATTTAGAAAAAGAAAAATACACAATTCAAAAAGGTATATGCACAGCTATCAATATTGTGATAAATTATCAAATAATACAGAAACAGGATAATTTTAACTACTGAAATGTTGACCAAGTGTTTTAAGTCTAGTTTAAGTAATTTATAACTAAGCACCTAAATGTTTTCTTAGTCTGCTTATATTTTAAAGTAATTTTTTAATGTACATGATAGAATTTCCATCCAAAAAGCCATCTTAATAATTTTTTACGTTGCCAGTTGTGTTTGCTGAATATCATAATTATCTTTACTGCTGTGTTACCCCCTGACTTCCTCTAACTACAAAAAAAAATTAATTTCATATGAACCAAGCTTTTCAATATGTTGTAATTCTCACTAAGAATGAGAACTATTGAGTCTTCTTTTTGTTTTAGTTCTATCCTTCATATAATAGACTCTGTATAAGCTAAGCTCCAAAGAAGAAACACTGTCTAGCTTCTATTTTCTGTATATGTGATGCCTTTTTTTTTTAACTTCTGCAGAATAGTAGGAGACAAGAGGGGAGACTTCAAAGCACCCATTAGAATTTTTATTTATTGTCTGAAATTCCTTTAAACAGTTGAACATTACTTTTAAGAGCATTTTGAATGTCCAGAGAGATAAAAGGATTTTTATAAACAAATTCCCTGGCAGGCGCTACATTACGTGCTATATATTTCAGGCTAATAATAAGGGCTTACTGTGGGTCAGTGTGTCATATCCCAGCGGTGTCTAGTGAGATGGAGGGTTATCTTATATGTCAGCTAGCTAACCCTGTGAACAATTTTGAGCAGGCAAGATAATGGGACTGAATTCTGAAATGAGGGTTGAAATACACTGAAATATTGTCACATGTGAGAACAATAACTTTTTAAAAATAAATGTTGTCACCTTTTGACATCATTAGGCATATTTGATAATAATTTTTAATGGGGTATATTTTAAGTGGATAGATAGGGTAGAGAGTATGAAGTGAATCATATATAATTGTAAATTTAAATAGATAAATAAAAAATCATAAATTCTGTCGTAGTGGATTTTTATTACTAGAAAGCTACTGAGCAAAATTGGAAACAGTTTTTTTTTCTTTTCTATTATGATCACTGAATTAACATTACTTGATACTACTAAGGTTCAACTTCTTGATTGGAATTTTAAGTTTTGAATCTAAAATTACTTGCACCCAAACATAGGTGCAATAATACAGAAATCTTGAAAATTGCTTCACTTACTACATTTCCAGGACAGTATCTTCATTAACTATTATATAAAATGTGTTAATGCTTTAAAAAAAAAATCTAATTCTCTAAAGGATTTTTTATTCAGTCTTTCTTTGTATTTCCCTGCAAAGTCAGTAACCAAACCTAAACATACACTAAATTTTGAGAAAAAGTTTGCTTGTGTATGCAGGTGTGTGTAATGAAACTCAAGAAAATAATTGTTATTAAATGTAGATATGATTGCTCAACATGAATTGAATAAAATAATCCACATACTATCAAGTCATATATTATAAAATTTTAGAAGATGTATAAAGATACTGAGTATAATCTAAGTGTGTTGAACTGGGATGAAATTATAAAGTTTTTTTAGACCATCTTATGTACATTTTGTTTATTATTTGGCCTTTACTTTTATAAAAAGCTGGTCTTAATTCACAGTGGATTTTGTATAAATATATGTGGGCATATCCTTATTTTTCTGAAGCCCATAACATTGCAAACATCATAAATGAATGATTTAGGAAGCCTTTGGTCAGCCAGCAGAGGCCACTCACAGCTTGCTACTAAACTGGACGGCAAAGTGAAACTCCTTTAATCACTATTGGCCGTCATTCCAAGCTGGTTAATTCTTAGTTTCTTACTCAAAAAAAAAAAAAAATATTACCATGGAGCAGTATGAAAAAAAAGTTGTTGCTGTATTTGTTTTTTAATTATGTAGTGATTAATCTTTTCTATTAAAGCATTTAGATCATTCATTATTAGTGTATACCAGAAATGAGAATTTATGCACTTAATAATTAGAAGTATTATTATTCTAATAGGCCAATCATTCTAAATTCTTAATTATTAATGCTGACTTAATTTTAACTAGGGAAAGAAAAACTTTAAAGTAAGGTTTGAAATAATTACATTGCTTAGTTTTAAATTAAAAACCTAACAGTTGCCATTGTTGTCATATATATACATATATGTATGCATACATATTTCTAGTCCTTCATCAGTTTAGTATAATTCGCATTTTGACAATTCTTTTAAAGAACTGTATTTGCTGCTGTTCCTTGAACATTTGTCGAGCTTACTTGCAGATTATCCAAAGTCTGTCTTCATTCACTACTTCATGTGATCCTGGCAGCTGAAAGGTTGGCATCTTCCCTTTGACATGTACGGATTCCTGCTAGGAAGGCTAATCCGCAATTGAAAGGCAAGCCTTGTGCTCCTCTGTGCTTTATTTCCCCTGATTTTTTGATTCTTTGTAAAACCTTCTTGGTTTGAAGGTGTAATCTCACATTTACATTGATACCTGCTTTTGAAGGAAAAAAAATAGTCTGTGTTCTCTAATTTTCCAAGTTCTTTCACATATTGTCATCCGGCTCTGGTATAGTTTTTAAATTTTTTACTCTCTTGGTTGTGATGCCTGGTATAGTAGGGCTATTTCTTATTCCTGTTAATCAATTTAAGAGAGCTAAGAGCTCTATTTGGACCACTGTGCTCTTCCTTGCCTATTATCTAAAATAGCCCCATAGGTTACCCTGAAGTTACGTGTGAGGACCAGAGTATCATCCAGGCTGACAGTTTTCCAAGAGTAGATTCCAGATTCAGGCAAGCATCTCCTGCAGCAAATCCTCAAATAGAGAAAACACTTATTCTGGTGTATTGTCTCCTTTGTGTAGTCCTGTAGGGAAAGAAGTAGTAGGTTGTGAATAGGACAATTTAGGTTCAGAGCTAGCTCTCTTTAGTCTTTGTGATCCGGTGTGTGTGTCTCATCTGAAATTTGAGAATAATGATGCTTACTCACTCTATCCACTTTGCCTGTGAAGACATCTTACAAGCAGGCAAGAGTTGTAAAGTTTAGGAGAGTCATTAGCATAAATAATAGTAATAATATTTCTACCAACTATTTTAACTCTTGATGTGTCACAGTGGCCATTATCACACTTTCTTTGATCATTTATTCATGTTTACAGCCTTCCAAGAAGGATTAAAAATCACTAAAAATATAATGGAACGATACCTTGAGAACCAAGTAAAATCATCAGATTCATGCATGGGGTTATATCCACTACAATATCATCCAGCTAACATGAAGGCTATGAATAGTAGATGACACATTGATCCTAATAAGAGGTTTTCCCCCTTAATAATCTTCCAGTGTGAGATCTGTTGATTAAGAGTAAGATTGTTTGTGAATGTTGGTAAATTTTAAAATGAAAAGCGGTACATCTTTCTGTAATGTTACTACATTTGGTAAGATTCTAAAGGCATTTTCTTATTTGGAGAATCAAGTAATAGTGTATAAATTACTTGATTTAGTCATTTAGTACAACTCAGGTAACTCCATTGTCCTCAGAAATGGATCATCTTCCCTCCTGAGTCTTCCTTCTGGGAGGGCATTGTCTGAAGCTAAAAATCCTGATAGGTAAAAGATGTATAGTGACCTCTCCCTCCTATCCAACACATTCCCAAGCACACATCAGGCATTCTTCATGTACCTATATTTTTTAGTTTCTTGTAGCCAGTAAAGAGGATTGGGGCTGGTCTGCTGTATAAATACACATTTTACTTTAATATAAATCTAAACAAATGAAGGTAAAAGATGAATTAGCACATGAATCATTTGCTGATTTTTTTCTCTATTCTTAAAAAACAAACAAACAAAACAAAACACCTTGGAATGAAAGGCTCCTTAAACTAAGGACTTTATCATGACATCAAAAAGATGACTCAGTGGGACAGTATATCGAAGTTAAGCCAACAGAATGGGAACTATGTACCACTAATATAGTAAACATAAGCCTAATTTTACATACATAGTAGGTAAATATTTGTTGAACTGTATCAAGTAGAGCAGTTTTGGGTTTCAAACATAGAAAATAGTCAGTTACAACCTGAGAAGGATCACACTGGAAAGTAAGGATCAGATTAGAGAGGGCTTTCAATGCATTTCTCATTAGTTTTAATTTTACTTTCAGCATAGAGCTATGGATGGCTCTGGAAATGAGAAAACTGACATGTGAAAAGCAGCGATTTAGAAAGTTGAATTTGGCAAGTTGGTAAAATGGATTGGAGCAGGGAGAGATAATTGCATACAACTCCCTTCTCACAGGTGATTTTTTTTTCCCCTTATTCCTCTTAAATCAGATAACTACTTTGTTTCCCTTTAATCTTATAAATGATATCCATTTATGCTACCTGAATTGTCATTTTTGTATTGCTTTAAAAGTAATTCTAAAGCAATTTTTATTTTTTTGTACATTGTTTTAAAAGTAATTCTAGTGTTATCTTCTTGAATGTTTTCTTTCCCCAAATAGATTGTGCCTTTTGTGAATTGTGACCACTCTGTAATATATATCAGAATAGATGACACAATGAAATATTTTATTCATTCTCCACCTATCTTGTAAGAGAACTTTTTAGAACACCGATATAAAACTCATTTGAAATACTTTTGGAGAATCTTTTTGTTTATTTTTCTGTATGGGGTTAAAAGATGAACATTTTATACATGCATTTTAACAGCTATTAATTAGGATCAGTTACTGCAAAACTTTTAGGGTATTATTTTCTTATGGTTGTTTTTTAATGAAGATAAATGTGTAGACGAGCAACTATAATAAATTCCCTCCCATGTCTTTGCTCTCCTTCCCTTACTTCCTACCCCCAGGGTTTCAAGTCCTATTTTTAAGCCTGGTTTCATTGAGTTGTTTTCCTTAATATCTGTCACATATATTTGACTGACACATTTGTTGAATGTACCAGGGGGCCTGCATGCAGAGCCTGCTAAACTTTAAGGGCTTGTTTTTTATTTCAGAGAAGTTGAGTCAAATTAATACTGGTCCTTAGAGAAGCAGAAAACTTCCGGGTGTTGACACACTGGCGAGGAGGCTCATACAATGTCTCCCTGTAGCCTGGAGGCCGGGTGGATTTGATTGACCAGTCCTCACAAAATTGAAAGGCCTTCTTTCGAATGGCAGCCTGCCACCCTAAGTATTTGTCAGTGTGGGCACTGAAGCAGAATAGCATTTGGAAAGCAAATAAAATGTAATTGTAAATAAGAGCAAAGTTGAAGGAGAATGACTATATTAGAGGGAGAGAAGAAGGAGGAATGGCTCCGTGTGCTTATGTGGGGACATAACACTTCATTCATTTACAAAAGGACTCTTAATCCTTGAAAATATGAGTAGGATATCCTCCATACTGAACCAGCTTTGCATTAATCCTGTAAGACCGTTGTGTCTCACATATGCTTACCTGATTTGAGAAGTAATTTTTTCAGTTATGTAATTGTAGAAGAATGGGATGGGTTGTGTGTTCTGTTATCTTTTGAGGAAAGTTATGAAATTGGTATCAATAAATCAGTGATAGGATAAGAAATTGTTTTAATGTATTTAATGAAATGGAGAGAATAGATATGTTGTCATTGATGTCGTTTAGCTAAATGTCCCATATATTCTTTTTTTTTTTTTTAATTGTGGGCTAAATTTATTGGGCCCTTTCAATTTTTTTTTTTTAAGATTTTATTTATTTATTCATAGAGACACAGAGAGAGAGGGAGAGAGGCAGAGACACAGGCAGAGGGAGAAGCAGACTGCATGCAGAGAGCCTGACGTGGGACTCGATCCAGGGTCTCCAGGATCACCCCCCGGGCTGCAGGCAGCGCTAAACCGCTGCACCACCAGGGCTGCCCTGTCCCATATATTCTTAATGGCCTACTGAATTTCCACAGTGGTACTTACTTGTACAGCTCTTACTCAGTGTTCACTATCACATTCCTGTTTTCTGAGGTTGGTCACTTGATTGTAAATAACAATAGCAAAAACTAAGACCTTTTAACTTTACATTTTGTTTCACAATCCACAAAGGCCAGAAGTTAGCAAATGCTTTGTTCTGTAGAGACCATCCGTTCCTTTTCTAGGTTGGGTTATCTCTTTTTTAATTTACTAATTTGAGTAACAAACATAGGTAATGAGAAGAACTATACCTACTGTAGTTAGGACTGTAGTCTCTATTGATGTAGTGACATTTAAAAATGAATTATAAGAATTCTGGGCATATAGTGTGATGTCTAAGACTGTCATCAGCAAATATTGGCTAATTACATAAATGTCTCCAGAGTCTTAACAACAGAATACCTGTTCCCTATCTAATCTTGTGGAATAAAATCTGCTTTTTCTAACAAACTTTACTGTGTGAATATTTTATTGGATATTTTAAAGAGATGTTTTTTGTTTTGTTTTGTTTTGTTTTGTTTTGTTTTTTAAAGAGATGTTTTTAAATGTGATCTTTCTTTCTAAAACATTTCTGGTATAACTGGAAGCCACTATTTTTCAGAAAATAAAATAATCACCCTACTTGTTAACTAGAAATTATAACTTTGATGTGATGTTTAAAATCGTTTCATTTATTTTTATGAAGATTATTATCTAACCCTAAATTATAAATTTTTATAACAGTGTTTCTTGATATTTTATAATACTTGAATCATTGCCTAATAATCCATGCTTCCACGTTTAAAACACACTGTAACTTCAATATAATACTGCTTTCCATGGGCTGAATTCTGTATTAAGATTTTATTCTCAGATTTTCAGTATGGGGTTTTTCTAGTCACAAAGTTGCAGAAGGTTCCCAGAGTAAAAACATTTTACTCCTGAGGCAGAGACCAGTGACATGAACCCTGAGAAGATCATCATGCATGGACCTCAGTGTTGCATAATTTCATTTACAAAAATTCTAAATAATGACTGTTGGCATACCTTCGAAAGTAAAACAAAATTTGACCTGAAATAACAGTAAAGGGCATTCACCCCTCTTTTTTTTTTTAAAAAAAAAAGGGCCACATACTATGTAAATTTGTAAAGTTGTTTAAATTTCTACCTTTCATACTGTAAATCTTTTGTGAGTTATCTGCAGCAATTGAATTGAGCTTACAGTTTATACATATATGATTTCTGAGAAATACGTAGTATGATTATTTCTGACTAGATTGAAAGCTTACATTTGTATTGTGGGATAAATTAGTTAGAAATTCTGTTTTATTGTATTCAGTTGCATTGTTTTCATCAGGCAATTTATCACATGGGTGTATGTGAAATTTCTTCATTTATTAAATTTCAGATTATGTATTTCAAGCCAGAGCAAGACTTAAACATTTTTCCATAAGTATAGCTTCAGGTAAACAAGCAATTTTAGCCCTGAAAATAGCTTCTGCTTCTGTCAACACGTTGTTTATTCTTTCTCTGAGATAAAAAGTTCAGTTTTCTGATATTTGTACCAAGATAAAGTCAGTAAACAAGATTAATATAGTGTGGAAAAGGTTGTCAGCAGCCCTGGCAAAGGAAATAAGTTGCCTGTACATAGAACATACTGTAAACTGAATAAAAGTGTCAGGTCCACCATGAGATAATGTGATCATGAACCTCTAACAAAGCATGACATAGGCACAGTCGGCTTTTCTCATAGCCACAGTGTAGAAAATGGATTACTGTATTCCTGGGATACCCACCGGAATAGCATGAAAACCTCATTTTGAGATGAATGCAGGATGTAGTCCTGGAGTTGGGCCACATGTTTACCTGTGGTGCCCAAACCATAGGGTTATTAATGTCATCATCTGTGCACATTTGCAATATTTGCATTTCTTGGAATTTCAGAGTGTGTGCTGGCATCTTTGTTACCCAAGTGATAAAAGAATAAATAATTTTTTGCAGATGTTAGGTGTTTTTACATAGGCATTTTTCTGCCTCCTCGTGCCTTTTTATTGATTGTATACTTTAAGTGGCACTTTATAATTGTGGAGGGGTATTATTATTATTATTATTATTATTATGTAACTTATGACCCTTTGTTGTAAGATATACCTTGTTGACTGGGATTGTAGATTCATTCTTGCGTGGTGCTGCTTATGTTCCCTTTTGAGAACTCTCCATAAAATCAAAGTTTTGAGTGCTTTTTTAATGAGAGTAGCCCACATTATGAAAAACATGTTGAGGCTTTAGTTCCTTATTGATTTTAATTTTATTTAGAAACAGAGGAATAAAATATTCTTCTTTTAGTTCTTACATGTTGTTCTATATAAATACACAGATTATTCCTGACTTCATGGGGAAACTATGAAAAGGACTCGTGACTACTTCCTTGACTTGAGTTTTTGTATGCATTTAAGAAGTGCACATTATAAAACATGTTTGTATGTAGGAATTAACTTTGGTTAATTGGTTTTTGGAAATATTGCTTGCTCAACACTAATTGAGCCTCTTTTTTTCACATATGATTAAATATATGCACAATTGAGCCGACAAGAGTCGGTGATCTAGTTCTTAAGAAACTTTTTTTATTATTACTATTATTATGAAGGTACTTTTAAAATAATCTTAAAATTCTAGCAGAGGAACCACACTAAAGCTAAACAAGAGGCCGTTCTTACATGCAATGCTGTTTAGCTTTTGAGAATTAATATTTTATTCTCTATTTTAGATGGGAAGCCCTTGAATGGAAATGTGTTTACAATCATTTTTGTTTTTGTTTTTAGAAACTCATCTGTGACATTTTTGTTTCAACTCTCATTTCAGGTGAGCACCCCTGGCCCTGTCAGTAACAAGAGGATGGTTCACTTTTCCCCAGATTCTCATCACCATGAGTGAGTATGCACTGATTTGTATAATCTTGTTGGGATGGCCTACATCCTTCTTGTGGAAAATTGACAGCAATTGCTAGTAAAGTAGTTTCATTTTGTACTTCTCTTGAGAAAAAGTAAATACCTTATCCCATTGACTGTTGTGCAGGACCCATTTCAACCTGTGGCACGAATGTCAATAAAGATTTTTTAATACGGTCATTCTTTTGTTTGTGACAGAATTTGAATTTCTACATTTTCATTATATTAAGTAGCATCAAGCTCTCTTCCTCCTCATCCTTCCTCTCTTCCTTCCTCCTCACTCTTTCTAAAGCACTAAAATGCAGAAGAAGTGACTATTTAACTCAATACTTCTCTTCTCTCTGCTTCTGCCCAGCGTGAGCTGTGAAGGGACCAGGATGTATTTTCATTTATCAATGTAAAGGAGAGTCTAATTTACTAGGAGTAATTCCAAAATTAAGCGACTGAGCTTAATTTTGGTGAATTATTGGGTGAATTCTAGGTGCTAATTCTATTTGTCTTTATTGGAAGAATTTGAAAAGTTATATATTTTGAGTCAATACCATGTCTCCTGTGAAATTGGTTGAACTTGAAAAAAGGCTGTAAAAATGTGGAAAGACATGAATTAATGATTGAATGAATTTTCCTCTAGCGAGCAATCCTATTAGGATCCATTAGATCCTGGATTGTAAATCCATTCCTTAACCAATGTAAAACAAATTATTTTTCATCTATAGCTTATTTTATATAGATTATTAACAGAATTTATATAATATAAAATATTATTCATAGATTATTTTCCACAGTATTTATTTTATAGATTATAATGTCATAATATTCCCTTTTAATAGTCTATTTCATTCCTTTTTATTATCCTATAAGACTTTTTCTCTATTGTTTCTCAGACAAAAAGCCAAAAAGAGTGAAGCTTTTATTACTCAGACTGACAACCAAAAGACTTGTATATTTTCTTCTTAATGTTTTGTTTTGACACAAATCAAGAATTCTAGCAAGTAGACGTAGAGACGTTTTTAAACCAAAAATCTCATTTGATAATGATTGTAAACACTCTGAGGGCAGACAGATCTGTAGTCCTCCTATGCTAAGAGTGCCCCCTCGACAGCGAGTAGTTATTGAGTGAATGAAAACATGAAACTGTGAATTTAAAATGGAACAAATTGGATAATGTCAACTGAATATTACTTCTCAAATTAGCAAGTATGACCACCATTGTATTCTCCTGACATCCCTTCCATACATCTCCCCAGTGGTTGTTAGTCAATTAAATAAGATTTTCTAGGGTGGGAACTCAGATGTCACTATTTTTAGAGTTTCCTAGGTTACCCCAATGTGTTTGATTACCATTCTATCCACACTAGCCAATAAAATAGAGTCACTTTACTACCTTACACCCTACATGCCGCTGGTTCAGTCCAGTCTCTTCCTCATCTTTTCTACTTCCTGCTCCATTATTTGAAATAAGCTCTGTTATCTGTTACATTACTATAGGATCCTAGTGAATCTTTCTGTCTCTGTTTTCTCACTATTTGAGTACATACTACTTACTTCTACTACTTACGTTCAGTTCCAATTCTTTTATTTCCCTATGTATAAGCCCCAGTGCTGCCTCTTAACAGTGGAGAAACCTCGTTAGCATATTATTAAACACTCTCCACAATCTGGCTCCCATTACGTTTCCACCTTATCATTCTCTCTCCCTTATAGATAATGGTCCAGCTCTCTGGTCTGCCTCTTTTCCCTGAATATGATCTCTACTTCACTGTCCTCATTAGCTTGGGATTTTGTTCTTGCAAATATTTGGAATAATATCTATTCAGGTCCTTTGCTCATCTTTTGACTGGATTATTAGATCTTTGCTATTGAGTTGTACAAGTATCCTGTATCTTCTGGATATTAGCCTCTTATCAGATATGTGGTTTGCAAATATTTTCTTACATTCCATAGGTTGCTTTTTTTTTTAAGATTTCATTTATTTATGCATGAGAGACAAAGAGAGAGAGAGAGAGAGAGAGGCGCAGAGACACAAGCAGAGGGAGAAGCAGGCTCCATGCAGGGAGCCCGACATAGGACTGGATCCTGGGTCCCCAGGATCAGGCCCTTGGCTGAAGGCTGCGCTAAACCGCTGAGCCACCTGGGCTGCCCCCCCGGGTGCTGCTTTTTTATCTTGTCAATGGTTTCTTTTGCTGTGCAGAAACATTTTAGTTAAATGTAGTCCCACCTGTTTATTTTTGCTTTTGTTGCCTGTGCTTTGGTGTCAAATCCAAAAAAAACATCATTGCCAGGATCAATGTCAAGGAGCTTACTTCCTATGTTTTCTTCTAGGAGTCTTAGGTTTCAAATCTTGTGTTCAACTCTAATCCATTTTAGGTTGATATTTGTGTATTGTATATGATAGGGCTCCAGTTTAATTCTTTTGCAAGTTGGCTGTTTAGTTTTCCCAAACCACTTATTGAACAAACTGTCCTTCCCCAGTGTATATGCTTGACACCTTTGTCAAAATAATTGACTATATATGCATGGGTTTATTTCTGGGCTCTCTGTTCTGTTCCATTGATTTTTGTGTCTGTTTTTAGCCAGTTACATATTGTTTCGATGACTATGGCTTTGTAATGTTCTTTGAAACCCAAAAGTGTAATGCCTCTAGATTTATTCCCTATCAAGACTGCTTTGGTTATTTGGGGTCTTTTGTGGCTCATACAAATTTTAGCATTATTCTGTTTATGTGAAAACTGCTATTGGAATTTTTGTGATTACATTGAGTCTGTGGATCAATTTGGGTAGTATGGGCATGGTAGCAATATTAATTTTTCCAGTCCATGAACATATAAAATATTTCCATTTATTTGTGTCTTCTTCCATTTCCTTCTTTAATATTTTTTAGTTTTCAGTGTAGACGTCTTATTTTACCACCTTCATTAAATTTATTTCTAAATATTTTGTTCTTTTTGATGCTATTACATATGAAATTATTCTTATAATTTTTCTTTTAGTGGTTTGTTGTAGAAAAAAATGATGTATGAATCTTGATTTTGTATTCTGCAACTTTGCTGATTTTGTTTATTAGTTCTAACATCTTTTTGGTAGAGTTTTTAGGGTTTTCTATTTATATATCAAACAGATATGATTTTACTTTTTCCTTTCTGATGTGTCATATATATTGCCTTTGCTATGCTAAGGTACATTCCTTCTATAACCAATTTGTTGAGAGATTTTATGAAAGGATATTGAATTTTGTCAGATGCTTTTTTCTGCATCCATTGAGATAATCATATGGTATTTATCCTTTTTGTTAATATAATATGTCACTCTTATTGATTTGTAGATGTTAAAAACCATCCTTGCACCCCTGGAATAAATTCCACTTAATCATTATGTATGATCCTTTTAATGATTTTGGTTTGCTGATATTTTTTGTTGAAGATTTTTGCATCTATATTCATCAGGGATATTGGCCTATAATTTTTTTTGTAGAGTCTTTACTTGGCTTTTATATAATATAATGCTGATCTCACAATGCTACTGTGTGGAAGTATTCCCTCCTTTTTTGTTTTTTGGAAGATTTGAGAAGCATATTGTATTAATCCTTTTTTATTTTCAACTTAAAAAATTGTATTTGCTTAGAGGCATTAGAATGTCAACAAAACAAGGTGCAGGTTTTTTTTTCTTTTTGCAACTACAGAGTTGTATTGAGTTAAAAGAACAATTATTTTCTATTAGCTGCTTCAGAGACAAGAGAAGTTGTGAACAGTACCATTCCTGTTGTACCTAACAGTTCCTAAGTACCGTATAACTATGTACCTATGGTTCCTGACAGTACCATATAACTAATTCATGGAGTGCACCATGAGAACCTGCTCTAGGGAAACCTGGGTAGCTCAGAGGTTGAACATCTGCCTTTGGCTCAGGTCCTGATCCCAGGGTCCTGGGACTGAGTTCTGCACCAGGCTTCCTATGCCTCTCCCTCTGCCTATGCCTCTGTGTCTCTCATGAATAAATAAATAAAATGAAAAAAAAAAGAAAAAAGAACCTGCTCTAAATTTCCGTGCCAATTTACAACCCCCATACTGTACTAGGCAAGGTTAGTGGCTACTGAAAATACCACCAGGACAAGGCTATCTAAAGACACATTTGTTAGTGTGTTAACTATACAACAACAACAACAAAAAGACACTGTACAACTTAAAACCATGACTTACTTACACAGGCTTACATTTTTTATCTTTAAAAGAAATGAGTTGTGTATATGAAGTTTAAATGCTTTATAAACAAGAAAAAAAGAAAAAAACCTGTGCTAGAACCAACTTATTCATCATTATCATCTTCCTCTTCATCCTCTTCATCTTCCTCCTCTTCATCTTTTTCTTGTTTATTTTTCAGCCTTGATGACTCCCTTTTTTAGTTCATCAGGCTCTCCTGTAGCTTGGTATGCAGCAGTCTCCTTTTTATACCTTTCTTCAGTTTAGCAGCTTTCTTCATAAAGCTGCTTGTCATCTGCGGCAGAGTGATTGCACATCTTTCCCCATTTCTTCACAACATCACCAATGGATAGGCTGGGATGCTGATTTGGGTGTGATACTCAGAGCAAAATAAGAAAAAAGCCAGAAGACTCCTCTTGGGGGCATTTGTGATCCTTGAATTTCTCTGGGTTTCCCCTTTAGGAGAGATACCAGTTTTCATTTTTCTTTCCTCATGGGCCTTATCCACCTTTACCATGTCTTCAGTTTTTTTTCTTTTCTTTCTTCTTTTTCTTTTTTTTAAAGATTTTATTTATTGTAGAGAGAGAGAAAGAGAGTGCATGTACAAGTAGGAGGAGGTATGCGGGGGGGAAGAATCTCAAGCAGACTCTACACTGAGTGCAGAGCCTGATTTGGGGCTCAATCTCTTGACATTGAGATCATGACCTGAGCTGAAACCAAGAGTAGGACACTTAACTGAGTCACCAGGGTGCCCCAATTTTTTTTTCTTTTCCTCTCTGAGCACTTCTTAGAACTCTGAGAAGTTAACTGAAGCATCTGGATGCTTCTTCTTGTGCTTCTCCTGGAAAGTTTGCAGGAGGAATGGATATGATGAAATCTTGCCCCTTAGCTTCATGCGGTCTTCTTCCCCCATGTTTACTTATTCTTCTTCAGTGAGGCACAGAGTCACCCACTGCCTGTCTGGCTCTCTCTCAATCACCCCGAGCTGTCTTTGTGGAGCTCGGTGTACTACAGTGACTGTCTATGAATTCTTCTTTAAATGTTTGGTAGAATTCAGAGATCCCTGGGTGGCTCAGTGATTTAGCGGTGCCTTCAGCTCAGGGCATGATCCTGGAGTCCCGGGATCAAGTGCCGCATCAGGCTCCCTACATGGAGCCTGCTTCCCCCTCTGCCTGTGTCTCTGCCTTTCTCCCTCTCTGTCTCTCATGAATAAATAAATAAAATGTTTTAAAAAAATGTTTGGTAGAATTCACCAGTAAGGTCATATGGTTCTGGACTTTTCTTTGTTGGGAGATTTTTGATTACTGCTTCGATCTCCTTAACAGAAATTGGTCTGTTCAGATTTTCTACTTATTATTAGAAATTGGTAAACTGTATTTCTAGGAATTTATCCATCTCTCTATCATCTAATATAATGACCTGTAATTTTTCACAGTCATTTCTTATGATCCTTAGTATTTCTGTATTATCAGTTGTAATGACTTCTCATTTCTAATTTTATTTGAGGTTTCTCTTTTTTTTTTTTTTTTTTGTCTACCTAAAGCTTTGTCTATTCTATCTTTACAAAATCTAGCTTTAGTTTCATTTATCAGTTATATTGTCTTTTCTCTCTGTTTCATTCATTTCCACTCTAATCTTTGGTATTTCCTTCTTTTTGCCAGCTTCGGGCTTAGTTTCTTTTCTTATTTATAGTTCCTTGGGGGTGTAAGGTTGTTTATTTGGGGTCTTTTTTCCCCCAATATAGGCTTTTATCACTGTAAACTTTCCTCTTAGAACTGCTTTTGCTCTGATAGATGCTGGTGTGCCCATTAAGAACCGCTTCTTTGCTCTCGATTGTCCTATGGGTCTCATGGACACAGATCCCATTGGCTCTCAGAGCTAGATGTTTTGGGGCCCTATTCCATGGTGGGAGTCTTAAAAGTTGGGACACTAGATGTGCGTTCTAAACCCTTTGCTCCTCAGGGAGAGGTTGGGAATTTGGAGTTTCCTCCTGAGTGTATGGCTTAGTGCCAGGGATGGGATTTAGGGTAAGAGCATGTCTCAGCCTTCGTACCCACCTCAGTGTGGGTTTTTTCTCATCTGCCTGACATGTAGGAGTCACTCAACTAGTTTCTGGATTTCTCTCAGAGAAAATTGTTCCATGTGTAGTTGTGCAGTTGGTGTGTCCGTGGAAAGAGGAAGTTCAGTAGCCTCCTCTGTCACCATCTTCCTCCCTAGCAGCCCCTTTCTGATTAGTGAACATCAGCAGGAGTTTAAAGTCACAGACTAATGTCACAAGTGGCCAGGTTCTTTACTTAGGCATTAGGGTTCCTTCAAAAATGTAGTAGGTTTCTGTTGTGCTTACCGTTGCAATTCCTTGCCTGGAAATGCTACAGGCCTTGATGTTTCTCCTACATCCTGACTTAGCTTTTAGCTTAAAGACTTCTCCCTGAGACCATGTGAAAAAAATGACCTCCAGAGGGTAGGTACAGGTCTTTAAGAAACCTCTAGTCAGAGTTCACTGCGACAGAGAAATCCTACAGAGAGGCACTCTGAGGAAGACCTAGACCAGAGCCCTGGTCATGGTAATCATATCCCTGTTCAGTCTAGCTTCCATGCCACTACCTGCTTCTATATAAGGGTTCCAAACCTGATTTTCCCACCTGCAGTGGAAAAAGTTAAACTTGAATTGTAATCTATAGACCGAAAGTGCCTCTTTTAGCCAATCTGTGTTTTCATCCTTTTCCCTAGGCCTGCCTCCTTACCTAGGTAGAGTAAAGGAAGAAGGTGCCTTGGTGGCCTCATTCTACAAGTTTCTTTTTGGAAGATACCATAGGAACAGCATTATGGGTATTTTGTTTTACACAAATAAACAAGTGCATGCTTTGCACTACACACACATAACACACACATGTAGCCCCAGTTGGGTTACCTGTTAGTTCTCTTCTAGGGACTAGCCTCTTTCTCTAGTCAGTTTAAAAACACACAGTTTAAAAACACATTTTGCTTCAGTTTGGCTCTTCCGTTTTCCTGGGGAGGAAACCCAATATCTGAAATTTTCCTAACATGGAAAATTTGGAAAACATGAAAAATTTCCTTTAACAGGAGAAGGTATATAGTCGGTATTCGAGGTAAGTCTAGACATGGTTTTAGATAGATACTTTCCCAAATTTCTTGCCCAGGTAATTAATACATACTTTCATTCAACCTGCTTCCTGTTATAAAGTCAGATAGGTAAAACCGACTCTTACTGCCACATTCAGTGTCTCATAATAGAAAAAACAAGGCATTCATACCCTCAGGATATGCAAATAGCTTCCAAGGGAACCCTGGTCACCAAGAGTTTTAAGGGAGTCAGTTTCCAGATTCTGTTGCATATATGTTTTCCAAAATCAATAGCCCTGGTTATTTTGCCGATTCGTATTTTTCACAATTGCCTTTCTTCCACTTTGGTAAAAAAAAAAAGGACCATCTCTCCTCCCCGCTCCTCCTCCCCACTGCCCCTAGTCCTGCTCTTATTTTGGCACATTGCTTCACAATATAAAATCATTTTAGGTTCCAAATAGAGGGACATTCCAGATATTATGTTGATATTGATGTTAACAGATTGAATCTTATGACCAAATCACAAAGCCCTTTGCAAATTATGTAGTTTCTAGTTCTTTGTTTTCAGCGGCTGGTAGATTGGTAAAAATACTCCATAATCTAAAAATCATTGTGTGATTTTTGGCATAAATCTCTGAAGGAGTTTGATAATCTAATGACTACTCTAACCAAATTTCTTTTTGTTTCCACACACCAATTTATGTGAACAAGGTTTCCAAGCACTGAAAAAAATAAAATCTAAAAAGTATGAATAGAATTAGTGCTAAAGGGTAATATGCATCAATGGCTACAACAATTAGTTTTAGGGAAAGGTTGTTTATGGTGCCATTCCTAATAAAATGTTATTATTTTATGTTTAGAACTATCAAAATATGTTTATGCTAGTTTCATTAATTAAATACTAATGATAATTTTTCAGACCTTAAAAACTGTTATCAAGTAACAGTAGTTATCAGTGTTGACTGACCAGTAAATTCATCAGAATACTTTATTAATTCTAGTCTTTTGATCATAGAAGCTTAAGAAAATTAAACAGATAGATAGATAAGACACATGTTGTGTAGAGGAATATGGCAAGGTTACTAATAAAAGGCTTTCAAACATAAAAAAATATTACATTAGGTTAAACTTCTATGAAACAGTAATATTGGAAATTCAAAGAGTTCAAAGAGAAAAATAAGCCAGGTAAATGTTCAGCTGTTAAAGAAATGCTTTCTTCATTGTGTTTGTTTTGGTTTGTTTTTAAATGCATTGATGGTAGATATCAAATCAGTGATGATAATTTGGATTCCAATGTGTATATTTAAGAGAGTGGTGTCATGATTTTATTCTAAAATAGTAATATATACAACTTATAGAAAACTAATATTTTGTAAATATTTAAATAATTATGGTGAAAAGTTTTAGATTTCTCCCTAAAATATGTGAGAAGGATATATTCATAACTGCATCAGATAATTATCATTTCCGCAAAAATAATTGAAGACCAGTGCTGTATAGACTGCTTTCAGGAAGAAGTAATGGAATATTCTACAAATAAATGGTATAATGTTCTACAAATTGCAGTTTGGTTTACTGACATTACCAGAAGTGTGAAACTATAGGCAGTTCCAGGGCCATCGAGAGGGCAGTACAGAGTCTGCCACAACATCCTTTAAGGAATCCTTAGTGTTTTCCACAGAAGTGCCACCAGCCATTCCCTGTATGTTCTGTATTCTCCCTTTGGGTTTTTATTTCTACTTGATTATATTATTTATCACATTGTTCTCTAGAATATTGGTACTATATACACGCTTCATTCACCTTAATATGGATCATGAGTTTGCCAAGGTTGGAGACTTTGTCTTGTTCTTTAAGTTTCTTACAATACACAGCACAATACCTTATGCATCAAATCCTAGGCTCTGGGGTCAAGGTTATCCAGTTCCACTACTGGCTTGTGATAGAAAGACACATCCCCTTCCTGACACTTGCATAAAAACACAGGGAGATCACAGACTAACCATGCTTTTGTGTAATCTCAACTGCAGTTTACCTCAAAACTGTATTGACAAACTTGAAAGAATGGCTAGAAATGGTCATTAAATTACAACATTAAGCAACTCCTAATTGGGAGTAAGCAACAAGTACTACTTTCATTCAGTTAAACTGATTCTTCTAAGTCAGTATGTGTTTTGCTTTAGAAGGTCACCTCAAAAACAGTCTGATACCACAGTACTTAATTTTACCACAGAGAATTTCAGGCCTCAGAGCAGATTCTAATGAGAGAGGGGAAAAGTATTTTACAGGTTCCAACACAATAATGTTTAGGAATTTCAGTTTTGAAACCATGATTGTTTTAATAAAATAATACTTAACATTGTACCGGTCATATATTTATCTTTTGTATGATTGTATATGATCATATATATGTTGCATATATAGTCCAGTTGTTAATATATGCTAGGTCCCTTTTAATAGAAAATATTTAGCCCAGGTAAGTGAAGTATTCATTAAAATGATTATAGAAGGTACACAAAAAGTGACAAGAACCTCAATTCAACTAAAGCAGAGAAATCTGTATCTCATTTCTGAGAAGAAATAACAATGTTAAGTTTTGAAATTCACATTTAATTACTCTGTTGACTTTCTGAAAATACAAATATTAAAATGCAGAAAATAAAATTAACATATAACTACGTATTCTTTAAAAATATGGAAGGCTTCATTTTTGCAGTTATTTTCTATTCACTCTACCTCCCTTTCTGTACTAGCCCTAAATGGTTCCAGGATTTTTTCCTTTCTCCTAATCCCTTATGAGATGAACTCTCTAAATTGAGTCAATATGATATATTAACTGACTTTTTAAAATGATATTTATATTTACTTTTATTTCATTTTAAAGTATAGGACATTTACCTGAACCATTATATGTAAATCAAAACTAATTTTAAATGCAAGTGAGTAACTACCTATAATCCTATGATGAATTCCTTTATAAAGCAAATATTTACACTTTATTTTATCTTTTGTATAAATATCGAGTTTGCTGAAAGCAAGATTTGCCTAGATTAAAGGTTCGTTCATTGGGAATACTTTCATACTTTGAAATTTAGCATCTATTGCTTTATAGTAAAAGTGGCTTTAACTTCCGATTGAGATAAATAAAATATACCAGATCAATTCCTCCTCTGATTTACTGTGATTCCCTTGGGAAGTCATTTTAGCTTAATGTGTCTTAATTTTTAGCTATGGAATGAGGATAAGAATAGTTCTTCTTTATGTTAAGACATTTTTACAAGTTACTTATACAAAATACAGAAAAATTATTAAACTAGGTATAAAACATTTTAGGATGATGATGCTTTATTTGGACAACATGTATTTTTCAGAGTAATTTCATATGCACCACTCTCTTCAGTGTTTTTGCTGCCTCTCTGAAACAGTTATAACATCCCTTTTTAGAGACATTTGACTTTTGGAAAGTCACAAACCCAAATTAACTCAACCAAAAGTTAATTAAAAACAACAATAACAACAACAACAACAACAACAACCATGTACTCAGCACCTATTGTGTATGATAAATGTTAAAACTTTTGGGGGAACCTGTAAATATTATGCATGAACACTGGTGTATCCACTGACATTTAGGAATAAATAGGTAGTTTTTACAAAAATTCACAGAATAAAAGTTCACATGTTACTCTATTCCACCGTGTACTATAGGAGAAGAAAATTACTTATTTCAAACACCTATTCTTTGCTAGGTTCTTACTTTTGTTTAAGCTTCCCAATACTGTAAGAGAAGAGAGGTAGGATTAATTATATTGTATAGATGAAGAAGAAGCCAAATGTAATGGGAAAACTCAGATTTGTCCCTCCTTCTTTTTCCTCTCCTGTGTGTCTTTAACACTCGTACAGAACACTTTATTTCTGACCCTGGCTTTTCCTCATGACAAGAGAGGGCACCAGCTGGCTGTCCTGCTTCCACTCAGTTTTGACACTAGTACCCAGACATAGCATCAGATTGCACAAGTTAAGAGTTGAGTCCTGCAAGACTGTCCTGCCCCCTAGCCCTCCACATGTCCAGATGCCCTGGGAAGCCCAGGCGTTACTTGTGCTTCTGACCCACTTGATACAAACTGGAGGTTCCAACAGCTGTTTCCAACTCACAACACCAATTGCAAGTCCACGTGGTTACTTGTATTTCTGACTGACTTGCTATAAATCAGTGGTCCCCACAACACCCTCCTTGGGTGTATTTAATTTGCTTACAGAATTCAGAGAAATGTTTTACTTACCAGGTTACCAGTTTATTATAAAAGAATATACCTCAGGAACAGCCAGGTGGAAGAGATGCATAAGACCAGGTATGGGAGAAGGGTTTGTGGGCTTTCAAGTCCTCTCCAGGTACGCCACTGTCCCCACATCTTCATCTGTTCCCCTATCTGGAAACTTTTTGAACTTTGCCGTTTGGGATTTTTATGGAGGCTCTATGACAAAGGCCTGATTGATTAAATCATTGGAGCTGGGGATTGATTCAGCCTCCAGCCCTCTACCCTCCCTAGCTGTCAAAGATTAGGACTGAAAAATCCAACCCCCTAATCACAAAGTTGGTGCCCCTGGCAACTAGCTCACATCCTTAAGTAGTGTCCAAAAGCCACTTCATTAACATAACAAACAATAACATAACAATTTGTGACTCTCAACAGTTAGGAAATTCCAAGGGTCTTGGGAGCCAAGAGCCAGGAACCATGGAAGAGGATGAGATACATTTTGATCATCTGAATAACCAAATACATATTTTTCCTATAAATCGCAGTATTGCACCAGCATTCAGAAAATAAAAGTAATTCATCTCAGTTCACCTAACTAGTAAGTGCCAGAGCCTGCATTCAAACTTAGATCTTTCTGATTCTAAAACCCATGATTTAGCATCCACACCAGGCTTTACTTCCAGGGTTTACATTTGCAGTTTAGTACATGAAGTGAAGGCTCTCTTGAGCATAATTTGAGCATGGTTTTAGAATTGACTTTTTGTTTTGTAGAAAAAGTATCTTTACATCCTGGTCATCTGGTCCACAGAACATGAGAACCCAAAAGAATCTTAAAGACCACCTAAGCCAGTGCTGTTATTCTTCTCATTTCATAGGATAATATGGTGCCTCCAGTTGTTAAAACTCTGCTATATATCTCAAGTCATCCATTTATCCATCCATTCAGAAAATATCTGTGAGGTCCTACTGTGTGCTAGGTGCTAGATCTACAATAATGAACAAGACAGATAGCATCACTGTTCTCATGGCACAGCCTACTGGGGAAAATGACATTCATCAGTAAGCACGCACATAAATGTGTACTTACACACACACAAATGCATTATTATACAGTGAGCTAAAAGTACTCTATTATATTATACAGTGAGCTAAAAGTACTCTAAAAGAGAACTTTTTTTAATAAAGATGTATTTATTTATTTATTTGACAGAGAGAGCATGAGTGGAAGGGGCAGAGGGAAAGGGAGAGAATCTCAAGCAGAGAAGGAAGGAGTATTCAGTGAGATAGGAGCAAAGTAGGCAAGGACTGCCTGGTGGGCCATTTAGGGATTTTTTTTTTTTTCTCCTAAAAGCTGTGGAGAGCCACTTCAGACTTCAATTTGCTTTTGTTTATTTTTTGTTTGCTTGAGGCAAGGGTGTGAATAACGAAATACTCAAAAATTTAACTTTGAAGCATCACTCTAGCTCTGCAGTATGATAAATGGATTAAAGCTAGTAGGTACAAGAAAAGTTGTAACTTGCTGATGGTTTGAATATGAAAGAAAAAGGTGTCCAAGGGATCCCTGGGTAGTGCAGCGGTTTGGCGCCTGCCTTTGGCCCGGGGCGATCCTGGAGACCCGGGATCCAGTCCCACCTCCCGGTGCATGGAGCCTGCTTCTCCCTCTGCCTGTGTCTCTGCCTCTCTCTCTCTCTCTCTCTCTCTCTCACTATCATAAATAACTAAAAAAAAAAAAAGAAAGAAAAAAAAAAGAAAGAAAAAGGTGTCCAAGCTGAATTTAGTTGTCCACTGGAAGATTGGTGCTGCCGTTTACTGGGCTAGTGCACTAGCTAGATGAAGACTTAGTTTGTAACAAAAAGAATATTTGAGGTTTTTATGTATTTATTTCAAAAATATAATAAGCCCAAGGGCACCTGGGTGGCTCAGTCAGTTAAGTGTCCAACTTTGGATCTCAACTCAGGTCATGATCTCAGGGTCATGAAATTGAGCCCCACATTGGGCCTCACTCTGAGCATGGAGCCTGGTTAAGATTCTCTCCCTCCCTGTCCATCTGCCCTTCCCTACCCCCACTCCCACGTACACATGCATGTGTGCACATGCACACCCTGTCTCTCTCTCTAAAAAAGAAATTATATATATATATATATGCATATATATATGTAGTAAGCCCATGACATGTTAATATAAATAGCATATTTTAATGAAAATTACTGATCTTTTTAGCCCAAAAAAATAGTGAGAATGTGCCATTGTTTGCACAAATCACTTTAATGTCTGGCCTAATAGATGACAGCTTAGATTCATTGCTGCTTCCGCTTTCAACCTGGGATGAGATGCTATTTTGGTTGAAGCATATGAAGAAAATCCAGCCTCACACAGATAAGTAGTTGGAAAAGGAAGAAGTACTTTGATAGCCTTTCCATTTCAGATGATTATGGATATTCTCTGATACTACACTAAAATACAGAGTGGTTGTTTCTCAAAAATTAATTTTAATGTGTAATCTGAAAACATATCAATGATTTTTTTGTTGTTGTTCTATTAAATCTTTTGTTCTGTCTTGAACTCTGAATGGATCACTTACACATCAGGATTTAGTACATCATACATTGGTCACATAAAGGCACAATCCATTGCAGGGGGGAAATATAGTAGTCAAATTATCGAGGTAACTGCAGCAAATAATTTGTTTCTAGTTGGTAATTAATCCAGATGTCATTAACAGATACCAAAAGTGTCTATTCCACATCAAGGTAGAATGTGACCTGCCAAGGAGCATCACTGTCTATAAGCTTGAAAAGTGTTCCAGTAAGAGCATAGATAAATCCTATTAATGTAGAGCCTGTTTATTCCCAGTTGTTAGAACACAGAGGCTAGAGATTACATAGAAGTCTTAGGAAATCTGCCCTTTTAATGTAAGTGTCTTGTCCTTCTGCAGTATAGTATGGTGAATGCATACCGCAGGCAAATAGCCTAATGTCTACACCTCATTTCTGCACCTGGAACACGAGAATAGCCTTGTAAGGTTTTCATGAGAATAGAAAATCATACATGTCATGTGTCAAAAGAGTGCTTGGTAAATAGAAGTACTCAATATTATTGTTCTTGACGAAACAAATAGCATTAATAATAATAATAGTGGTATCATTCTCTGTAGGCTTTTAGTGCTTTATTTGCCACAGGGTTTCTCTCGAGTTCATATTCCTTGATGTTTATGAGTAGTTTGGGTCCAGAAGACTGCCAAAGGGCTGGGCACACAGCTAATCACAACTCCCGTTGAAAAGGTATTGCAGATAGGTCCCTACTGGGGATCCAAGGAGCAGCCAAAGCAACGTGGGTGGGCCATGCAGGGCAAGGGAACGTGTCAACTGGGCAGCAACTCGTATATTTTGAACATCGTCAAACTTGTTCTCAGCCAGACCCCAAGTTGTCATCATAATGAAAGGAACAGGTTCAAGCAAGGTACCATCAGCTGATGCTCCAGAATTCACATCAGGGGCTTTGTGTGATTATTCCAGAGGGCATAGCCAAAGGATATACTATTCTGGTATTTTTAATGTTTTTTAAAACTCCAGCAATCCAAAGGTCATAATTTGTTGTAACGATGCTATAATTAAGTTGTGGTAAATGATAGCATTTGAAGATTTTGTAACCAGAATTGATTCATAAAATGAATACAGTCCCAGCAGTTTATGTTAACATAATTAAATGGAAATGTAATTCTAACTGAGTTTGCTTATTAAATTGAAAATTACTGGGTTATGAGCACTCTTACAATTCTGTCAAAATTGGTGTAAGTCTAGAATTACATGAAATATCCATTAAAATAAGGCATATTTAAGGCTGTGTTGCTGGTGGCAAGTACATTTCTTAAAGCACATGCAGGCAGATCGTGTGAAAGCGTGTGCTTTTCGTTAGGCTCATGCTAACTCGTTTTCTCTTTCCTCTGCAGCCATTGGTTTAGCCCTGGCGCTAGGACAGAGCATGGCCAGGTAAGGAACATTCTAATCCAAAAGGAAGTTGCTTAGTCTCTTTCAAATATTTAACTATCTTCCTTCAAGGTAGAAGATTAGCTTTATGTGAAAAGATATAAATCCCAGCTTATTTAAAAAGAAGATTTTCCAGTACTTCACACACTGATGAAATGAATCATCCTCGGTGACCGTCAGAATGCTCCCTTACCACCACCCTCCTCAGTCACTTTCTGCCACGGAAAGACTCTGGGATTCACTTGTTCATGGGACTTCATCATTTACCTTTGTTTTTCACAAAGTTAAAGTATCAAGATGGTACATATGCTGAAAAAAAATGCATTTGTATTAGACATGAAGGTCAGCCAGCAAGAGAATATTGTTATTTTTTTAAGTTTAGAAGATGGTAGTAGTTTCTTACAAGTTTATGTTATATTTTTCCATGAGGTTTTTGGTTTGTTGTTTTTTTTTTCTTTTTTTTTATTGCTCACTAGTATACATGGCAGCACGATGGTTAGTCGCCTTAACAAGAACTGGACATTCATTTCAGTGAACTTGACATATAAAAAAAGTTCTTTCTTTCTTTTTCCTTTGAATGTATTAGTTGTCTGTCTGCACCATGCTATGGTAATTTAGGGCTTAAACTTTTGATAGATTTAAAGCATATGCATTTTAGACTTGGCATCCTTGTTGATTTTTTTCATTATGAACTATAAAAGTCATTTTTTAAGTGGGTCAAAAATACAATATGTCAGAAATACCTTTAAATACATGAAAATGAAAGCTCACATCCACAGGGATCATTTTCTGAGAAGGGCAGGTAGGTAGGTAAGTAGGTAGGGAAAAAAGGGGTTGTACTTGGTAATTGGTAACATTAATATATTCATGATATTTTATTTCTTAAGCCGAGCCACAGTTGGTTGTATATACCATCATTCCTTTTACTTGTAAAAGGAAGGTGCTAAACACTTCATTATAAACTATAGTAATTTCTTAACACACATGAGCCTAGGCAAAGAAAAATATCATGTACATTCAGTTTTAATGGTATTTTGCAAACTTACCCTTTTCCATAAGAGTGATTATCTTTAAAGATACCTCATACATTAATAATGTAATATGGACCACTATTTCTAAAGATTTGGAAAGTAACCAGACTAAGTTTCATCTGTGGTATGTTTATCTTATTATTCAGAATGTAAGAATCAGACTTTCTGCTTTCCCAAAAGGTTCATGTCTATGTGTAATGCTTACAAGAAGATCCTGCTTCTGGGTAATGTCATATCAGGATATAGATTATCCCAAAATACTGTTTTTTAAAGCTCTTTTTCTACCCTTTAGAAATACTAAAGTAATGTTATGTTATAAAGTTGTGTTTTAGATCACAGTATAACTGGATGCTTCCAGCCAAGCTGTCTTCCTGCAGTTAAAAATCAACTAACGCTAGTATCATATAGAGAAGAAAGTTGACCAATTCTTTTTTGTTTTTTAATTTTTAAGATCATTTTGACCAATTTTTGAATTGGCTGTTGTTTAAACTTTGACACATGATTCCAGATTTCTGTCTCAAATGTAGATCATTAATTGATGAGTACAGTTGATTCTTGTTGTGGGCAGTAGCTATGTTCTTTCTCTAAAGTCCATTTGAACAGTAAAGTAGCAAATACTGAGACACTGCTCCTCAGGAAATATAAAGTTAGGTTCTTGAGAGGTCACCGCGTTTTCATTTACTGATCATTCAATACATATTCTTGTTTGATGTATGTTTATGTTTAATGATACCTTAATATATATTATTGATTCTTAATACCTGAAGGAAGCTTACTTAATGCCCATATTTCCTCTGGAAGGTCCCTGACAGCCTTGCACTTAGGAACACTTGACAGCACTTCAGGCTATTACTTGGGGACCATTTTAAATGATAAGAATCAAAAACAAAAAAAAAACAAACAAAAAAAAAAGAATCAAAAACAAAACACAAAAATGGGAAAAACGCAGCACTATACAGCCTGCAAAAAAAAAAAAAAAAAAGGATACTTGTTTACACCATGAGAGCTGAAACAAGCAAAGCATGGACTTCCCAGGCCTCAGCTGAGAACGTGTGAAACAGCAGACCCAAATTTTTACCACCCTGCACATGTCGATGAAGGACTGCAAAAGTGTCAGAAGTATTGATCCTGGCATTACAAATAAATTTTAACAGATAGGCAAATTTGTAAATATGGAACGAATACTGAGGAATGTCTGTTCCTCTGTGTACATGTACAAACCACACATACAGACCACTTATATTTTGAGGGAGAAAAATTTAATTCCACTCAAATCTAACTCTAGCACAGTAAACCTTGCTGAATAGATCTCAGTGCAAGTGATGAAATGCAAAATGGTGAAGAAGTGTAAAATCCTTCACTGTGTTGTTGAATGAATGACTGTTAGCATGCATGATCACCTTTCATTTTTCCCATACCCACCTAGCAACATAAAGAAACGGTGACCTTAACCCCACTTTTTTTCTTGGAAAGCCCATGCCTTTCTACCTCCCCTGTCTTAGAGTTCCTCTTTCTGTTCTTTAGTGCTAAATCCCATATCCACGGACACCAGGGGTATTTCTCACTCTTGCACTACATATTCAGTAAATAACTGTTATCCATCAGCCTCTATCCATAAGGTACTCTCTAGCTTTACAGAAGAAAGTATTTAGAAAAACCACATGGTGGTGGTTGTCATCTGGGGCAGGAAGGCAATAATGATAGTAGGTTATGAAATGTTTGAGAAAACCACAGAGAGGGCAGTTACAAAGGCCTCAAAAGAGAAATAAAGCCAGTTCAGAAGTGGAAGGAAGAAGAAAGCTATACGAAGATTTTTTTTTTCTGGTCTTACTGAATTCTAATTTTTCCTCTTTGAACATCAAATGGTTTGACATTTTGACCAAATTTATAAGTATCTTAAGGTGTCATAGATCACAGTTTAGATAGTACTTAGTTTTCCTTTCAGGGTGAGGACACTGAGAGCCCATGTGTGAGGAGACCTGAAACTCTTTTGTAGGCATTTGAGAAATTTCTGAGAAGTGGCCACTGACAGAAACAGTCCTAAGTGAACACCTCTGAATATCAGGTGGTAAAGACAGGATTACTGTGGAAGAATTCTTCTCTTGGCTTCTTCCCTTGTGTTATGGATTCGAAACATTTACTAATCTTGTAAAAATATTATGAAGAGCTGTAGAAATTCCCAGCTCCCTTTTCAATAGTAAGAACCATTATCCACAAGGAACACTTCTCTTCCTGATTTAACTCCGTAGATTTAAAAATTGTGAACCATTTGTAAACCTCACATTGCGCTAGGTTTTGTGTTTATGAAGTTTAATGTAATTCTTATGTGAGTCATTTTTTAATATACATCTGCAGGTCACTAATCAGGGAATTGTGTCTCCATCTGGCCTAAGTCCAGCAATCTGAAAGTTGGAAGGTAAGAAGCACTTCGCACCATATTCAGAAGTTCTGTTATTAATCAGAATTGACATGGTTGAGTCAGAATCCTGAAAGTTGACCTCACTTGTGACACGGATAGTAGGCCAAGGAATGAGACGAATTATCAGTAAGAAGAGTGAGGAATTTCTCAAAACCTGATAAGCTACTCTTGCTTCTTAGAGCAGAACTCAAGAACCCATGTGTCTTTGACCATGAACTCATGACCTGATTCGGCCCCCTACCCCACCCCAACCCTGCCGTCCTTTTTCTTGTCCTTTGGGCCATAGCAGAAATGTGTTGAGAATCTTTCAAATACAAATATATGTTTTCTATTCTAATAACATTCTGGATTAATTTTTTTTCATCTTTGCCCCTTACAAGGCCTAGCCTCCCATGTTAACGTACTGGATTCATGACCTTAGATCTGAGTTTGTATTTTTTTTATCTGGGTTTGATTTTTAATTTGCAAAGGTGCACCTAGATTTATACTTTTATTGATAAAGTGAGAAAATTTATGATGGCTTTTTAATATAAAAGCTTTGCATTTCATCATTCAGGTATTTGTCTCCTTTTATACATAAAGTCCATCAAAACTGTAAATTTGAGGAAGAGAAGAAATTCTCATATGAATCTCATAGAAGGAGCTCTAACAAAGTTCAGAGAAGCTGCTGTCTCATTTAAGTTGATCCAAATGGTGGCCTCTCTGAGAACTATTCAGATCTCTAAGTAGGTAGAGCCTAATATTTATTTTGGTAATTATAGTTGCATTTTCAAAACTAAACTATAGAATTCTTATCTCATAAAGTTGTGTTTGGGATTTTGAGTTCTTTGCTGTAACTGTCTTAACAAACTGCAGAAACAGCGTTCACGTATCTGTCTTTTATCTTAAAATTAGAAAAGTTAGTTAACCACTACTATTAATTTCAGGTGGACGTAGAGATTTTATCATCTCACCTCTGGCTATCTGTGTCACAAATGTTGGTTTGTATATATTTTTTTAAAAGGCACTAGACTTAGAAATGCCAAAGTAATTAATTATTTTTATTTTCAGAAACAATTTCGTTTTCATGGTACGAAGTGTTTCTAAATTGAAACACTTTCAGATTAATGGACTTAAGATAAATGGTTGCCATTTTCTATATGTAGTGATAATGAGATAGAGCTTCAGCTACCTATCAGATACTAAATCTCACTCCCTATTTCTTTATCACATTTATTCAATCATTCATTCATTCAACAAATAGTTATTGAGCACTAAAACTGTATCAGACATTGTGCTGGACCTTGGAGCAAGTAGAATGAATAATTGAAGCAAAGGGCCAAAGGTGAGCAAGAATGTGGTACACACCCCAAACTAAAAAGTTCAATATGGTGGGGATATGTAATTTAGAAAGAAGGGCATTAGTGACTATTACCAGAGGGAGGGGTGGGTGTAAGGATGGTGAAATAGGCGCAGAGGAATAACAGTGGAATTATCACGATGAGCACTAAGTAATGTATAGAATTGCCTAATCACTATTTTATACACCTGAAACTAATATAGCTTGCATGTTAACTTTACTGGGATTAAAGTTTTTGAAAAAGAAGAAGAGGAAGTAGGAAAGTTAGTTAGGTTGGGGATAGGAGGAAGCATAATAAATTAAGAGTTTAGAAATGTAATCAAATTATGAAGGGCCATGAAAGTCTTGTACAAGATTTGAGGGTTTCTCTGCAGAGAGTAATGGAACCAGATCAAATTTTAGAATTACTGGCGGCAGTGTGGAGAATAGACTGGGTAGGAGTGAGTCTGGAGGCAGGGAGGCCATTGCAAGTAAGAGCAAATGATGGTGTCGACCAGGATGGATTGTAGTAGTGGGGAAAGAACGAAGTAGCTATGCAGGAGAAATTAAGGTACACTTACTTAATTAAGACAGTCCTGGAAAAATACAGGACCTAACCACATCCTTGATGATCTAATTAAGTTCTATTCTCCCTCAAAGATGGCCAAATGACACTAATAATTGATTCCAAATAATGTCATTAAATACTTTAAAGCAGTTTTTTATCAAAAGGTATTGTTACTGGTAAGACAATACCCACTGACAACCAGGTTCATTAACTATTATCATAATTGTAGTATTTGAACCATTTTGCTCTCCACTCCTTATGTTTTGGTGTTAGTGCTAAGCATTTTCTATGATTTATCTTGTTTAACACTCACAACAACCCTACCAGTGGATAATATTATCTCCATTTTACAGATGGACATGTGGGTTAAATACTTTGCCTAAGACTATCCAGTTTGTGAATGGCAAATCTGTTATTAAAACCTAGTAACTTGGGCAGCCCCGGTGGTGCAGCGGTTTAGAGCTGCCTTCAGTCCAGGGTGTGATCCTGGAGACCCGGGATCAAGTCCCACATCAGGCTCCCTGCATGGAGCCTGCTTCTCCCTCTGCCTGTGTCTCTGCCCCACCCCCCCACCCCCACCCCCGTGTCTTTCATGAATAAATGAGTAAAATCTTAAAAAAAAAAAAAAAAAAAAAAAAAAAAACCTAGTAACTTGTCAGTTCCTGGCACAGCTGGGGTTAGAACCTACATCTATCCTGCATTATTACTTTTAAGATTTCTATTTTTTTTAAAGTTAATTTCTAAAACTGTGCAACTTCTTTTTGGCCCAGTCTTGTGTATAATTATATTTCTGCATAAATAAGATAAGCTACAGTTTGAGCGAACACATAGTTTAGAGTATTGACTACTCGGGGTTTTTTTCTTTCCAATTAGTTAGGGTAAAGCAAGTGTGAAAGCAAGTGGATGGTGAGGCATTTTGAGGAAGTGATCAAATATATATACATACTTTCTAATTATATATTTCCAAGCCAATAATTTCATTGAAAACGAATGTTTTAAGTGTGTTCCCTTACCATGTTAGGCCAGAAGATACAGAGAAAATATTAGATCTTTTATGTCAGCATAAATGACAGTCTCAGAAAATTCACAGCTGAATGCAATGGTAGAGGCCATTGACAAGAGAGGTTATATTACTTACCCAAGACTACTCCAGAGAACTAGGATCATAAGTGAGTTCTACAGAAACCTTCCAGCTCTGGGCTGTATTTTAAGTGACTATAAGAGCAGTTTCACTGTCAGGACAGCGCTGGATTGCCAACGCTTAAAAACAGTTTTAGTAGCAGTGGCATCTCCAGCAAGAGTAGTGGTCTTTGTTTTGAGACAAACCAGTAGGGGGAAAAAAAGTGAACAGAAGTGCACGAATGGTGTCCCTTTGAGTGAGAAGAACACACTCTTCTACTTACAAAATAATATAATGAAAATATTTTTGTTTCTACAACTTTGTCTTAACACTTTGTATAGCATCAGCTTCTGAGAGATAACCGAGCTGAAAGAGGACACAAGAAAAACTGTTCTGTGAAAACAGCCAGCAGGTAAGCAATTCAAAACCACTTTTAATTCTGCTCATTAAGTCATTGCCTTTTCTTTCCCCCACACCAGTATGAATGGATGAGTTAGAGTTGAGTTGCCTTTGAAGTTGCCTTCTGAAGAGCCAGTTTGAAATATTTTACACATCGTTTATTAGAATCTGTTTCAGGATTACTAGTAATGAGAAATACCATTTTATTTCCATTTTGAAGAAGCTGGTGAAAAATAAAGAATGAATTTTAAAAAGAAAATTTCTGTTTCTCATAACAAATGAATACTAGATCAAGATTTAGAATAATCATTTTAGCTTTTAATTTAAAAAAGTAGAATTAATCTTTCTTCCCCAAACTTAGATGGTACTTAGACCTTATGAGAGAGCAACATGTATATTTATTCTAATAAGATAGAAATTAATCTTTAGAAAATATACTCTTCTTAAGACATGCTTCTAGGTTCTTACTCATTTTATATTGCCAGAAATGTTATTTTTTTTCCTTTAACAGAAAGAATTTGCCTCAGTTGTTTTAGACATATATTTTCAAATGTTGCATGTGGTGTTTCTGAAGACTTGACTTTTATTTAGGTGAAAATGGCCATCACAATATTGATCAGAATGACCACCCTGAGATTTATACTTACTCAATTTTTAACAAGACAACTGACCTCAGACCCTCAGACCACTGCATCCCATTGCTTCCCATTGCTACTGTACCAGTCGCTGTGTTTAACCTTCCCAAGCAAGCAGTATTGCTTTAAGGTACAATGTTGGACAACTTAACCTCAACTGAGAACCCACTTGATACCTGAAGAACCTAATGTAAATCCTATCTATGCAGCCTAGTTTAGACAATCAAAAACTGTCACACATATAAGTCGACCCTCAATGATAGTCAACATAAAACCAATATATTTACTCCTAAGAATGGCAGCTTCTAAAATTAGAGCAATCATCTGTACAAAATGTGTACAGATTATAAATATGGATGAAGGGCACCTGGGTGGCTCAGTCGGTTAAGTGTCTGCCTTTGGCTCAGGTCATGATCCCAGGGTCCTGGGATCAAGTCCCATGTTGGGCTCTGTGTTCCACAGGGAGCCTACTTCTCCCTCTGCTTCTGCCTCTCTCTATCTCTCTCTCTCTTTCATGAATAAAATAAAAATAAAATATTTGAAAATAATTATGGAGGAAATATTTATAGAAATAAAATGAACAAGCAACAGATTGCTATTGGAATTAATCAGGCAAAATTGAATAAAAATCATATAATTGTTTAAAATGAGAAATATGGGCAGCCCCGGTGGCCCAGTGGTTTGGCACCTGCCTTCGGCCCAGGGTGTGATCCTGGAGACCCGGGATTGAGTCCCACATCGGGCTTTCTGCATGGAGCCTGCTTTTCCCTCTGCCTGTGTCTCTGCATCTCTCTCTCTCTCTCTTTCTCTCTCTCTCTGTCTTTCTCATGAATAAATAAATAAAATCTTTAGAAAATAAATAAAATGAGAAATATGATTGTTAAGAGATAATTCATGAAATGAAGATATATCAAAAAAGTAGACCAGAATATAGCATAAAAATACAAGGAGATGAAAAAATGTCTAAGATATATTTAATCAGAGTCTTTGATAAGGGATATAGAAGGGCTAAAAAAATATATTTAATGAGTGTTGGTTACGCATTCCCAAAGCTGATTAAAGTTATAAATTCATAGATACACATACAGAAAGCACAGTGAATACTAAGTAGAATAAATAAAAAGAAATCCACACCTAGTAGTATAGTGTAGTACACCAAAAACAAGAGAAGATCTCAAAAGAATACAGAAAGAAAGGACAAACTGTCTGCAAACGCATGATAGCTATATATCAAATTTCTCCATGGCAACAAGGAAACCAGAACACAGTAGACTCATCTCCAGATTTCTAGGTGAACATACATTGACAACCTAGAACTGGGCATCTAGAAAAATATCTTTCCTGTATGAAGGTGAACTAAACACATTTTCAGATTTTCAAAAACTAAGAACATTTACTATCAACAAATGTTGACTAGAACAATATTTAAAGGATGGGTTTCCAAAAACTGATCTCCCAAGAAAAATCTGAGATTCAAGAATCAATGCAGAGCAAATAAACTGATTAAGATTTAGGTAAATGTCAACAACCATTGTTTATATGAAGTGATGATAATTGTGATTCATAGGACTTTTCAAAAGACAATCTAAAAGAGTGGACAATAGCAGGTTAAATTGGCAGGAAGCAGAAGAGTTGTGTGGCCATAGGATGAGGGCCAGGGAAGAGCTGGAGGCAGGGGTTCCCAAGGGACATAAAGAAACTATTGGGGTAATTGCTATCTTCATTATCTTGAGTGTGATGATGGTTTCACATGTATATATGTCAAAACTTATCAAATTATACACTTTAACTGTGCATTTTGCTTATGTCAGCTACACCTCAATAAAGATCTTCTTAACATTTTTTAAATAAAATCCTCCTTGGATTTCCATATCATTACAAGTAAAAGCCAAAGTCTTTATGTTGGCCTGCAAGGCCATCTGTGATCTGGCCCGGACCTTTTTGCTTCCTCCTTGATATCTTCTCCCACTTTCTCATTCACCCACTCCGGCACAGTGGCCTCTGTCCTATTCCCCCAGCACACTGACCCCACTCACATCTCAGGGCCTTTGCACGGGCTGTTCCCTCTGCCTGCAACTATCTTTATGGCTTGCTCCCCATTTCCTTCAAGTCTCTGCTCAATGTAAAAAAGTGCTCACTCTCCACCCAAACCATCAGACTCTACTTGATCTGTCTTCCTGATTGGCCCTCTTACCCCCTCCCTTTAAGCTTCATGAGAGGAGGGTCTTTGCTTTACTCACTGGTATATCCCCAGTACCAAAAACAACACCTGATACATGGGCAAGAAGTATTCATTACATAAAGTATTTGTAGAATGCACTCAAAATTGCTTCTGGGTCAGTAAAGTGCTCTGATTGAGTCCTTGTGGGGGTTTCTTCAGTTAGAATGCCTGACTCTACTCCCCATTTCACCACTTAGAGCTGGGTGATCTTGGGCAAAATACTTAACTTCTCTGTCCCTCAGTTTACTTATCTATGAAAAGGGAAAATGGCCATACCTACTTCATAACACTGTTGTCAGATGTAGATGAATTAGTGCCTATAAATTCCTATAAAGCATTTAAAATGGAGGAGCTCAAATTCTGAATCAAGTATGTTATTTCAGGTATGGTATTGTTAGTCCCACATGTGTATTTTCTAAGCATTTTTCAATTTTATTTTTTTATCATTTTTTCTTGTACCTAGTTTAGAATGTTATATCATTCTGTAAGACTTATGACAAAGTACAACAGGCCTTAGTCCTATCCTTCCCCATTCCCCAATTTCACCAGCCAGAGGAAACTACTTTCAACCATTTTATCCATTTCTTCTAGTATCAACCTAAATTACATGCTTATATCACTCTTTCTTGAAGTTCTTAGTTTGGTGTTACTATTGACTTCCTGCCGTGTGTCCTACACACACACACACACACACACACACACACACACATCCCATATCTGCATTTCTCTCTTTCTCTCTAGTAGCTATATCATAATCGTCAGACCAAATCAATATTCATTGTTTGCATTAATGTGATTATGTATGTAAATATTATTCATAGATGTATCACTTTCCCGTTGTCATGGAGATAACTGTCTTGTTTTTCATTTGCTTTGTTTTCTGTGTGCCTCACCCCCGTTCATCAACCACCTCTATGCAGAAGTGTAGTTCCTCTCAATTCTTTCTTTGGGTGGCATCCCTCTTGGAGCTGTCCGCCCCTCAGATCCATTCTCAACTGTTTGCCGTCTGGACCTGCGACACAGCTGATGTCCTGTGATCTCTCTCTTGATTTTCTTCCTGGGGATGTCCTTCATCTCTCCTACATGGGATTTCCTATTTTCTGGATCCCACACCATTATTTTTCCTAAGCTTTCTGAGAAAGAGAACAGTTGCACTTTGCATGTCTGAAAATCTGTTTATTCTAGTCTTACACTGATTGCTTCAGCTGGGGATGGAATTCTGGTTTGGGAGCCATTTTGCCTCAGGATCTTGAAAGCATTACTCCCATGCCTGGAGTTCTCTGTGATGTCCATTTCCTCTGCTCTCTTAGGATTGGGATGTTTGGAGTGCCTTCCAGTGATCCTCCAATTTTTCTTAATGTCTCTTTTATATATTGTTGTCTTCAAAGATTTCTGGGCAATGTAATCAATGTGATGCCCCAAACCTTTCATCGATCAAAAAATACTCTTACACTTTTCATTTCCAAGAGCTCGCCTTGTGTCTTTGAACATTCCTTTCGTATATCCTCTGTGTCTTGTTTTGTGGATGTAGTTTATTTTCTTGTGTCTCGAAGGGTAACATTTGTGTTAGGCACAGGGCAATCTGTGAAGGAGAAATAAGCACAAGGAGAGAAAGACTTACTCGCCTTTAATTTTTGTTTTAAGTTTTATTAAGTGCAAGACAAAAATTCTTCACCCTCCTTATTTACATGTATTTTTTTCCATGTTGCTTTCTTGAAAGCCATTTTCTTTCTAATATTTGTAATATTGCCTTGACTTTTCTTACCCCTTTTGGATGAGTGACTGCACTTCCCTTTCTCAACTTGTAGAAAATATAAAGGTTAGAGAAGAGAACTGTAATGCCTTAAATCAATACATTTTGGGATCATTTATTCCCAAACCATACCAGGCAGGTAAGAAAAGATAAATGCACAAGTGGTCTGCCATTAATGACTCAGAGTCAAGACTCCGACCTGCATGGCCACAGCGTGCTCTTCAGTTAGGCATCCCCCACTCCCCACCTCCTCGGAGCTCTGCCTGGATACAGGTGGCCCAGTTGTGGCTCTAGCCTGTGGAGGGTAGTACCTCTCACCCTCAGCTCTGCAGAGGGATTTTCAGGACCTGCGTAGATGGGTTTCTTATTTACCAAGGCCACTAACAATAATCCAGCTGGGTGGTTTTCTAGATATCCAATTTAGGGCATTTCTCTCTCCTGCCCACATTCACTTCCACATTCATCTAGGCTCTTTCCATTAATGGACGATGGTGAGTGCAGGGGAATTGTGTCTTTTCCAACTCTGAGACTGTTTTATGTCTAACAGTATGGAAGAGGTGACAACCTATGAGTCTCCTTTAAACAAACAGCCTACTTTGATCATTTCAGCCTGTTCTCCCGGGAAGCTCTATCTCATCAACATCGGACTCTGGTTTTCATAGAATCCTGTGCTTCCTCCTCCAAAAGGACAGTGTTCCTTTGGATTTCTTACCTGGCTTCTCACTCCTTGCACATCGCCCTGTGCTCCAGGAGCCAACAATAGTGCCCGCATCACACGCCATCCCATCATATCCAGACAGTTGTTAATGAAATATAAATGTGTTTTATTTGTTCTTATGTTTGTTGTAAACATAATTAGCATTCTCCTTCTTCTCAGACATGATACTTAATGGGTCCTGTAATCAAACTCCCGACTGATTCTTAACATAGATGTAATATAAACTCATTTAAACAAACTCTAATTATAAACAGAGGCACAACGTCATCCCATTGATTCAAATGATAGTCTTACCCATCTTCCTTTTAGTTTGTTGCTTCATTTTTATTCACTGGCGGGGAGCCCTTTATCATACAGTAAATGGGCCAGAGACTGAGTGGAGTGAAAAATTTTCATCATAACCGTATCCTCTTATGTTCACTTGATGTGTTCGCCCAAGATTTTGCACTGCCAGTGCACGAAGTTGCGTGTCTCCTGTCTTGCATTCACCTGTACTGATTATTCCCATCTGATTCTTCCGTTTGACTAGTCTGAGGTTCGATTTGCCAGTCATTCTTCCATTTCTTCAGAGTTTTCTATCATTTTCTTAAATGGCATTTTGTCTTAGGAATATTGTATATTGTTTCTCATCTAATATTGAATGAGTGTCTCATAGTTTGTTCATGCTGTTCTCAAATTTTATATACCTTAAAACCTTTGAAAACATAAATGAAGCTTAAGGAAATGAAGCTTAAGGAAACACAAAATTCTTTCAAAAAACAAATGTGTGAAAGTGCAAATAATTGTAATTTTTAAAAACCACTGCTTATTACCTGTCACTGTCAATATTTAATAATTAACAGACATAGTTTTTGAGTGGCCATTGCATGCAAGAGATTATTAGCCAAAATGAAATACCTACACACACATTCACACTCACTAACACACTCAGCTAACCGTTGGGGCAACGCATCCAAGTGTTTTATAGAAAACCTAGTGACATCTAGATTTATTTCTTCAACCTTTATCTTTCTCCTAAATTCCATATTTGAATCCAGACCTTCCCCTTTTTATTTCAGTAGTCAAATACAATTGTATACTTCTCAGAGTTAGAAAGTTCTTTTTCTTTGCCTTCACCTCATTCAAAACTCCAATTAGATAATTTCATATTATGTCTTGTGTCATAACCTTTGGTTAGTACCAGAAAGTTCAATATAGCCTACTAAATTGAAAGTCAGTAAAACATGCATTAAGTGATGCCTAATACTAAGTCATGAACCATTCTTGAAAATGTCTTGCTTTTTTAAATATTTCTTTATGTTTATGATTGTCATAATTATTCTAAAAATGCATACAAAAGGATGGTTTGACAAAAATTGGAAGCAATTTTATTGGATTGTTTAGATCATGTTATGCCTTTTCTTTCAGGTCTGGTATCTTGTGTGTGTGTGTGTGTGTGTGTGTGTGTGTGTGTGTGTTCCTTTACTTACATGATTTTTGTCACTGTTATGAGGCACAAAGGCTAAATCATCTAACTAATATATAATTTGAAATTAAGCAAGAACATTTCTATTGTTGATATTATCAAATTTTATTTAGTATCTTAAAATATCTTTTAAAAACTGTGTTAATTCACTTTTACTTAGTTTTTAGTAACATTGCATTTCTCATTTACTCAGCATCAAATAATTTGAAAATCCCTGGATAATATGTGTTCTATTTCTTAATTTAGTGATTAATACCGAGGAGGAAGAAATGAACCTTTATTTTCCTGTCATCTTGCCTGATTAGCAAAGAGTCTCCTAAAATGAAAAAATGACAATAGATTCCATAAGAGAATCAAAACAGAATCCCATCACATTCACACACACACACATTTATGTCAGCCTTTTTCTTTCTTTCTTTTTTTTTTTAATGATGTTATTTATTCATTCATGAGAGACAGAGAGAGAGAGAGAGAGAGAGAGAGAGGCAGAGATACAGGCAGAGGAAGAAGCAGGCTCCATGCAGGGAGCCCAATGCGGGACTCCATCCCAGGTCTCCAGGATCAGGCCCTGGGCTGAAGGCAGCGCTAAACTGCTGAGCCACCCAGGCTGCCCCAAAGTCAGCTTTTTTCCATCAGGTCTTCTAACCTTGAAAATAGAACATATTCTTTTTTATATAATGATACAGATCACTATGTTGTGTTGCAGCTGTAACAAAGAATTATGGCTGTTCTTTATTTGATCTCCTAAAGATCCAAAGATGTTCAAGTATTGGGTTTGCTTAGTCTTCCCCATAGTGTCATCTGTTATTGGAGAAGGAGATCTAATTTGCAATGGATATAAAACTATTTGTCATTTTGCAGGTTTGCCAAAAATAAATGAAACTATTAATTACTACATTTTTGAGCAGCTGTTAATAAATTGGGACAGAATAACTGTTCATTAGAGTACTGGTTAATGACATGGACTAGATCTGTTCAGTGTTGCTTTTCACAGAAATGTATCAACAAAATTAAACGTATTAACAAAAGTGATGCTTCATGTTAATTTTTAAGATGAGAAGTTACTTACCCTACGTTAACAAATTTAGGATTTTAAAACAAATCCTCTTCTGTCATATGAAACTAATGACCCAACACCATATTTTAAAGCAACCTAGATCACATAACATTTCATGTTTTATATACTTTATGTTTATATGTCCAAAATAATGATTTGAAACTGCTCTCAAATACTAATGTTAAAAGTAAAAGGTCTAGTGCTTTGTTTTTACTTTCTAAATCTAAAATTAGCATTAAATTTCATTGTTTCAAAAAAAGTTTACCCAATCCTCCAGATAGAAAAGAGTCTTTTAGATTTTTTAATCCATTCATATGTATGCATGAATGAACACATAGAATATATTTACATATTCCCTTTAATAAAAATGTATGCATCCCATATTTGCTTAATTGGAATATATTTAATTGAATATGTGTTCTAATTTTTTAAAATTTTTGAATAGCTTCTAGGTGTGGATATTTATAGTAGAATAATTAGAAAAATATCCCATATACAGCATAAAGTGATTTCTAAGGAATTAATCTGTTTTATACTATATAGTCAAATCATTGTATTAAAAAAAAAAGGCACTATTCTCAAATTGCCAGTTTTCATGCCTCCTGTCCCTTTGGCATCTAGAAATTCTGACCTTCCTTGCCAAAATTTTAAATTGATGATTACAGAGACTTATTCAAATTGTGGCTATCCTAAATAAAATTACTTAATCAGCCAATTAGAATTTTGAGAGATTGCTTTTCAGTGTATTATGAGTAACCTACACAGACCAAAAAAAAAGGGATTTGCCATTTGGAAATAGGTAATGTTTCCAGTGTGTGGTAAATTTAAAAAGCAATCAAGTACTTCCTGGTGAAATATTCAGGACGATGTCCCCTCTTTTGTAAAATCTGGTAGATAGATTAGATATTTTCAAATAACTAAAAGTATGCACAGCCTCTCACCTCTGAACAGCAGTTGAATTTGGCCACCGTCTCTAATAATGGAGAGTAACACATGAAAGCCTTTTCAGTAAATGTGTCTTGTGGAGTCCATGTCCTTCAGACAGGTGTCTGTTTCACAGTTGGCACTTTCCAAATTGGTCCTGTGATTAAATGAGCATGGACACAAAACTAACCTTTAACTCCCAGAGATGGTTCCCCTAGGAAATGATGGTGGTCCACCTGCAGGGCCATCTATTAACAACAGCTGTATCTCCACTGCTGCCCAGGTTATAACTTCGTTATGGGTACGTTTGGGGATCTGATCATCCAATGTGTATATGTGCCAGAACACTCCCCAAAACAATAAGCCTAATTCCTAATTTATTAGTAAAAAACACTCCCCAAAACAATAAGCCTAATTCCTAATTTATTAGTAAAAGAGGTGCTGTGCAAGTTAATATTTTAAACCAGGAATATAATAAACAACAATTACTACTTGATAATTTGTACCTTACAGCCTGGAGAATAAATTCATAAATTCATCTGCCACATTGACAACACTTTGAGTTTAAAAGTACTATTTTATGTCTATAGAAAAGAAATTATACCAACTCTTGAATTTTGACTACTATAGGCAGGGATTGTCCTGCAGTCCAAAACAGATACTCCATATATAAGTGATTAGAATGTTTTATGTAATATTTTATAAAAATATTCAAATATTAAACACTTAACTATTCCTTGTTGTAGTTGACTTTAATTAACTTTCAATTAGGAGGCAATTATTTTTTAAAGATAAATCAGAAAATAATGTCTCAGAGTTAGAACTATGTTTGTAAAAGAATCCACTTCTTTATAATCAGTACTTTTCCTCATCCTTTCTCTTCAGAAATATTTTTCATCAGTCTGTAGTGATTTGTTTGTATACCAAGATATTGTTGGGAATTTACGTTGTTTATTTCATATACTTCTGATCAATTCCAACTCATGCCCAATTATATTACACTAAATTAACATAATTCAACAGATGTTGATATTTAAATGTTTTCTGGCATTCAAATCTTGGACAGCTGTCTTTGAGCTTGGGGAAAAGGCAAACATTTAGAGTTAAATGCTGAACATATGCTTAAATTACTAATTAGAAAGATGGAATAAAAACTATGCATTATCCTTTCTAAGGACAATAAACCTCAGATAGGGATTTCTGTAATCTTTTTATATCAAGTTACAGTCCAGAGGCGTACTCAGACTAGAAGACATCAGACTTCATGGATAACTTAATTTAATTTCAAGTTTGATCACTTAAAAATTATGGAGAGTGTCACTAAGATTTGAAAACCTAGAATGACTTCATACTGGCAGTTTTAAGAGTTGAAAAGATGCTTTTCACTTACAATGTCAGGGTTGTAAAAGCAGTTTTTAACAATACTTAATTATGGAAAATCTATCATATGCAGAGATACGGAGAAAAATATAAAGTTAATGTGTCTCTCAAGTGGCTTGGGTAATTATCAGTGTATGGCCAACCTGGTTTCATCTATATCCCTACCTATCCCTTCCTCCAGCCCTGAAGCCCATCCAATATATCACTTCAACTGAAATGTCATCAGTATGTTTCTCTAACAAATAATAGCCTCTTTTAAAGGAAAAGAAGCCACACTACCATCATCACATCTATTAAAACAAAAACTTCTTATTATATATTAATATATGCAGTTGATATTCACATTTCCCCAATTATTTTGTAATGTTTTGTTTTATTTTATACATTGTTTGGATTTGGATCCAAATGAGGTCTATCTCTTATAATTGGTTGATACACATCTCTTTAAAGTTCCCTTTGATTTATAAATATCCCCTTCTGCCAGCCTTTGTTTTTTTTCCTTGAAAGTTTTCGATGGCAGAAATCAGATTGTTTGTTCTATAAAGTTTGTCCCCTCTGAGGAATGCTGCTGATATTATCTACATTGTGTCATTGCCCATATTCCTTCTGTCCCTTGTGTTTCCTGTAATTGGTATTTAAATCTAGAGAATTGATTAGATTCAGGTTGTTTTGTTTTGTTTTGTTTTGGCCAAGGCTGTATCTTGTACTTCTCTAGTTTCTGTGTCTCTTTCTATGATTGATTAGCCATGATGATCCCAAATTCATTCATTAAGGGTTACCAAATGGTGATATGTTAATTCTATCATTTCACTTTTGCTTACTGGTTGGATTACTTCTGTTAAAAATTTCCCCCTCTTCAACTGCTTGATTACTTTGAAGGCACAGATCATGTAGGAAACACAAGATAAATACTTGATCTCTTCCCTCAGTTATCAGTTTTCAGAATTAATTGGTTCCTTACATTTTCCAAAGGTGACCAGTGAAACTTGATTCTATTTTGTTTTTAACTCATTTATTTTAAACACATTTGATGTGTTTCAGTTTATTATTTATTATCCTAATTGATGTTGAAATTGGCCCATTTCTGGGCAATGGAAGATCATTTATATTGGTTCCTCAGTCTGTTTCTGCTAGTCTTTGCTTTTCTTCCTAGCCATCTGGTATGTTTACATTTTCAAGGCTACCTTGGACCTTTCCTGGCCTAGACCAAGAATCAGCCATTTCTTTAAGAAGGGAAATAGTTTTAGAAAGTATAATCTGGATGGTAGTGATGTCATTATTTCTAGCCCTTTTTAATGAAATGAGTTAGGATCTTTTTTTTTTTTTTTTTTTTTTTTTTTAACATACTGGCTTATACTGATAGTCCTGGCTCAAATAAAAGCCTTCAGTGCCTTCGTACTTTCCATCATAGATTATAGTCTTTTTTCCAACATTGAAAATATTACTTCTCAGTGACACCCTAATTTACAGTTGACCCTTGAACAATATGGGGATGTGAGGGGCACCAACCCCCCTATGCAGTCAGATTTTCTTTGATAACTTTTCACCCCCTAAAACCAACTAATAGCCTACTGTTGACCAGAAGTCTTACTGATAACATAGTCGATTAACATATTCTTTGTGTACTATATGTATTAAATACTGTATTCTTACAATAATGTAAGCTAAAGAAAAAAATGTTATTAAGAAAATCAGAAGGAAGGGGCACCTGGGTGGCTCAGTTGGTTGTGTCTGACTCTTGGTTTTGACTCAGATCATGATCTCAGAGTCATGATCAGGGGTTGTGAGATCCAGCCTCAAGTAGGGTTCCATGCTCAGTGCCAAGTCTGCTTGAGATTCTTTCCTCCTCCTTCTTCCTCTTCCTCTATCCATCCTCCTGCTCATGCTCTCCCTGTCTCTTAAATAAATAAAAATCATTTTAAAATTCATAAGGAAGAGGGTTCCCTGGGTGGCTCAATCAGTTAAGTGTCTGTCTTCAGCTCAGGTCATGATCTCAGGGTCCTGGGATAGAGCCCTGTATCAGCATCAGGCTCCATGCTCAGCGGGGAGCCTGCATCTCCCTCTCTCCCTCTGCCTGCTACTCCCCCTGATTGTACTCTATTTCTCTGTCAAATAAATAAATAAAATCTTTTTAAAAAATAAAGTCACTTGAAATAATTTCTAAATATAGATATACCAATGTATAATTATATGTTCTTTAGTTTCATTCTAATATTCAGGAGCTGCTCTTTTAAAGTTTAATTTTGTTATATAATGACATAAAAATCATTACAGGTTCCGTAATCAAATATCCACCAAAAAATCCACCAAACAAGTCTAGCCTCTACACTGTCCCCTCAACAGGGGGTAGGTAGCTGTTGTTCTGTTTTGTTCTATTTATGGTTTATCCTTCCATTGGCCTTTTCGCCTTTTCTTTTTTTTTTTTTTCTATCTTTAGGATAAGCAGATATGTCTGTCTTTCTATTTTTCCTTTCCCTTGCTCTTACTTGCACTCTGGCATAACATTTGATATTTCAGAAGACTTTTTATTTTTTCTAATAAGTACCTTAACACGAATACTTTGGACAGTAGAGGCTATTTGGTGTTGGTTCCCTACTGTGACCTGTACTTAAGTTAGCTAATAACCTCTTCTGCCCTTCTCATTCTTATCCTAAAGTATTGGATATGAAGTAAATGATACTCTGCTAATAGCTATCAGCCAGTCAGCAAACTCATTCTATTTTCCTGTATACTTTTCTTTTTTTAAAAAAAGATTTTATTTATTTATTCATGAGAGACAGAGAGAGAGAGAGAGAGAGGCAGAGACACAGGCAGAGGGAGAAGCAGGCTCCATGCAGGGAGCCTGATGTGGGACTCCAGGATTACACCTTGGGCCGAAGGCAGACGCTCAACCATGGAGCCACCCAGGCGTCCCTCCTATATACTTTTCATTTCTTTCCCTTTTTTGGCAGGTTTACTCCGTGTACGTTGACTGAAGCATATAACCATTCAATCCTGTGCTGTCTTCTTAGTTTTAATTTTCATTTCAGTTCTAGTCCAGTTCATTTTGTATAAATTCTGCAAATAAATATCGTGTTAACGATCCCCATTAGATCTGATGTCAGTGCTTCTCTAGTTCTTCGTGTTTTCTTCTGGAAGGGCTCATGGGAACAGTGTTCCTTGAGTTCCTGCATGTTATTAAGGGCTTTTCCATGACCTGTACATGTAAAGGTCTCTTTGGCCAGATTTACAATCCATGGTTCATATCTTCTTTCCTTAATAAGTAGTTTGCTCCATTGTCTGTATAAAACATTGTTTTCAATGTCTGATAGAGTCTGCTTTTTTTTCATGTTTAAGTGACTTGGTTTTGGCTGGGTGTTCAATGATATATTCCTTTTCTTTAAAGCCCAAGAGTTTGACTAGACTGTATTTTGGTATTAGTCATTCTAGGTGTTTTTTCCCAAGAATGAGGTATGGTAGTTGTTATTATTCTTGAAATAAATTTTAAGAATTCCTCCAGTTATACTTTTTCATATTCATTTTGTTTCATTGTTTTGATTTTGATTCAGAAATTTCTCTTACACATATATTGGATCTCCTTTGCCTATCTTTCGTAGCTATCGCTTATCTAATCCTTTTTCTCCGTCTTATTTTTAATGTTATATATGTTGCATCCTATTTTTCATTAACTTTTCCTATTCCCTTTTATCCTATTTATTCATTCTTATATTCTAGTCTAGTTTCATTTCTGAAATGATTTTTTTTTTACTTTTACTTCTAATTATTTCCTGGATGCTGTCATCACTCTTGGCTAGTTGTTATTGTCAGGGGTTTTGGGCTATGCTACATGTTATTATATAGATTCAAAAACAACAGTGCCACTGCTACCATACTCCCAGAATATTCTGATTATGATTTTTTTCTTAGAATTACAGGATTCCAGAACTTCTTCAATTTTTTAACATCCTTATTTATAAGTGGGGAAGAAAGTAACTGGAGTAATAGAGGTCAGGGCTGCCATTCCTCTACTGATCCATCTAGTATGTCATGATTTTCTAGTGTTTTGGCATAGTATTGTCTATGTTTTAGGTTTTTTCTAATGAGGCACCATGCACTACTTCCACACACCTTTAAAGACTTTTTGCACCAAGTGTATAAAAGGCACTTGTCTAGGTAATACATTTGGAACCCACATACTGTGTACAGTCCGTGCATTCCAGGATCTTATATCCTAGTCAGGAAAACCTGGGCACCCTCCATTATTCTTTTTAGTCTCTCTCTCTGGTCCCCTTCATTCATTCTCCATTACATGGCCAGAAAGACATTTGGAAAACCCAAATCTGTTTGTGTTTTCTAAAAAATTCTTAATGGCCCCTTGTGCACTGTTCATAGGTTGTAAATTATTGCAGTGACCATAGAAAACAGTATGGAAGATCCTCAAAAAATTAAAAACAGAACTACCATATGATCCTGCAATTTCACTTCTGGGAATATATCCAAAAGAAACAAAAACATTAATTCAAAAAGATATCTGTCCCCCATATATGAATTTTTTTACAGTGGCCAAGACATGGAAACATCCTATGTGTCCATCAGTGATGAATGGATCAAGAAATTGTATATATATATACATATATACACACACACACACACACACACACACACACACAATGGATTATTTAGCCATAGGGTGAGGAGAAAAGAGCAAATCCTGCTACTATTTGAGGCAACATGGATGGACCTTAAAGGTATTATACTAATTGAAATAAGTCAGAGAGAGATAATACTTCATAGTCTTACTTAAATGTGAAATTAAAAAAGAGAAAAAAAAAACTCATAGAAAAAGATATCACATAGTTAACCAAAGGCAGAGAGTAGGGAGGGGGAGTTGGAAGAAGGTGATGGAAAGATAACAAACTTCCAGTTGTAAGATAAATAAGTACCAGGGAATATACTACATCACGACCACAGCTAACACAGCTATATGATTATAGGGAAGTGGTTTTTCCTTTTTTCTTTGTTTCTTTTTATTGTAACTATATGAAAAGATGAATGTTAGCTGAACCTACTGTAATCACTTCAGAATATATGTAAATCAAACCATTATTCTGTACACCTTAAAGTAATATCGTTATATATGTCAGTTATTTCTCAATAAAACTACACACACACACACACACACACACACACACATACACAAACAAATAGATGGAAAGACAAACACACAAATTCATAATGGCTTCCCATTGCCTTTAGGATCAAGTCCTAAATGTGACTTGCAAGGCCTATCTTGATCTAGCTGCTTTATGATTCCAGCCTCATCTCCAAATATTCCCTACTTTGAACACTATATACCAGCAGCAATGAACTTGTTTTAGTTCCTCAAATAAACTCCACCCTCTCTGTAGTCGAATTTAAGATTCATAAAAAGGATATAAAGTCCTGTGAGAAATCAACTTGACAACCTATGATTTGATATACTGTGTTCTGTTGTATTACATAAATGACACATCTGTATGTTTGTTTATAGAATATATTTAGACCTCATTAGCTAATGATGAATCTATTATATTCCCCATTCGCAGCGTAACAACAAAATACGTTCTGGTCCACAGAGTTTCTCTACTTTTTTGGGGTTATGATTGGGGGGGGCGGAGGGGGAGGGAGGAGGTGACAGAATCAGTACAATATTAAGTTTACCATACACAAATTCCCTTTGTCTGTGAGAAATTATAGTTAAAACTTACTGAGAGCATGCTGCGAGCCACACATTCAACCCTCACGTCAGTTCTTGGAGATTCCATTATTATCTCCATTTCTCAGATGGGAAAGGCAAGGTGTAAAAATTAAGTAGCTTGCCCACTTTTGCCCAGGTTGTTAAATGGGGAAGCACCAATAAAACTTCATCTCTTTTGGCTCCGAAATCCACACGCTTAACCACTGTGCTGTATTGCCTCTCAAAATAAATGGATATGTAGGTAAGAAGGACCAAAGACAGAGAATTCAAAGTATATGAGAGGCGCCTGGGTGGCTCACTAGGTTAAGCATCTGCCTTCAGCTCAGGTCATGATCCCAGCATCCTGGGATCCAGCCCCAAGTCTGGCTCCCTGCTCAGTGGGAAGTCTGCTTCTCCTTCTGCCCCTCCCCCCTGCTCATGTTCTCTCTTTCTCGCTCAAATAAATAAATAAGATCTTTAAAATAAATAAAGTATACTACCTAAAATTGAAGGAAAAAATTTCCCATTGTTTTTATAGTTAAATACCAAAATAACTAAGATTCCCCCAAGTGTTAACAATGCATTTTATCTCATTTAATTTCCAAGATTACCCTGTGAAGTAGATACTGTTATTATTCCCATTTTGCATGTGAGGAAACAGAGAAAGGGGTCCAGTAACTTTCCCAGGTCAAATGCTGGATACCTTACATGGTCATAATCTTTTTCCCTGAGTCTTATTAACGTACTTGACCATGTTTTTAAATCTACTATCTTGTTTCTAAGCAAAACTGTTGATTCTTCTAAAATAGTACTTTTAGACATTTTAGATTATTTGTACATTATTTAGGAAAGAAAGTGGCAACATTTGAAAACATTACTAAAATGATTATTGTCTATTTGACATTCAGTTTCAGAATTTTAAAAAATTCTGCTTGTTTTTCTAAAGAAATGCATTATGTAAATGAGAAGAGGAAAGACTTCATTTATGTGAAGTTAATATTTGTTAGTATATTTCTCCATATACATTTAAAGACAATGGACCTTTCAAATATAAAGAGTAGTAGACTTGAATTACCAGAATGAGAAAGAATGTCTGGTCAGAGATCTTGATGGCATAACTAATCCTAAATATAACCTAATGCATTCCAACTTTGTAAATATTACAATTGAATTGAATTACAGGATTCCTGGAATACTCTTTCTCTTGATTATTGAACATTAGTGTTCAGATAGTCAGCACAAGCCCTCTGGTACCTTTCATAGCTATTACAGCATATTTCACAGTCTAGTAAACATTTGCTAACAAGTGTGTAAAAGTTTTATGTACATTTTGTTCATTTGTCTGCCAAAAACAACCGTGGAAGAGAAGGAACTGAAAGCATTCTTTTCATAAAGTTACACTTAGCAACTTAGCAAAATGCAAAATTATGTAAAAAGGGAGACACTTTTGCATCAGATGCCTGCCTATACTTTAAAAGCTGACTTACATGTACAAGTTTGATTTTGCACATATTTATATCTTAAAGCCCAAGATAGAGGTTGAATAAGTTTTGTGATTTTTCTATTCCCATCAGTAAGCATTTATTTATTACAGAAATCAAAACCTCAATAAAGATATTGATTATCATAAAAACAAGTTACTATCAAAACTCTGGCATGCCTTGTTAAATTGTATTCAATAATGATTTAATAAGTGCCTGTTGTTACCAAGGCTTATAAGTGCTGAGGGAAATTTACTTAAAAAAATAAATCAAATGTGTGCCCCACTGCATTCAAGGAATATACAATCTGAGTAGAATATTGGTTCATGTAGATATATAGCTGTAGCAAAAATCATTGTTTTCTCCTAGGAGTGAGAGATTATTCTGGCAATTGCACTTGGATAAGGCTGCATAAAGAGGTGACATTTCAGCTGAATCATAGATTCCCAATTGAATTCCACCAATAAACAATGATTTAACCTAAATTCAGATAAGTTTTTATTTAATGGTAATGCTAAACATTCCACGTATTCCATAGTAGAAATAGTTCCTTACATGTTTCAGAAGTTTAAGACATTCTGGCCTACTATTAAAATATCTGATCTTTATTATCTCCTCAATATGGAGGTAAAAGTGGCAACCTTTGCTCTTTGGTGGTCATACTCTACAAAAATCCATTACAGCATGTAGAATTATGATATCACTGTAACTCCCCTCTCAACAAGTCATCATGGGACACTTTACAGAACATCAAAGCTGAGCTCTGAACCTGTATTTGCCAACTCGACCATACAAGTAAATTGTCAACTCTACTGAATGAGCAATGCCTCTCAACTTCCAAAGCTGCCTTGGAAATGGATCTACATGTGACTCGATCTCTGCTTTAGGGCAATAACTTTTTGACTATAGCTGCAAAACAATCGAAAACTATGTCTACAAAAAATTATGGACAAGCTTTTTTTCCACTGAATTCAACTATCGATTTAGTTAATAAGCTGATTAATTCAGCCAAATAGGCCACTTCACTCTTTTTTTCCCAAAGAATTTAAATTAATTGTGAATGGAAAAATTCATTGAATTTATTGAGATTTGATATGTGCAAGGAGGTGCCCTCTCCTCCCACATCTCTATATGTTCTAGCTCCTGTCTTACACAGTTGCTTACAGAGCCCCAAAGATGGCATATGGTATATGCATTTCAAGACAGTTGTGCCTCTTTAGATGTCTTCTTTCACCTAGGGGCCTAGAGTGCCTCGCACTCTGGTTTGGAATTCCCTTTGAATATTGAGTTGAAATCATTTTCCTACATGATCGGTAGACTTTAACCCCTAGAAAATGAAAGCCATATCTTTTTTATTTCTCAATCCTGTTTTATGGCATAGGGCATGGCATGCATTACATTTTCAGTAGACATTTATTAAATGGAGTATAATAAACTAAGTTGAATGAAGTAGTATGGTATAGGGGGAAAAATGATTCTTTTGAGGCATGCATTCCCTGGTTCAAATCCAATAACTTCATTTTCTGTTCATATGATCTTTGACAAGTAACAGTTTCTCTGGACCTCAGGTTCCTCAGAGCAATGGGTTTCTGTGAGAATTAAAGTATGTTGGGATCCCTGGGTGGCGCAGCGGTTTGGCGCCTGCCTTTGGCCCAGGGCGCGATCCTGGAGACCCGGGATCGAATCCCACATCAGGCTCCCGGTGCATGGAGCCTGCTTCTCCCTCTGCCTGTGTCTCTGCCTCTCTCTCTCTCTCTCTCTCTCTCTCTCTCTCTCTCTGTATGACTATCATAAATAAATAAAAATTTAAAAAAAAAAAAAGAATTAAAGTATGTTAAAATATTTAGCATAATACCCCATATGTAGTTGACACTGAGTAAGTTTGGATGTTCCTAATAATTCAGTAATAAATTGTAAGACTTAAGAAACCAATACGTATTCAAAATCATTAAAAAAAAAATGTAACAAGTTTTCTGTGCTGCCCCTTTAACTGCTTCATTCCCTGGAGCTAATGAAAGAAAAACTCAGCACTTCTGTTCCAAAATATTCCCTAAAAAATGAACTTGTTAAAGCTTGATTTAGAGTCAGAAATAGCAAATAGGAGAATAAAGCAGAAAGTCAATTCAACAAACATATTCAAGTATTATATACTACACTGGATGAAGTGGATATGAAAATGAGTAATACATGGACTTCACTCAAAAAAGTAAGAAATATTATTAGGAATACCCCACAGTTTTATTAATGGATATTATAAATGCCAACCATAATATCTTAAGAAATACTGTATAGTGTCATGATCAGAGACATGACATGATCTGAATCTCTGATCTGAATTGATAGTTCCTCTTTATAAGGTGCAAGATGTCATCAGGATCAACCTCCAATTTTTTAAATGTAGACACATATCTTCTTGCATTTAATGGAGATATTCAAAAGGATCATGTTTATTTTGAGTAATTTTTAATCCCTCCTAAGAGTCAACACTAGTTTTTGTTATATCATTTTTAAAGGAAATTAGAATAAGTTTGTTGCTGAAACTCTGAACTAAATATCAATGATAAACAGATTCCAGGAATGTGTAGTTGTAGCTAGGAATTGAATAAATTAAATCAATATCAGTTTACTAAGTGCCTACTATTTCCTAGGTACTATGGTGAGAAGAATAAAAGAATACTCCAAGATGCCTCAAATTATCTTAGATTCTGCTTGGAGAGAAAATATCCAAATTTGAACTCAGGCGAAACGAATTTTCCTCAGTTTCCCCAAAGAGGTGGTCTGCTACCATAACCCTATGGACTTATTATGTTGTATAGTAATTTCTCATTCCTATGTTTCCTGCATTAGGCTCTGAGCCCCTTGCTGGTAAGAGCCATCTCACTCTGTGTGGGTTGGTTTTTTTGTTTTGTCTTTTTTAGCATCTAGTAGAATACCTGATTCATAGTCAAGTTTTCTTAATTGTTAAATGAATGTTTTTGAGTAAATTTAAGTTACACTTCAAGAAAGTAGAAGTGTTATCTCCAAAAATGCATGATTAGTTGCCAAATGAAACGTTGAGGCAACAGTTTTTAAAGTAGCTTCATTTGTTTTAGTTCAGTAACTTGTTATTGTGCTTCTATTACATGACAGAAGCAAAACTAGGTTCTGCAAAATCACATGTGGTTCTTGGCCTCAAGTTGTTCCAGTGTTCTTAGCTGACAATCCTTTCTAATCTGAAAACAACTTGAGGCCAGACCATTTGATAAATGTAGCAACAGAGATAAGCATAGAGTGCTATGAAATGTAGAGAAAGAACTCTTGGAAGGAAAGTGAGGTTAGGAAAGTTTAAAAGTGGGAAAGAACATTTAGATTTGAGGGCAGTGAGAGAACTCTGAGGGGTGAAAGATCAGACTCTCAAAGATAGGTGGAATTAGGAAACATAGAAAGGAGGTTTTTTTCAAGTGAGTAGAATACATTTCTCCAGTGTTAGCACATATACATGGCCTTGGTGACGAGCAATTCCTTAAAAACATGCGTAGGACTTGGACAAATACGGGAAGCGTAATGTCAGCCCCACGGAAGCCAAGATGTAACAGCAGTTCTCCCAAATAGATGTTTTGAAACCTTACTGAAGAATTTGCTCTATGAAAAGTTTAACTTTCCTCTAGATGTGAGAATGTCTTCACTTACATACACTCAGAACGTTCTAAGGTTTAGCTCAGGATATCTACCTGAATTGCATAAGAAAATCACCCCATCTTTTAGGAACCTTTTGTTTAGAATATTAAGGAGGTACAAAAAGAAGAAGCTTTTCCAAGAGCTGTTTAGGGATAAAAGTTGGCTTTATTAATACACACACAAGGAATGATAACATTAGGATAGCAGGCCCCCAGGGCTCTAGATAAAGCATGGAACACACCACTTGGAGAAAAGTAAGATTTCTTTGAAGTAGGAAATACCATGTGATGGCCAAGAGAAAATTTGAGGCAATGGGCCTCAGATTAGGAAGACTCTCCTGGGTTTTTATTGAATTTTTGAAATGAAAAATGAGGACTTATTCCTACAGGCTATGACACACTTAAAGCAAACAACCAAACAGTAGAGAAAAATATAACTTTTCTATTAACTACCCAAAAATACCTACTTGTTATTTAGAAATGATCCTTATTATATCCCTATTGTAGCATATTGAGAGTGTTTAGATATAATGAGTCTTTATCTGGTATCTGTTTAGTGACACTACACTAGCATTTCTCTGGCTGTATTACACCACAAAGGCCTACCATCAGTTCCCCTTAACTGTGTGATCCCGGGTAAATTATTGAACTTCCTGTGCCCTGGGCTGCTTATCTGTGAAGTGGGCATGACAGTAACAGTAAATGTAGTAGCTAGCAGTTACTGATGGCTTACTCTATGTAGGCACTGTGCCAGATGTTCTACACAAATGATTTCTAAATAAAATCCTCAAATAAATCTCTGAGGTAAGTCTTAGTCTAATCACAGTTCTTGAAGGTAAAAAAAAAATGGAAGCAAAGAGACTTTAAGTAACACACCAAAGATTGGTAAAATCCTCTTCCAACATTGACAAATATGGTGGTATTGGGAGGGGGAGGTTCCTGGACCACCTGCAGGTTCTCCCCCCCCCCCCCCCACCTCGCCCATCTCTCTGCCTCCTTCAGGACAGCCGATCCCATAGGACTCTGGTCTGAGGAGCCAGAACAGCCCTTGACTGGCTGGGCAGTGCAGCTGGTCCCTGAGCTCCCCACTTGCCACCAACACTGGGTGCTACCAGAAGGGAAGTCATCCCTTTATCAGCACAGCCTCCCCCCCAACTCCCACAGCAGTCACCCGGTCCTGTAGCAGGGTAAAGCAGATTAGGAAGAAGTAAGTCTGGACCCGAACTCTTGCTGGGTGGAAGAGGCACTGACAGGGCAGATCCATGGGCTATGGAGAGGAACCACACGCTGGCAGAAGCAAGATCACTGTCAGGGGGGAAGCACCAGGACACAAGGGGTTGGAGGTTAATGGACACAGAGTCAAGAATGGTCCCTGCAAGTGGGCAGTGAGCAGAGTTGGGGGCCAGGAGCGCTGATGCTTGGACTGGGGTCTGCCCACAGCCCTAGAGACGACCTTGGTCACCAGGTTGCTCATTGGGTCCAGACTTTAGCATCTGGGAAGATCCAGGCATGACCCAAATCCAAAAGAACTAAGATTCTGGGAGGTTTAGGACTAGTAGATAAGTCCAGAATAAAGCAAGGGCCCAGTTCCTGGGACTCAAGTACCAAGGGAGAACTTAAGTACTCAAGGTCCTGGGACTCAGTGCACTGCTTTAAAACTTCAAGTGCTCCCTGCTAAAATCAGGATGAGTCCAGGTGAAAGAAGGGAAATGAAGTCAAGGCAGAACGGGAAGTCAAATGACCAAAGCCACAGAGAGAGAAGGCACCAGAATCAAGGAGGAGGGTGCGGTCCAAAGCACTAAATGCAAAGTGTGCTTCATGCACAAAAAGAGGCTTAGAAAAAAACACCATTAAAAAAAATGGACTCAATGCAATCTTAGTAGTTAAAAAATCCTTATGCTAAATGGTAGTTGTTACTTAATCTGCGTTTTGGTACAAAAGCAAAAGAGATACTGATGTTAACTCCTTCAGTTTAATATCTTGAGACATAGCGACATCAAATAAAGGGAGGAGAGGGTAATTTGAATCTAGAAGAGGAAGTTGGGGAGCTGGATTTTCCAGCCCCGGTACTTCTTTTTGCCACGAGATAACTCCTCCAGTGACACTGCAGACCTGCTTCATTTCTGTGCAGCTGATGCCCTGTCCAGGCTTATATTTTTCTAACTGACAGTGAGTGTTCTTGCCAAATGCCAGGGCCCATAGTCACATCTGTTTGTCTCTCCTCCGCAGCTTGTCTGCGGCTGCTTGGGAACACATTTTATCCAGGGGGCAGCTTTAACTAGGCCTAATTCTCTGAAAAGCCTCTGTCTGTAAATGCGTACAATAAAGAGACAAGTTCTTACTCTTTTCCCTTTAATATTATTGTGTTTGACACTGCCTGCTTCTGTCCCCGTCAGCCCCTGTCGAAAACCAAGTTTTCAGGCAAGGTGGTTTTCGCTAGGATGTTTTGTTTTGTTTTGTTTTTGCTTTTTTTTTTTTCTGTTTTTTTTCTCCAGATAAAATGTCCAGTTTCGTACCACCACACCGTTGAAAAGGATGAGGGCATAAAAACCAAGTGAAGTCTGTTTCAAAAGCAAAACAAACAACAACAACAACAACAACAAAAGATTTCTTTCTGAGCTCTGCTTTTCTAATGCTGAATAGGAAAATCTTCAGAATTGGTACATGGGAAGCCATGTTTCAAAGCATAACTAAGTGACAACTCTTACTAATCCAGAACCAAACGGCTTTGTTTCTCGATCCTCTCCACTTAAAGATATGTTTACCTTCACTAGTAAAGGTGTGAGTAGTTATACAGTGATCAGGTCTTGATTCGTCTCCCCTCCTCTCCACTGCAAGCAAATACTGTTAATGGAAACAAATACACTGTTGATAGGACATTGCATTAGCCTTCTTGAAAACATCACTGCAAAAAAAAAAAAAAAAGCCACCTATCACCTTGAATAGTAATGCAAGTACTCTGCTTTGCAAAAATAAATGACTCATTGAGACTGAAGCAACAAGGCTGCCTTTGAGACACTCATTGATTTTAAATTAAAAAATAACTGCTATGTTTTACATTAGGAGTGACAAATAACAGAGTAGACCTTATTTGTGTTATTTGTGGCAACTTCATTGCACCTATTTGAAGGAACAGGGGGGTGGACCAGCCTGAAGGGGGTAATCTTACTGGTCAATAATCCAGATCGTGGGATGTGCTGCAGCAGGTAGTCAATTCCTGATAGAATTACTGAAATACAGCCAGCTGTTTTTCTTATGGCTCAGGTCTTGGGGTTCAATGTACTGACTTTATTAACTTGAACTTTATTCTCCTTGAATGTTTGTTTGTCTCTTTCCCTTTATGTTGCTCTGCTGGGGGTGGGGGAGGGGAGTTGAATGAAAATGTTATATTCCATTTCTTCCATAAAGACACCCAAAAGAGAATTTTCGGTCCAGTAGATGAGCATAGATGTTTAAAAGAGGGAGTTAGTTGTTCCTGGGGTTTGTTTCACCATGTTTGCCAAGAGGCCTTTCCTAATAAGTTTGAATAGTGTAAAAAAAAAAAATGATAAAGTTTTAACAGCAATATTGACTTGGAGAATGATTTTCAAGCAATGAGAAGACTCTGATTACGGGCCATTAGTGCAGGAACAGTGGAGGTGGAAGCTAGCAGTGTTAATAGTCACAATGAGTACCTACTATGTGTCAGACCCTCAAGTATTTCTTCTAATTATTTCTAGAAATATATATATATATATATATATATATATATATATATATATATGAAATATATTTCTTAAGAAGGATGCTCCTGGCTACTATTTTTTTACCTTATTTTGAGCTACAAGTATATCTGAAGTAATAAAACCTGGCATAGTTTTGTTTGTTTGTTTTTTTGCTTAATAATCCAGAATCAGGACTTTCCATGGGCTGCCTACCCACCCCTGCCCACCTCCTCTCTCAGATAGACTAGCACTAAGAAGTTCCATGGCACAGCAGCTTCATGCTATTCTCCACCAAAACAGCCCCTCTCTCTACCAGCATCTGAGAATTCTAATCTATCCAACCTTCTTTCCTGCCAAATAATGTTTAATGACTCCACATCAGATATAAAATCCAGACACCTTCATGGGCATATGTGGCATTTATGGCCCATGATCCAGCCCCAGTGTTGTTCTTCCTTTAAATTATATAGTCTCTTCTCAAAACAGTGCTCCCCAGACATCTTGAATTACTCTTAAATCTCTGGCCAGAGCAAATTCTTTATTGTTGAAGATACTTTCAGCAACAAGGACACCTGATTAGCTCAGTCAGAGCATGTGACTCTTGATCTCGAATATGAGTTTGATGCCCACGTTGGATATAGAGATTACTTAAAAATAAAATCTTTTAAAAAATACTTTCAGTAACAAGTATAGAAAACCTAAGCAATAATGGCTTAAATTAAGGGTATTTATAATGTTTTAACAAGGGGATCAGAAGTAGATAGTCCATGGGTTGACTTTTACAGCTCAATAACAAAAGAGCTATGCCTCAGAATTCAGATTCCCACCTTATTCCCATTTTTAGAATGTTACCTTTCCCTCCTCCTCCACTCTTCCTGATATCCGAGCCTGAGCCTGTCTGGTGTATGCTCTGTCAAAGGTCAGTGTTCCTGCAGTCTTTAGCTAGGGGGAGATTTCAAGGGGGCTCACAGATGGTAAAGATAATTTTGTACAAAAAAGTAAAATCATGACTCTTTCACGAATAAAAAATGAGGATGTGTTTGAGATATTTAACTCATGAGTTAGTGAGGGAAACAGGCAGATGTTATTTGTAGCAACATAAAAGGAGTTCAAAGGAGAAGTCAAACACAAATTTATAAGGAATAAGGAATGTAGACATGAATGTGCAAATGAATGCAAGACTTTTCCACAGGAGGGAGGATTGCCCTTCCTCAGGACAATTCATTTGCATTTCTTTACACAGGAATTATTTCCCATTGCTTTCAGATATCTATAACTTAGAGTTGTAAACTAGGTCCCATAGAATCAGTCTGATGACAAGAAGAGTGTGCTCTCAAAGTATAGTTTTCCACTAATGCAAAAATATTTCCCTATGAAAGAAAAAAAAAATATTCAACACAACATGTTTAGAATTGTTATAAGGACCTAAATAATGTAGTCTCTACTAACAGCTAATAAAGTTGGTGTTGCCTGCCACTGCCACCACTGTCCCTAATTATTTCATGTACTCATGACTTAATCTCCCCATTCAGGCCGTAAACTCCTCCAATAATAGTAAGTGAACATTCCGTGTCCTTCCTGTCTTCCATTTCTTCTTCCCTGCTCTCCACATTGTCACCACCTCAGTGAGCTCTTATGCTAAATCAGTAGTAGATACTAATAAGTACTTGCTGAGTAAATGAATTCATTAATTTTGTATAAAAAGGATGTGTCTTCTCTGATATTACTGTTGTTTTTTTAAAATTTCTAAGAGTTTTAAAAAATAAATGTGATCATAACCATTCATTTTTCTTGGCCTTGGAGCCAAGACCACACCTCAGAAGCCAATAAAAATACTAGTTTTGCATGTCTCTTAACATTCTGACATATGGTATGTGTGCGTGTATTTCTGCAGTTGAATGAACTTTTTTTTAAAGATTTATTTATTCATTCATGAGAGACACACAGAGAGAGGCAGAGACACAGGCAGAGGGAGAAGCAGGCTCCCTCCCTGCAGAGAGACCAATGTGGGGTTCTATCCCGAATCCCGGGATCACACCCTGAGCTGAAGGCAGATGCTCAACCTCTGAGCCACCCAGGCATCCCTGAATTAACTAATTTTTAAAATTATTTTAATAGGTGTAAGTATTCTACAACAGGGAAACATTATACACTCAATACAAAAGGAAGAGAACGACACAAATGCTTATTTGCTATTACCTATGTTGATAGATTTTCATGATGTATTTATTTGATTGTGGATCACCCAGATAATTATCGTACTTTGTACTGTATAGGTTGAACTTATATGTAAAGTAATTTTACTCCCTCCAGTTCCAATTTTTCATTATATTTAAACACCTGAGAATATGTGTATAAATTTATATCTTGGTTTTTTACCTGAATTAATTTTTTCCTTTAAAATTTTTTCTCTAATAATCTGGGTATGTCGGGGAGAAAATAATATTTCTCTGTCTTTCAAGATTCTTCTAGCTGGGCTAAGAATCAAACTGACATGGGACAGATTAATAGGGAGTAATCAAATTAAACTTTGTACATACACACAAACAGGAGATTCCAAAGACAATGAGGCAAAAGGAGGTGTTTATGTCATCCTGAACGAAGGAGAAGGGGAATAGGAGTCTGCGACTTAAAATGGAGGAATACAGTTCATAAGATGAAACGAGTCAAAATGTTTGGTGAACCAATGTTTGTTGGGCCATTCAGAAACAATGGGATGGAGAGAGGACCCTGATCTAACAGGCCTTGCTAGGTTAAATATAAAACTTCAGGATACTACCAGATATCTCTATGAATTACTAAAAGAACATGTGCTATAATAAACATGCATCATTTATTTCTGCTTCATGATCCCCAGACACTGTTCCAACCCTCCATCTGGGATTATGATCCAGGAAATGAACAGAGTCCTTCTACAGCCTGAAATGTTCGAAGACTTTTAAATCCTTTCCGTTTTTGTATTTTTTCTTGATTTCCAAATAGGCCATCTCTAATTCCTCCAAAACTTTTTAATTTAGGATCCATGATTAGGCAAGAGGATCCAATTCTAACTAGTTTCAAGACTATCAGAAGGTCTACTTCTCAGTTCTTATATATTATGTCTTTACAAATATAATCCAATATCAGGTTAGCCTATTTGGTAGCAGTAGACAGCATTAACATATTCAAATTATGTCTCCTCACCTAGCTAATAAACAATTAACTAAAGAATTCTAATCAGATGAATTATAAGAAAGAACATCACTATTTCCTTCTATCTGTTTAAAATGTTTTAAAAGAATTCACTGCCACATAATATCCTAAAAGAAATTGATCATACTTTTCCTGTAATAAATGTTGCTCTGACAGTAAAGCATTAGTAACCAATTGATAACCTAGCAACAATATTGTGATCTCTTTAGATAATTAATCTTAGCTATTTTCCTGTCAGAAGCAACAGTGCTTGATTTTATGTTGAGCTAGAAAGATTGCCAGTTTTGAAAATTAAAAAGCATTCCTTTTATATTATTCATTCCAGTAACAATTTATGATGGCGCATTTAGCTGCTGAACGCTTGTCAACAAACGTAATTATGTTTCGATATAAACAAGATTGGTGGTTTTACTATGCTGCTCCATCTTTGTTGAGAATGTTTTGATTTAGGTTCAGATTATACAAGCTGTGTATTTATGTGTCATTTTTTTCCTCCTTTGTTAATAGTTTTTTCTGATAATTACTTGTAGGCAAACAAGCATGCATTTAGGATCCTTATGCACAGGAGATATCAAACGGAGAAGAAAAGCAGCACCCTTGCCTGGACCTACTACTACAGGTAAAACAAAAATGGGTTGGGGCAGATCACAAATATAAAGTTCATAAATCGGGCAGCCTGGGTGGCTCAGCAGTTTAGCGCCGCCTTCAGCCCAGGGCCTGATCCTGGAGACCCGGAATTGAGTCCCACTTCGGACTCCCTGCACAGGGCCTGCTTCTCCCTTTGCCTGTGTCTCTGCCTCTCTGTCTCTCTGTGTCTCTCATGAATGCATAAATAAAATCTTTAAAAAATAAAAAAATAAATAAAGTTCATAAATCCTCAAGAAGAAAATACAGAAAATTCTAAATCATTTGCATGTAAGAAGAGGCACAGATACAAGCAACTATTAAATCATTTGCATTTGGTGACAGGTTGTGTTGCATGTTCCTTGTGTAGATTTTTCAGGCAGCCAATCAATAAAATACTTGCTACACACCTGCCCAAATGCAAGACTTTGTGTGAGGTATTAAAGGGTACAGAACTTCAAAGGCTGTATCTTTGGCCTCCAGAAATTTATAGACTGGTTGGGAAAACAAGGCATAAGTAGATGAAAAGGAAAATAACCCCAGAAGAGATTAATAGTAAGAAATTCAAAAGTATAAGGAGCAGTCTCAAAACTCAAGGTCCCATATTATAGAAGATTCAAGGCTAGCCATGAATGCATCAGTCTGGTTTCTAGTCCCAGCTCTGCAGCAATTCTAGATTTGTCTTTCCTTATTTAAACAGGGTTGCCTGGCTGGCTCTGTTAGTAGAACTTGCAACTCTTGATCTGAGGGTCCTGAGTTCAAGCCCCATGTTGGGTGTGGAGCCTATTAAAAAAAAAAAAAAAGGAAAATCTGCATTAGAATAAAAAGTCTCATTATTTCCACCTCACAAATCACATCATTCTAATAGCAGGCCATTCTAATGAGTGTGGAGTAGAGGAAACCACAAGTGCTGAGCAGAGAGAAGTCACTAGACCAGAGGGGACAGGAAACCTTCCTAGAAGAGCAAAGCCTCAAACTTGGAAGTGAAGGATGTGAATAATTTTAGTATGTATAACAAAATCTCATGCGTGAGCAATGGTAAGGAAAGGCAGAGATGAAAACCAGTGAAAGGAGGAAGCCAACTGGGCCTTATAAGGTAGACATCCACCTAGAAATGAAGTACAATTAACCATCATGGATTTGTGGTACAGCTGAAATGTTTTCAGTTTAGATACTTATCAGTTACAAGAAATACTAGCCTTGGCCTATTGCCTAGGATCCTTACCAATTCAGATTTATAAACTTTCTCTTAACTCCACTTGGGAAACCTTTTATAGGAAAAGTTATTTTTTCCATGAAGAATTATAGAATATGAAAATAAGATTCATGTCAACCAGGAGA